>NC_137787.1:171690507-172176073 GCF_963383645.1 Muscardinus avellanarius
TCATAATACTTGGCTAAGACATGAGAATTGCAGGTTTGGGGCCAACCTCAGCAACTTAGCAAGACTCTGTTTCAAAATAAAAAAAAATAAATAGGTCTAGAGATGTACCTTGGTGATAGAATGCCCCTGAGTTCAATCAACACTACCAAAGGGAAATAAAAAGAGATCATTATTCATTCATCTATTCATGTAATTAGCATAATTATAATAAGATGTAATATAAAAAAGATAAGATCCTGTCTCCACGGAACCCATGGTTAAAAGGTGTCTTGTCGCCAGGCGTGGTGGCGCACGCTTGTAATCCCCGCGTTTGAGAGGCAGAGACAGGAGGATCGCGCAGGTTCGAAGCCAGCCCCGCGCGCTGGCTTAGGAGACCCTGTTTCCAAATAAAAATGTAAAAATAGGTCTGGGAGTGTAGCCCGGAGGTAGAAGGGCTTCCAGGAACCCCAGTACCACCAAAAAAAACCCAAAAAAAAAACAGGTGTCAGTAAAAGATTTTTGTTATTTAGTGGTACTGAGGATTGAATATAGGGGCATTCTAACTCTGAGTTATTTCAATTATTTTATGTTTTTGAAATAGGATCTTTTTAAGTGCACTAACCTCAAACCTGCAATCCTTCTGTCTCTGCCTCCCAAATATCACAATTACAGGCATGTGCCGCCACACCCTATTGGCACTTTTTAATATAGTGCAATGTATGTGACTTGGGTGGTGAGGGGAGAAAGCTATGGTAGGAGTACATACCAAACCTGGTTTGGGATAATCACAGAAAGTTTCCTAAAAAAGGTGTCACGTTAATTGAGGTCCTCCCAGTTTTCCAGTTCCCTTTTCTGGCCATCCGGACCCAATGTCTTTACTGTTCCTATCAGTTTTACAACTCTCTGCATATCAGGTACCATGTCTCCAACTCCTCTTTTCTGAGCCTTCTCTTTACTGGAATAGCAATGTGGACTTATTTTATAGCTCAGAAAAAAATTATATAAAAATAATGGTATCTTGAATGAAAACAATAAGGAAATAAGATAAAATTAATAGAAACGGTTTTGGCATTAAGAAACAATCTGTAAACCAGGTGTGGTGGCCCACGCTTGTAATCCCAACATTTGGGAGGCTGAGACAGGGGGATTGCAGTTTGAGGACAGCCATAATTACTTAGCAAGGCCCTTTGCAACTCAGTGAGACCCTGTTTCAAAATGAAAAGACTAGCCGGGTGTGGTGGCACATGCTTGTAATCCCCGCGCTTGAGAGGCTGAGACAGGAGGATCACACAGGTTCAAAGCCAGCCTCAGCTACTTAGTGAGGCTCTCAGCAACTTAGTGAGACCCTGTTTCCAAATAAAATATAAAATAGGTCTGAGAATATAGCCTGGAGGTAGAAAGCCCCATTACCACTAAAAAAAAAAAAAATAAAATAAAAAAATAAAAAAATAAAAGAAGAAGAAGAAGGAGGAGGAGGAGGAGAAAAGAAAAGACTAAAAAATAGGGCTGGGGGTATAGCTCAGAGGTAGAATGCTCCTGGGTCCATCCCTAGTACCACACACAATAAAGAAACAATTTGTAGAAAATTCATATTATATCAAGAGCAGTAAGCTGGGCGTGGTAGTGCACATCTGTAATCCCAGTACTTGGGAGGCTGAGACAGGAGAATTGCAGGTTTGAGGCCAGCCTCAGCAACTTAGTGAGACCTTGTTTCAAGATAAGATAAAATTAAATGAAATAGGGCTGGGAATATGACTTGGAAGTAGAGCTACTAGGTTAAATCCCTAGCCCCCTCCCCCATCACACACACACACACACACACACACACACACACACACACACACAAAGCAGTAGTTCCATAGGAAGAAAGAATAAATATCCAATGAAAAAACTGACCGACTTCACTCTTGGATTACTTGATGGACAGTGTGAACACATGGAGAAAAGTTTGTGGCTGACATGAAGTATTGACAGTGATGGGTAGTGATGGTGGTATTACAACATGACTTGAGATGCATGTTTGCCCTGGCTTTTATAGTTCAAATGAGAAAGAAGCCATGACTGAGCTTTTCCTAACTTTAATTTTTTCTGAAAATTTGCATAGCATCACCAATACTGAGATGTAAAAAAATGAAATCAAGTTTTCTAAACTATCAGGAATTTTACTTATTTATTTATTTATTTATTTATTTATTTATTTATTTATTATTTTGGTGGTACTGGAGGTGGAACCCAGAGGCTTTCTACCTCCGGGCTATACTCCCAGACCCATTTTCTATTTGATTTGGAAACAGGGTCTCACTAAGTTGCTGAGAGCCTCACTAAGTAGCTAAGGCTGACTTTGAACCTGCGTGATCCTCCTGTCTCAGCCTCCCAAGCGCAGGGATTACAAGCGTGAGCCACCATGCCCGGCGTCTATCAGGAATTTTAAAAATTGGAGGATTACCCATGCCAGAGGAAAGACAGAATTATCTTCCTGTCTTTCTTCTAAGACAGTGAAATGACAAGTTTATTGTCACATATGAGTTAATCAGAGCATGGAGCCAAAAAATGTGAAAAAATGTTATACAGTTGGCCCTTCTTATCCAGCAAACTGTAGGTCACAAATATTCAGAAAAATATTCTGTGTACTGAATAGGCACAGAAGTTTTTATTTTCAACATTCTCTAATACAGAATAATAATTATTTACATAACATTTCTGTGGTATTAGGTATTGTAAGCAATCTAGAGATGACAAAGTATATAGAAAATGTGCATGGTTAAATGCAAGTACTGTTTCAATTTAAATAAGGTCTAGTTGTAGAGTAGCTCAGCCACTATGGAGATCAGTGTGGAGATTCCTTAGAAAACTGGGAATAGATCCACCATATGATCCGGCTATACCACTCCTGGGTATCTTTCCAAAGGGGTTGAAATCAGAGAACTACCTTAACACATGCATACTCATGTTCATAGCAGCACAGTTTGTAATAGCCAAAATATGGAACCAACCTAGATCTCCATCAACAGATGAGTGGATTGCAAAATTATGGGAGATACACACAATGGAATTCTATTCAGCTATAAGGAAAAATAAAATAACAGCATTTGCAAGAAGATGGAAGGAACTAGAGAGCATTATGTTAAGTGAGATTAGTCAAGCACAGAAAGAGAAGGGACATAAACTTCCGGGAAGATGGTGACCGAGAAAAGCGGGGCTTAAGAGCCCCGCTAACAACAAATCTCCATTACCACAAAATCAGTGTACTGGCATTGGGAAAAGAGTTTAAAAAGTATTAATGTATCAGTCCTGGGAAAGATGTCCAACCTTGAAACATATCGTCTTTACTAAGAAAGCCAGGGTTAGCCAACATGTCCTTGCATTCCTAAGAACAATTTAACACATTGTGGGGGAAAAGACAAAATGTAAAAGCCTGTGTTTGAAGATAGAGATGTTTCCCCTTTCAGGCCATAAACCCAGCTGGAGAGATAACAAAAGCAGAGCCGGGGCTGGCGATAAGGTGTAACATGATCTCCAAAAATCAAAGGGACCTGCTGGACTTAGACAGGATAAAAATTCAGGAAACTGGAATTTGTTGGCATTTTCGTTCGAATTGCCCCCCTGTGTCTTGCTCCGGCACAGGGCTGTGACTATCTCTATATTTCTATCTTTTAATAAACTTCTTTAAATCTGCAGCAGCTGTCCAAGTGATGAATACTTATTCTTAGCTTAGGACAAGAATCCACGGTTTTTCTGTTTGTCTCTGTGTGTCTGGTGGTAGGGGGGGATTATTTCACACCACACACCTTTCCCCCCCCAACCTATCCCCTGCAACAATCAGCGCCTTTCATAGCCAGAAAACACCATCACCAGTGAAACAATAAATCACCAGGCTCCAGAGAGAAAGCGGACTGAGAACAGAGCCACAGAGGAGATACACCGGCCTCACGCCCGAGGATGCGGCAGACGCGGCAGCAGCGCCATACTGCCGGTGGCACCGGCGAATTCACAGGACAGCTACAGCAAGCCGAGGTGAGCCACTGCGGAACAGCCAGGCGGGATCTCTCCGCGCAGAGAGCATCTAAAGCTCCCAGTGGCCGAGCTCAGCACACGCTGCAGGGATTCAGAGTGGAAATCAAAACCAAGAAGAAAAACACCAGCCCCACAGCCGAGGGCATAGCAGGGGTGCCATATTGCCACCGGCGGCAGCAGCACTGAATTCAGCGAGGCCAGTACAGCTACATCTGCGTACTCAAGAACAGTGAGTCAAATTGCGGGCCACAGAGGAGAAATCCCAGTACTGTACTTGCTGGGACTTGACCCAGTGGCGGAGGGGAGGTGGCAGAGATATCACACCATAGGAGAAAGTGCAACCTGGCACCCCCCACAGTCTAAAGCAGCCTCTATCGACTCTCTGGGTCGGAGACTCTGTGATAAAACCCAGTAAAGGAGTAGTGGGGTCTGAGATACTACTGACTCGAGATACAGAACACCTTAAGTGAAGTCATAGTGACCCAAGGGAAGAACCCAGAGAAGGCACAAACATCCAAAATCATGGGAAAGAGGAATAATACTGGAGCAATAAATGCCCACAACCCCACAACATCAGAACCCGATAAAACAGAAAATCAGAGATTTCTAGAAGATCAAATCAGGAAAATAACTGTAGAAATAATAGAGGTGCTTCGAAAAGAACTCAGAGAGAGCCAAAAAGAGATAAAGGATGCAATTAATGAAGTAAAGGCCTCAATTCAAAGCACAAACAACCGATTAGACCACATGGAGGACAGAATCTCGCTCTTAGAAGATGAGCAATCCAAAAATGAACGCATAGTTTCTAATCTAGAAAAAAATATCCGACAGCAGGAATCTGATATGGAAGAAATATGGGCCCATTTTAAGAGAGCTAACCTAAGAATAATTGGAATAGAGGAGGGAAAAGAAAGTGAAACCAAAGGGATCAACAATCTCTTCAAGGAAGTAATAGCAGAAAATTTTCCAGACATAGAGCAAGAGGTCGATACACAGGTCCAGGAAACTTATAGAACTCCCTTTAGACAGGATCGGAGAAGAGGATCCCCACGCCACATAATTGTCAAAATGCCCAATGTGGAAGCCAAGCAGAGAATCTTAAAGGCAACAAAAGCAAAGGGCCAAGTGACATTCAGAGGCAAACCAATTAGAATCACTCCAGACTTCCCAAACCAAGTCATGAGAGCCAGAAGGGCTTGGAGTAACATATTCCACACTCTGAAAGAAAACAACTTCCAGCCAAAAATTTCCTACCCAGCAAAACTTTCTATCAAATTAGATGGAGAAATAAGAAGCTTCCATGACAAACAGAAACTGAAGGAATTTATGTCTTCAAAACCAGCACTAGAGAAAATACTCAAAGAGATTAACTACAAAGAAGAAATAGGTAACACACTCCAGAACTAGAGAAACAAGATTTTCCATCCAACAGACAACTAAGATTGGTTATCTGTGGAGATTCATTATTTATGTTAGTCTTTTACCTATCTCTAAATTGTATTGTTTGCCTTTATTGTTGTTAATTTTTAGGATTTCTAGTTGGAATATTAATATACCTTCAGATATAGCAATTGGAAATATTTTATCCCATTCTATTAGTAACTGTTAACTCTGTTTACATTGTCTTTGGATATACAATATTTTTTTTATTTTTTAGGGAGTTTGTATACTCCTCTGTTGCCTCTGCCATTGAAATCATAACCAAGAAATCACTGCCAATTTCAATGTTGTGAGGTTTTATGACCCAGATTTTCTCCTAAAAGTTTATAGTCTTAAGATTTATATTTAGGTCTATTATCTATTTTGAGTTAATATTTGTATATGGGATTAGGTAAGGGTCCAATTTTATTTTTTTCCATGTAATTATTATTTTTTAACAATATTTAGTTAAAAGATTAATATTTCCACCACCAAATGTTCGTGGAAACCTTGTCAAAAATAACTTGACAATATAGGGAAGAATTTAGCTCTAGGCTTTTATTTAACTCCAATGGTTTATATATCTGCCTTCAGAATAGTACTACACTGTTTCAATTATTGTAGCTTTATATGGTTTGAAATCAGAAAATATATATCTTCTAACTTTGTTCTTTTTCAAGATCGTTTTGGGTACCTAGAGTCCATATTCCATATTAGGATAGATTTTTTTCTGAAAAATAAATATATAAATATATGATAGTTTCACCTAAAAAATAGAAAAAAAAATATTCTCTGGTAAGAAAGAAAGCAAAAAGAAATATTGAAATGTTATCTTTAAGTCATCAAAAGCTTGGTATCATACAAATGAAACTGTTATGTGAGATTATCATTTTTAATTTTAGATAAATTGCCATAATACTAGATGTCAACTACTAAGCCAAGCAGAGAGGGAGGGATAGGGAGAGAATGGGGTGGGGATTGGGTGGGGGCTGACTGGGAAAAGTGTGCAGGTATGTCTACAAAAGTATATCCTACTATGATGTATGAATACAGTGCACCAATAAAAAAAATAATCAGAAAAAGAAAAAAAAAAGAAAGAGAAGTGACATATGTTTTCTCTAATATGTCCAAGCTAGGGAGTAGTGGTAATACCAGAGGGACTCCAGATGATGGAGGGGAAATCTCAGCTAAGCTTGAATAGAATAAAAACTTCTGTACCTATTCAGTACACAGAATATTTTTCTGAATATTTGTGACCTACATTTTGCTGGATAAGAAGGCCAATTCAAGGATAGGAGAGGAAGAAAGCTGAGAGTGTTCAATGGAGGAGCTACATACAAATATGTGTAATAGCATAAATACAACATGATTAACCTGGACACTCTCTATTGGGGGGGAATGGAGAGGGAGGGGGAAGGGCATGAAGCACAATGTCAATGTACACCACTCTCAATATGTTCCACTTATAAAAAATAAAAATTAAAAAAATACAAAACAAAGCAAAACAAAAAATAAATAAGGCACAAGAGCAGCTATTAAATTTAGTATCCTGGAGGATGGGTCAGAGGGTTTCCAAAAGAAATCTCCCACAGATACAGAGAGATCACTGTGTAACTCGAGATATATTAAGCCAGACACAGGTGGCACACATCTGAAATTCCTTTCTTTGGGAGGCTAAGACAGGAGGATAGCAGGTTCTAGGCCAGCCTCAGCAACTTAGCAAGATAAAAACTAAGAAGGGCTGGGGCTGTAGCTCAGAGGTCAAATGTTCCTGGATTTCCCAATCTCCAGTATCTACCTGTCATCCATCAACCATTTATCTGTCTATCTATCATCTATTTATTAACAGATTCCTGAAAAATCCAAAGAAATCTTTCAACTTTTTATTTTTTCCTCATATAACCTCAATTTTATTTTTTTACAGCAACTGATTTCATGTAGCTATATTCAATTATTTTTTATTATAAATTGTTAGTGTTCTTGATTCGTGTTTTTAGCATAATGATTCTTCAAATCTAGCCCATTGGTTTGACAGGGTTAGGGCATTATTTGGACTCTGTGCAAATGTAGAATTTCCATAATTTATTTTAGGGCAAAACCAAACTTTCACCTTTTATCTGATCTGTTTTACAATCACATAGAATCTCATGACTGAGTGTGAATAGATGCAGTCTTTTGGGAAGGCAGAGAGCAGGTCAATATGAATGGAGAATTTCAGGGTCTCTTAAAACATGATTAGAGACAATTTAAAAATTTAATGGGATTTTACTATTCTAGACATGATCTGGTTTTGAACACGGCAATAAAACTAGTGCTTATTTATCCAATCCATACACATTTATTTGTTGTGCCCAGGCCAATGTCACAGCTAAGGAGAAAGAGTGCATCAACCGAACTTGGAAGATCAGTTTATTTAACTACGGAAAAAACCAGACTAGCCAGACTAGGGATGCAGTCCAGCACTCAGCACTCAGTCCAGAGCTGAGACCAACAGCTGAACGTACAAGGGGTTTTTAAAGGCAAAAGCCATGCACAGGTGGCTGAGGGTAGGGGAGGAACAGCCAATAAAAGTCTATGCTTGCTACATTCAGTACCCTCTACTGATATTAGTGGGGCTCAGTGTTCCAGGACGTGGGCCATAGGATAAGCAGGATGTTGGTCTATGCTTGTTACATTACTCTCCATTGATGTTATTTAACCCCCTGAAAAACCGGGAAGAGCATTAACAAAAGATTCAAACTACTAAACAATTTTGCCTTGGCTCTTGTTAGGGCCTTACATTTGAAAACCTACTATGTGTCAGCACACTGTGCATCAAGGAAGGTTCCCTGTGGCCAGAAGATACCGAGCAAAGAAGGGTGTGATTTCCTTTACTTGATTAAAAGCCATAAAATAGGAGTTTAGTGATGGTTTTATAAGCACAAAAATTTATGTTCTCTAAAGTACTATTATTAAGGCATCAGCCAAAAAATGTCAGATTTTTAGAAAGCCAAAGAAATTCATCACCCTAGGCTAGGCTCTTATACTGTTGTACATTAACTCATTTTGTTTTAATTTTCTGGTTTATTTTTTTATTTTCTTGTACACTGCAGTACCTAGTAGGGGTGTGCTACACAAGTGTTTTATTATCCAACCCTCCCTGTGTATTTTCCTTTTCTTCATTGAGAAATTTAAGCTGCTACTAAGCAAACATATCCTTCCCTTCCTTTATATCTCAACTTATGCCTTATTTCGTCAGGAAGGGTTTATGTTTTATGATCAATGGTTTGAGTTTACTCAGTTTATAACCTCCAACTTGTATCATAGTTTTATTGTACTCTTGAAATCTTAAATGTTTCTCGTGTGTATATTTGTCTACCTTATCTGTCTTATTGGATCATAAATCTTTAAGATATTTGATCTTTACCTCAGACATAAAATATGCAATGATATATACAATGAAATATACAATGATATATCTTTAGCGCCTTTGGGTATTATATTGGCAAAATCTCAAAAGGAATCATATTATTTTCTTTCAGAATCTCTAATCTACATAGAACAGAGACACTTTAGCCATTCTATGTAAGGAATAGGTGACAGGCTGGGTCCCTCCCTGCAGGGGCCGGACTTTAGAGAAGGAGGAGACTCTGCTGGGCTACATAGCGAGGCAGGCGATGTGGCGAGAGGGGCGGAGTTCCTATACGTAGCCCCACCCACAAGACGTAAACCTTAAAAGGAAAGGGCATTTCCTTTCTAGCAGTGGAGGGGCTTGGAGGTCTTAGGAGCGGCCCAGCCCCTATATCCGGGAGAAGACCCATACCCAGTCTCTCTAGCCTTTTTTCTGTGCCAAAACCTAACAATAGGACTCAGGGATTTCATGGGAATCTGAGAAGAGGAGCTACAGTATAGCTGGGATCTGGAGGCCTTTTATGGTTTTCTCTCTTTCTTCTCTTTGGCATATGTCATTTGTTACCTTCTGTTTGTCTGTACACTAAGCTGCCTTTATATGAAATAAAAGTTGACAGTAAAGTCACTTGCTGGTCTACCAATCTTGCTCAAGTTCTTAAAAGTTCCCATCCTTGAATAAGTTTCTGAATTTCTTTGTGTCTCAGAATTCTCATCAGTAAATTGGTGGTGATGGGAACTCAGAGTAATTACTTCATAGGGTAAATAAATTCAGAATGTGAGGTACTGTATATTACTTACATTTCATTTTCTTTTTTTTCTTTCTTTATTTTTGTAGCACCAGGGATGGAACCCAGGGGCATCGTACCACTGAGCTACACCTCCTGCCCTATTTTTTAGTCTTTTTATTTTTGAAACAGGGTCTCACTGAGTTGTGAAGGGCCTCGCTAAGCAGCTGAGGCTGTTGCGAAGGGCCTAAGTAGCTGAGGCTGTCCACAAACAGTGATCCTCCGGTTTCCGCCTCCCTAATGCTGGGATTACAAGCGTGGGCCACCACGGCCCGCTTACATTTCATTTTTATTTCCTCATAACTTCAACTTCCCCGTGGACCATCATGGTTGTCCTGATACTTTCTATAAGATAGTGCTCGCCCTGCTGCTCACTCAGTCCTACATTCTCAGGAGAGGAATCTCTTTGGCTCATAAAATCTTCTTAAGCTGGGCCATGTTGCTATTTGGCTTCTGGAAGGCCAGTGGATTGGCTGTTCTTAAGGCTCATCCCTTCTTCTGGCCCAGGCCTCCATGTCAGAGTAGGGGGTAGGATCACATGAACCCAATATGGTTGCTGTCTCTCACCAGGTATGGTCAGTTAGTTACTTACAGACTGGAGGCAGGGGCAGTTGGCTCCAAAAATCATGTTTGCTAAAGATATCAGAGAATATATGTCTATGAAACATTGTTTATTTTAGAGAGTTTTGCAGATCAAATAATGATTTTCATTGGCTTTTTTTTGAACTGGCGATTGAACTTGGGGCATTCTATCTCTAAGTCATACCCCCATCCTGATTTTATTTTTTATTTTGAAACAGGGTCTCCTTAAATTGATGAGGCTGGTCTTGAACCCATGATCATCCTGTCTCAGCCTCCCAAGTATTCATTGATTTTATGAACTTGAAGCTATGATTCATGGAGCTCTTCTTACTACCACGGATCCATCAAAACTGACAGGGACATGCCACCATAGCATTATGGAAAGATGCAGAGTTGGAGTCTGGCTATTTGGGTGAGTTCTAGTTCCTGTCCCTTCCCCTGGTTAATCCTGGGCAATATATAAAACCTCTCTAAGAATCACTTTTCTCATCTGTGAATACAGAAAAAATATTTGTCTCATAGACTATAAAACATCATTCATTATTATAATATGCTACTTCACAAATAATTTTTCTTGGACAGTATTTTTACTGAAAAATTGAACACCAGAGCTCAGAAATAAGGAGTCTGTCCTGACTACAATAGACAAAAAAAAGTCTTTTTAACATTTGTACTTGCCATATTCAAAAAGCTAGCTCTGCAGAGGGGGAAAAATCAATGGTAGAATGAAAATGACGATGAAGTATAAGTGGTATCAAAGAAAGGTAGCTCAATACTAAGCTGGAAATAATAAAACTCCAGCAGTTTCCTTCATCAAGGACTTGGGCTCCATGCAAGAGAAAATGAAATTCAATTCAAAGTTCGAATAATTGGGGCTCAGGTGTAGCAGGGTTCACTCTTACTAATGTGTTTTTAAACCTCTCAAAATTAACTTACTTTCTGATGTTCCAATTGTATACGAATCACTCCAGCCTTGTTACACAGAGGATTACGATCGAAGCGCGGCTTGTACCAACTCGTGCGCTGCCTCAAGAGTGTGATTTGAGGAGTACAGGAGGTCCCTTTCCCCAGATGCCCCTCCATTAGCCTGCTCAAGTCTGTATTATCGATTCTCCTTGCAAAGACACTTTATAGCTGGGTTTCGGACTTGCATTTTTGTGGCAGGTGTCATTATCTGGTAAAGAATGCCAAGCATTTCTATTTTGCAACTCTTCCTGAGGGAATAGGGTGCTATTTCTAGGGTAGTCTCACTTCGAACCAGACTACCTGCATGTGAATTCCACACTCTTGTCTTTAAACGGGGGGAATATTGGTATGACGTGACTTAGTCATGCCATTCACAGGGTTGGAAGAAATAAGATGTGAAGGCTGTATTAGTTCCTTTTATGCTCATGAAGTGAGAAAAGATCTGGAGAATGTAATAATTTTAGGTAGAGGTGTGTGTGTGTGTGTGTGTGTGTGTGTGTGTGTGTGTAGGGCTGAGATCAGTTGGGTACACTTTAAAATAATATGAAGAAGCCACCCAGAAAGTCAAGGGTCATATGTGTTCTATGACATGTGGAAGCTACAGAGAAAATAGGAAATAAGAGAGACTTCAGTTAAATGAGAAGAGAGGCCAGTAGAAGAGTGGAAGGGGTTTGGAGGAGGGAGTTCAGCCTTAAGGAAGAGAACACTTCAAATAATTTTATGTCCAGTTAATTTGCAATAAAGCGTGCACTTAAATGTTCACCTAAGAATTTCAGAGCCTTCTCTGATTGTACAGCTTCTCAAACTATAGTACGTGATTATCACAAAAGGAACTAATTTATTTCAATCAGTGAATTAGAAGTGCAGGCAAAGAGGATGCAATTTTAGTGATCTGCTTGGCTTCCTAACACCTAATTGTTCAGCTCCTTTAGTGAATTCCCCTAGTGCCAGATGCATGCCTGCCTGGAGGATTGTTTCTTTTCTGAGCGGATGAAGTTCAATGCCGTCTAGGTTTAGAGCTTGGAGGCTCACTATAACATCAGCTATGAATTTCTCTCTCAGACCCTTAATTGTTTCTACATTATGATTTTTTTAATTTTTTTTCCCGGCACTGGGGGTGGAGCACAGGGGCATTCTACCTCCTACCTACACCCCAGCCTATTTTTTATTCTTTATTTTTGAATCAGGGTCTCACTGATTTGCAGAGTGCCCCACTAAGTAGCTGAGGCTGGCCTCCTCTCTCAGCCTTCCAAATGCTGGGATTATAAGCATGCGCCACCACACCCAGCCTTTTTTTTTTTTTTTTTGTGGTACTGGGGTTCCTGGAAGCCCTTCTACCTCCGGGCTACACTCCCAGACCTATTTTTACATTTTTATTTGGAAACAGGGTCTCCTAAACCAGCATGCGCGGCTGGCTTCGAACCTGCGCGATCCTCCTGTCTCTGCCTCCCAAGCGCGGGGATTACAAGCGTGCGCCACCACGTCTGGCAACACCCAGCCTTTTAAATTTTTTCCCCAAGCCCTTGCCTTGAATAAATATCCTTTTCAGTGCCAGAGTTCTTATCATTCTATTTGGGGGGACAAACACCTTAACCTTTTTCTGAGGTCTTTCATCATCTGTCTGTAATGCCGACCACATCCAGCTTTATGTTTCTAAGGCTGAAGAGTCCATTTGCCACCTGCTGTTGAACCATTAAGCTGCTCTGCACTTCTGGGCACGGTCTGGGGTTTTGGGGGCTGCTCGAGCTACTGGGGTGTCTTTATCCTCTTAAGTTTCCACTTCCCAATTCCCGCCCATTCTAGAAAACCTCAAATAATGATGGTTAATATTCATAATGCCTAATGATCAAGAGGAAAAAGAGGGTGTGTGACACATCCTAAATCCTAGCTGCATGATGTAAGCAACAACCAAAAGACTGTACTTATGTGGTCATTGTTGCAGAGACACGGTTCAGGAGGCAAGTGCTGGCGGCAGGATGATACTAGCACGGGAGCCACAGCTGTAGATTAGATTTGGAGCTGATTGATGCACTGAGTTAAAGAATCCCCAAAGGAACAAATGTGCACAAGGTCAAATTCACTGCTGTACAAATTAAAGTCAGAAACACTTAGAAATATATCTTATTAAAAACCCTCATTATTTGCAAATATTCAAAATAAAATAAAAAAAATTATTTCCTTTCAGAAAAAAGAAACACTAGGGCAGGGTGGCTAAGAGCTCAAAATTTAGATACATTCAGACCCCAGGAAACTGTGACTTATCAGCTATGTTTCCTTGGAAAAATTGTCTCATCTCCTTAAATCTCAACTTTTCTCACCTTTAAACAGAGATAATTGTAGTACTATCTCATATAGTTATTGTGAAGAGTGAAGGAAGTATAATAAGAATTTATTTATAATATTTATTCATTTGAATACTTAGTATACTGTCTGACATGTGCCCCTAATAAATACTGACTTAAAAACCAAGGGCCATCCTAATATAGATACTATTTCATTGCTGTCTTTAAAATTAAGCAGGTGGAGAATCACACAAAAGACAATCTACATGATCCTCCATAATACCCAATAGGAAATGTAAAAATAATAATTCTGACATATCATTATTTGTAATAAACTCCATTCCTGTAGTGTTTTTATGTTAGTTTTTGCCAGTGGTGGGAAGTTGAGGAAATGTACCAGGCTTTATAAGGAAACCAAAAGGGAGGTGTGCAAAAATGTCTATACAATTATAACTCCACCTAAACCCAATTTTTAATCTCCCAAATCTCACCTTAAGCCTATTGTGATAAATTTGATTTCTGGTACAACTGGCTGTTCACATACCCATTTCAAGGTGGTGAAACCTGAAGGGTTCGAGTGTCAAACCTTCATTTGACAAAGCAGAGAGCTGCAAGGCTTAGCTGGCATTTCAACAAGAATCAGGTAAAGCTTTGCCATTTGCAGATTAGTCTGTGGATCAGTAGATTGGCACCAGCCAGGAGCCTGTTAGAAATGTAGAAACGAGGGTCCTGCCCCAATTCTAGCTGACTCAGAGTCTCTTTTATGAAAAAGGCTTGAAGGAGCAGTGAATGTATGTAAAATACATATATTCAGCAGTGTATGCATTTTATTTTTATTTTAGAAATAGTTATGTAAGGGTCATGACCTCACTATCTGTTTCAACCGATGTGTTAGTAATTGCTTGTTTTCTAACTCTGTTGTCCCTTCTGTTTGTTGACTGCGACCTTTAGTCTTGGCTTTAGTGAGAAGGTGAGGTGTTCAGCACTATTTAAGTTACTGCAGTCTGTATCTTGCCCCTCATGTTGGCTTCAATGCTCTACAGTTAGCAGAGCAGTAAAGCCCATAAGCTTTGAGTTCAGAAAGATGGAAGTCAAATTCTATCTCTTCCAGTTACCTCTGTGAAAAGTAGATTAAATCAGTTTCTCAAACACAAAACAAGAATAATATTAATGGTATTCTTCCACATAATTGTTCAATGGCCTCTACAGCCTTTAGGGCCAGATATGAAGCTTTCTACAATTGACTCATTTTCTCCAATACCCTGAGTGGTTAGCTTAGGCTAACCTATAATTGAGTTAGAATATTCAGGATCAATGCAGTTTAAATTCTCCCACTGATTTGATTTTATTTGGTTGTTAGGGGCGATTTCTGTTTTAAAAATGAGGGCAATTGGCCGTGTGTGGTGGCTCACGCTTGAAATCCCCATGCTTGGGAGGTGGAAACAGGAGGATCGTGCTGGTTGGGAGCCAGCCTCGCTGGCTTAAGAGACCCTGTTTCCACATAAAAAAGTTTAAAAATAGGTCTGGGAGTGTAGCCCGTGGGAGTGTATCCTGGAGGTAGAAGGGCTTCCAGGAACCCCAGTACCACCAAAAAAAAAAAAAAAAGAGGGAAATTATTATTTCATTTTCCATTGCTCAAATCTTACATGTATTCAGCCAGGATTGCGTGCCCTCTGTGTGTGCATTCAGCAATATCCTGGTGACAGAGACATAAAACTGAGCAAGACAAAGAAAGACGCTACTCTCATAAGCGTGCATCTAGGAACAACTGTGCGCACTATGTGTTTGCAGTGAGTTACCACAACATTTTCTTTCCCTGTTTTAGAGAAATATTTATAGGACATGGCTTGCTGTATTCTGTAGTTTTTAATTGGGTATCTCAAACACAAAACCTAAAGGTTGTGAAAAGATAAAAGGCTGCTCTTATTAATATTAATTTGATTCTAATCACCCACAGGATTTATGAACGCTGTTAAGTTTTTAAAGTCACAAATAAATAAAACACAGGTGTGATCTTACTTTTCTAGTCATTATTATTATTCAGTATCACTTTTTCAGAGTCCATTATTATATGGAAAAAGTTCAGAGGCGTCAAATACCACTGATCTTCTAAATCCCCAGATTTTAAATACTCAGAACACAGTTAATACTTGTCCTGCCTTAAAAATAGATGCTAGATCCATAGCAGCACCAAAAATTTAACAAATTTGATTTTACAAAGATATCACAAGTAAATGAAATAAGAATTGACTCTTGTTTTTCTTATTCTAACAATGACTAGCTCTTTAAAAAACTTTTTATATATATAAAGATATATATATATATTTATATACACACATGTTATGAATACATTATAAAATCATGTAGTACTTTACCAAATATTTTTAACAAATTTATGGGGACCAGTGGGCTTTCTTTCCCCTCAGTAAGTATAATCCCTTAGTTTGAAGATTGTTTGCATAAAGCCTATTACAGGTTCAAGTTCAGATATTACCATTATCATTTCAATATCAAACTGATTCCACGCCCAGCTGCTGTTACTTTTTCAAGTTTCTTCTAGAGCCGTTTTAAAGACTTTAAATATGAACAACATTAGTATTTCAAAAAATATAGGCAGTGATACTTTTGGAACTTCTCATTATCTTATGATAAATGTCAGTTTCTTAATCATGTAAGACATGATTAAAAATAATCATTAGGGTATCAGGAAATGAGGCTTCCCTTACTTGAAATTTTTCTCCATTTAAAAAAATTTCAGGTATTTTGAAGAAGGGAAATGACTAGAAGATGGAGGGGGCAGAGACTAGGAACTCATAAAAGAACTTAATAACACTGTTAGTATCAGCAACAAGAATCCCAGGACACATTTTCTTTATGGGGGGAGGTGGCAATGACGTGTGTAAATTAAATTATAATACTTCTTTTTTTTTTCCATTTCTGAAAGAACTGACTATTCCATTCTTCACTCAAAAAGGAAGCTAGAGTCAGAAACAAGGTTCTTAGTAATATTTGAAACGTGTTCCTACACGTGATTAGGAAAGTTGTTTCCTAAAAAGAATTTAAATAAGCCTTGAATAATGGGCTTGTGTAACCCAAGGCTTTCTCAAACCTGACTTACTGCTTCGCTATTTTTTTTCTCACTCACCTGGAGATAAAGGGCCTTTTGAGGTTCTACCTGTAAATTTGTTTCTGAGAAGTGGGTTTGAAGTATTGTGAAATCCCGCCCAAAATTGTGTATTTTGGAACCAGTCTACCATTTGAATGCTCACCCAGCAAAGTAACAGAAGAATATATTAAAGTGTAGAGAAAGTGTTCTTCTAATAGTTGAATGTGTTAGTCTTATTATTCTAGTCACTATTTTTTACTTCTTTGTTTCTCTCTAGTGCCCCAAAGAGAAAAGTACATGGATATTTTATATGGGGACATGGCCAACTCAATGGATATGTTCATGAAAAAAAGGAAAGATTCTCTGATTGTCCTTTTTAGAATTTGGGGTACTGTTGCCCCTTTTGGGACATAAAATCTTGGATTCCCTCCACTTCCCTCCCCCATCAATACCACCAAACATCTCTTCCTAAGAATACTTGAATTTCCAGGGACCAAGTACATGATCTTGTTTGTTTCTTTGTATTATGTCTGGTCTTGTTTTGTTTATTTGTTGCTTCTTAATTTAATAGTACTAGAACTCATAGGGTTTTGTAGGTATTGGGCTCAAATTGAAACAGGTTTCTGTAGGTAAATGGCTTAATACAATCAAGTATTCACTTTATTCTATTAACAACACAGTAATTTTTAAAAGAAAGTAATGGGTTAGTATTTGAATTTCAGATGTTAGGTACTCCATTTTTGTCCCAGTGACAGCATCCTTATTTTATTTTTGGTTACTTTGGGGGCAGCTATCTTTCTTCTAGTCTTGAAAAAGAGAACAGTGATCAGTATTGCTACCACATTAGGAGTTGTTTCTGGGAGAGAATTAGTTCCTGGTTGATACTCTAAATGAGATGACTATACTTTGCGGTCATTGTGGGCCAATGGCCTGGAACTGATTCAGAACCACTTAAAATTTCTTTTGGCAGGAGGTAGAGTATATATAACCAAACAATATTTTGATGTGTTTCCCAGGGCTTGATGATCTCACATTTCAGACTGGACCACTTCCCACAGTGACAGATCTATTAATCAGAGAATCTAGGTGTGATTACCCATGCGAGAAGCTTCTGTCTTCTTTTTAAAGAAGGTGCTGGTTAAGTCAGCAGGAAAACTCACGGATACACTCTGAGCGTGTCCTACCTCCATCATTTGTGGCCTTGGGTGTGTGACCAGTCACCTCAGATGCCATCTCTTGACCTATTCTCCATCTGATAACAATTGGGGACACAATTAAGCAGTGCCAATCTGATTTTAGTCAATGGGTTTCTCAATATCTTTTTTAAAAAGTATTTTTTGCAGTACTGGGGATGGAACCCAGGGGCATTCTACCTCCAAGCTATACCCAGTCCTATTTTTTTATTCTTTTTTTTTTTAAAAGGTTCTCACTGAGTTGCAAAGGGCCTCACTAAGTAGCTGAGCCTGTCCGTGAATTGTGATGCTCCCGTCTCAGCCTCCCAAATGCTGGGATTAACCCTCAAGGTGACATCCTGGGTATTTAGAATTAGAATGGGCAAGTTTTAGATGAAGTGAGCATGATTGGGATTCTTTCTTTGGCATTATTTTAAGGACGCTGAGTAGTGATCTTCAAAGGGGGCTGCGTGTGGATCTTTCTTGGCTTGGCTTTTGTTTCACTTATTCTGCAGCCTCACCTTTTATTTTGGGCCATATTTTCTTTTATTTCCTTTAAAATTTTTTTATTGGTGCATTATATTCAAACATCATATTGGGGTAAAAAAAAAACTTGTGTGTACAAACATGTACACATCGCTGATTTAGCCCCTACCCAATTCCCACCCCATTCTCTCCCCATCTCTCCTTCCCTTGCTTGGCTTAGTGGTTGACTTCGATATGTTTAAGTACATTGTGTGTTTTAGAGATTTTCCTCTCCCCCCCTCCTTTCTCCTCCTTTAGGACCGGTAGCTATGCAGAAACTGCCCACACAGCCAAATTATGTGGTCAGTTTAAAGGGAAAAACTGAATTTGAGGTTTTGCCACTAAGCACAAAAATGATGTCCAGATTATTGAGGTGCAGTTCAGTTGTGTTGCTTGTTATGTTGAGACAGCCATAGAGCAATCTGAACACACCAACATTTTGGTGATTCATTTATATAGGACTGAGTGAAGTGAGCCTGTAAAAATAAAGTAACAATGAGCCGGGCGTGGTGGCGCATGCTTGTAATCCCCGCGCTTGGGAGGCGGAGACAGGAGGATCGCGCAGCTTTGAAGCCAGCCACACTGGCTTAAGAGACCCTGTTTCCAAATAAAAATATAAGAAATAGGTCTGAGAGTGTAGCCCAGAGGTAGAAGGGTTTCCAGGAACCCCAGTACCACACACACAAAAAAAAGTAACAATGAATGCTTCATTTTACTTGAAAAAAATTGTTTCAGTCTTACGACCCATTGTCAGCAGCAACCTCCCTTTGAGTGTGTGTGGTATGTGGTACTGGGAATTGAACGCAGGGATGTTCTATCTCTGAGCGACTTCCCAGCCCTTTTTAAAACAATTTTATTTTGAAACAGGGTCTCCCTAGGTTGCGGATACGCTTGCTAAATTGATGAGGCTGGCCTTGAACCTGTGATTCTCCTGTCTCAGCCTCTTAAGTACTAGGATTACAGGCATGCACCAGCATGCCCAGCTAACAACTTCACTTTTTAATAGAAATCACAAAGTACTAAACGCATCAGTCTAGAATCTTTAGTTATTTGACTGTAGACCTAAAATTCAATAAGGGCTAATTCTTAAGGTAAAAATAGAAAATAGAAGAGTTCAGTGCATGGGCCTTGGACAACCTCTATGCTGAAGACATGTTCTTATTGGTTGGGAGAATTCTCCTAGGCTCAAGACTCCATGAAATGAAGGGTCCTTTCTTTGTGTGATGCTATTCTGCCTCTAGCAACTAGCAAACTGCTTAACATGGTAAGAGCTCAGCTCAGGAGCGTCATCCTTTTTCTTCCTGTGCATGAGAGCCCTTTCCCAGTTAGTGTTTTCATGTAAAGAGACTGTTGCTTTGGTCTTTCCTGAAGCATGTTCGGGTTCGGCAGTGAAACTGATGCTGCAGGAGCTGCAGCATCACAGAGACCTGGTGTCTCTGCTCCCATTCCCAACCATGCTGCTCCCTGTTGCCATGTAAACCATTCTGAACCTATGTCTTTGTGAATTGCTTAAGTGAAGTCAGAAATATACTCGATTCTAAGTGCTTTGATGTTGAAATGAAGAAAGTATAAGCATTCAGAGTTTAAAAAGGGGAGAGTCACTGAGGGAAAGGGAAAAGGCCTTTTTTTTTTTTTGCTTTTAAACTTTCCAGTTAAGCTGGGCGTGGTGGCGCACGCTTGTAATCCCTGCACTTGGGAGGCTGAGACAGGAGGATCGCACGGGTTCAAAGCCAGCCTCAGCTACTTAGTGAGGCTTTCAGCAACTTAGTGAGACCCTGTTTCCAAATAAAATATTTAAAAAAAAGGTCTGGGAGTATAGCCCAGAGGTAGAAAGCCTCTGGGTTCCACCCCCAGTACCACCAAAAAAAAAAAAAAAAAAAAAAGCCCAATAAACTTTCCAGTTAACTATTTTCTATGTTCAATGATCATAATTCTGTTAGCACCAGAATTAGACTTGGATTTCATAATCCAGTATTCTCTTATAAGTCCAGTATTCTCAAAATTAAGCTTTGGGAAGTCATTTCTCAAGATCTTTTCATAATTGAAGATTGCTCATGTGGAATGTATTTTATACTGCTCTGGAACATCTCAGGTGGCTACCTATCCATCCACTTAATTTCCCCAACCTTCATAAACAACTACTCTGTGACTGGCCCTGAGCCAGTATTTGGAGACTGAAATGAATAAATATATTTTATACTCCTTATGATTGTTTATGATATTGACATAAAAACAACCAAAACATGACATAATAATAGGATATGTACCTACAAAATGGCAGATACCACAATAGGAAGTATTCAGAGACCCTTAATTACTGACCCAGTATTAATTCTTTCTCTTTCTTATATATTATTTCTTAAATATATTTCTTATATAAATATATATTTCTTAAATATTATAAATTGAGTATATATAATATATAATATGCATACATATTATATATTCAATTTATACCAGGTGGCAAAATGTCCAGGTAAAGACTCCATTGTCGTTATGGGGTTTGGATATAAAATGTTCCCCAGAGAATCTCATGTGTTAGGAGGAACTGTCCAGTTTATAGGAGATGAGGAATCCATGGAAAGATATTTGTTGTTACCTCATACTTTATTGGATACTGTTTAATTTTAGTCTTATTTGTGATGATTTTATGCTTATAAAATTGCAAGAATAAGAATACTAGGAACATCTCTTATATCCCTTCTCCTCTCATCTATTGTCACTAATTTGTTCCATTTGTTTTAAAATATGTTGCCTCGACTCTACGTATTAAACCTCATGTTACCAATATTAGGTTGTACACATCAAAGCCCTTTCTTTGTCCCGGGACCACTTTATCTCAATATTTAATGATGCATTTTCTAAAGATATAAATGTTCTTTTCATCATCATACCCCAGTCATCAACTTCAGTAAATTTAATATCCATCTGCTAACTCCATCCAAATAATTGTGCTTGTGTAATCATCCCCATGATTGACTTGTATACTAGCTAGTCCCTCCTCCAATGTAGAACCCAATCAGTGGTCAGATATTACATTTATATGTCATGGATCTTTAGCCTCCTTTAATCTGGAACGTTTCTATAGCTTTTACCTTTGGGCCAATAACATTTTTATTTGTGTGTGTGGTACTAGGGATTGAACCTAGTACTAGGGTACCAGGGGCATTCTACCTCTGAGATATACCCCTAGCCCTATTTTCTTTTATAGTTTGAAATAGAGTCTAAGTTGCTGAAGGCTTCACTAAGTTGCTGAGGCTGACCTTGAACTTGTAATCCTCCTGTTAGCTTTCCAAGTACTGAAATTGCAGGCATGCACCACCACACCCAGTTCCTGTGTCAATACTAATTTTTTTTTTTTTGCAGTACCTGGGAAGGAACCCAGAGGCATTCTACCTCTGAGCTACACCCCAGACGTATTTTTTTTTATTCTTTATTTTGAAACAGGATCTCACTGAGTTGCAGAGGGCCTCAATAAGTAGCCGCGGCTGGCCGCGAACCTAGATCCTCCTGTCTCAGCCTCCTCAATGCTGGGATTACAAGTGTGTGCCACCACACTTGGCTCAATAAAATTTTTGAAGACTATAATATTCCTCTTTTCTTTAGAATATTCCTTATTGACATTCCCTATTCTCAGGATTAGAGCCAGGGGATATGTTATCAAGCCAAGACTTCATAGGTGTTGTTATGACATCTTCCTCAAGGTATTCCGTTTGGCAGCACATGATGGCCATCTGCTTCTCATTGGTGAAGTTGGTTTTAATCACCTAGTGAAAGTGTTTGCTAGCTTTCCTCTTGCATAATTACTTTATTCTAAACTTGAAACTAATTAGCAGCTTGTGGTAAGACACTTTAGGTCCATGCCAAGTTTCTGGTCTTTAACAAAATTGCCCCCCCTAGACTTAGCATCTGTTGATATATTTTGGTCTGAGCTAATTTTTTTTTTTTTTTTTTTTTACTATTTGGAAATGAATGCAGTAGCACCTGGGTTACACCCCCAACCATTAATTTTTGTTGTTATTTTGAAACAGGGTCTTGCTAGGTTGTGAGGAATCTCCTATGTTGCTGCTCCGTCTATCTCAGCCTCCTAAGTACTGGGATTACCTGCATGCACCTCCACACCCCAGCTCATCTGACCCAATCTTTACTATCATGTTGCAAAATGATAATTTTTCTAACCTCAGCACCCTGTCCACTTTTACCAGCCAGCTCTCAGCAATCTACCTTAAACAAGATAACTCTCTTAACTTCTGTTTTTAAGTTTATCATCTATTATTGATCCTATTTCTTTGTTCATTTTTGTGTGTGTATATGGTACTGGGGATTGAATCCAGAGGCATTCTACCTTTGAGCTATACCCCTAGCCCAATTTTATTTTTATTTGGAAGCAGGGTCTCACTAGGTTGATGAGAATCTCACTACTTGGTGAAGCTGTCTTTGAACTTGTGATCCTCCTGTCTCAGCCTCCCAAGTATTGAGATTACAGGTGTGTGTCACCACTCCTGGCTCTAGTTTATATATATATTTAAAACACACCAAGTGTTGTGTGCATGTTCTCTCCTATGACTCTATACCTCATTATTATATATAATTATAATGCACCAATAAAAATTTATTAAAAATAGCTTATAATTCATGGCTGCACTTAATACTTGAGTGTTCAGAGTATTCCTGATTTGGCCATTGGAGGCTTTTTCGATTTGGTTCCATGCCCTTGTTACAAGCCCTCCTCACTTTTCTCAAACCACTTCTTTACTTTCTCGTTTCATCTATTTCTAGAATATAGTTGATTGTGGTTAATTAGTGAATATCACATTCTATTCGAATCCTCAACCTAACTGATACTGAAAATCTTTGCACTGATAAACATGATATTAATTCTTAAGTATTTTAGGTGGGTTAGCAATTTAGTATGACTCCGTGGAGTAGAGCCCAGGTTCTTTTTAGTGGGGAATGGTATTAGAGGCCTCACTGGGCACTAGGTGTGTTTATGATAAATGCAATGTCTTTAAATCTTGGTCCTTTCAGTGCATATAGGTATAAAGTATGGATGTGTATACACATATAAACACGTATAGACACATAATATACATATATACATATGAACATTGTAACAGTTTGGAATGTCACTGTGGGTTCTTACTTAATTTAGAAAAAAAATAGCCAGAACTGCACTGCTGCAAGCTTAAGCAAAGTTTTATTATTAGCCAGGCATGGTGGTGCAGACTTTTTTTGTGTGTGTGGTGGTACTGGGGGTGGAACCCAGGGGCTTTCTACCTCTGGGCTATACTCCCAGACCTATTTTATATTTTATTTGGAAATAGGGTCTCACTAAGTTGCTGGAAGCCTCAGTAAGTAGCTGAGGCTGGCTTTGAAGCTGTGTGATCTTCCTGTCTCAGCCTCTCAAGCGTGGGGATTATAAGCGTGCACCACGACACCTGGCTGGTGCAGACTTTTAATCCCAGTACTTGGGAGGCCGAGACAGGAGGATCGTAGGTTCACAGCCAGCGTCAGCTACTTAGTGAAGCTCTACGCAACTTAGTAAGACCCTGTTTCAAAATAAGGTATTAAAAAATGAATGCTGGGCGTGGTGGTGCACGCTTGTAATCCCCGCGCTTGGGAGGCGGAGACAGGAGGATTGTGCAGGTTCGAAGTCAGCCGCGCTGGCGTAAGAGACCCTGTTTCAAAAATATAAAATAGGTCTGGGAGTGTAGCCCGGAGGTAGAAGGGCTTCCAGGAACCCCAGTACCACTAAAAAAAATGGGGCTGGGGGTGTAGCTCAGAGGTAGAATGACCCTGTATTCAATCCTAGTACTGAAAAAAAAAAGTTTTATTATTACAGATAGAAAGGGGGACAGAACAATTAAAGTGCTACATCAAAGGCAACCCAGTGGAGTGCCTTGAAAGTAAGACACTGAAGTCTCTGAAAACATAATATTTTTTATAAGAATTCATTATCTCCTTTCTCCCATCCTGTTTAGCCAATAGTCCTCTTTTCCCACCCAAAGCAGGTGCAGCCTGTCAGTTATCTCTGCTGTGCAAGCCTTTTCTGTTAGCTGTCTTTGTTCACAGGGTCAGAGAGGTCTGACATTACTGACCAAAATGTGTTACTTGGTTAGCAAGGTTGGGGCTCTATGGTAGGAGCCTGCTTTGTTCTTTGCTGTATTTTTATTTTTAAATCATATATTGTCCACCTGTATCCTTGGTGAGTTCTTAGCTTCTCCTTATCTCTATCTTCTAGAACTTACTATGTTGAAAACTTATTTTATAATTAAGAAAAGAAAGACACAGTACTATAGTCTTTTGAAATATGAACATTTTGGGAACTATAACTGTTTTGTGTTATTAGTAATTAAAATCAGGTTAACATAGCTTGCTTTTTACTTTTTAACTTTAGACTAAACTGCTGTGAGAGTCTGTATAATTCTTTTTCTAAGTGTAGCTGTCTGTGTTTTTTAACATTCAGTGTTCAGCTAGGCTAACAAGCCAACTTTTAGATGACCAAAGTCAACCTTGGCTGTAGTTCTTGGCTGACAGCTTAGTGACAGAAAAGGATTTTATTGTTCTGCCTAGGTATAAAAACTTGTTCTTATTAGAAATGAATCCTTCTCTTATTAGCAATCACTACAGGCTTAGTCCCCATCAAACAAGTAGATGTTTGTGCTTATGCAGGTGCACATATACAATATACACATGCCAACATGTTTTAGAAATTGTGAATCTACATCGATATTTCCAGCTCCACTCTATTCTCTTGGAGTTTTTCTGGCCATCTTCAATTGTATATTTGGTTATCTTTTCTTGCATAGTGAGAACTCTGGTTTTCAACTATATATGCACATTAATTCATTGCTGAACTGCATAATACATATAAAGTGTCTCAGAATCTCTTCACTCATGCCACTACTATAAGTACACCTATTAAAGATTTTAGAAGCTGGGAGTGGTGATGCACGCTTGTAATCCCAGCATTTGGGAGGCTGAGACTAGAGGATCGCAGTTTGTGGACAGCCTCAGCTACATACCGAGGCCCTCCACAACATAGTGAGACCCTGTTTCAAAATAATTTTAAAAAAAAAGGGCAGGGGGTGTAGCTCAGAGGTCAAATGCCTCTGGGTTCCATCCCCAGATCCGCAAAAAAAAAAAAAAAAAAAAAAACACTTAGTGTTTGTTTTCAACTCTACATCCTTAATCTTCTACATACACCATAAATATTATTTTAGTGGTAAAATATGTTTCAAAGTCCCCAGTGTGAGCTTCCATCTCCTATTGGCCTAAGACTATAAATTTATCATGAGAATGATAGGGAATCGTTTTTATTTCAAACTCGAGGGTTTTCAAATTTGGCATATTTGTTGTTGAGTGTAAATTCTAAATGACTGTGTGTGTTTGTGTGTAGTAGTAGCAGTAGCAGTAGTACTAGTAGTACTAGTAGTAATAGTAGTAGTAGTAGTCATCGTCGTCGTCGTTTTTGGTAAAGCACCAGGAACATTTTTTTGAACCAACTGTATTATCTTTACACTTTTCTCTTTTTACCACTCAGCAAAAATAGCAAGCGGCTCTTTGAATGCATATTGCTAAAGTGAAGGAAATCAGCCCGAAAAGTTTACACACTGTGTGATTCCAGCCACATAACATTTTAGAAGAGGCAAACTATAGAGATGGTAAAAATATCGGTGGTTGCCAGGGCTAGGGAGTGAGGGACAGGGACAAATGGGTGGAGCCCAGGGTTATTTAGGGCAGTGAAACTATTCTGTATAATAGTATATGGTGGATACTTGATGTTATTCATCTGTCAAAATCCATAAGATTATACAGCACAAAGAATGAATGTTAATGTAAACAATAAACTTTTGTGAGTAATAATTTATCAATATTGCCTTGCTAACTGTAACAAATACACCACACCAAAGCAAGATATTAGTGATAAGAGAAAATGAGTTTTGGGGGCAAGGAGGTATTTGAAAACCCTCTGTTTAATTTTTCTACTCTAAAAAATAAAGTCTACCAATGAAAACAAAATAGCAAGTTGCAATTCCAGAAAAACTCAGTTATAGAAACAGCCTGTATCATATTAAATAGGGAGTGTTGAGAGCACACCCAGCACTAGTTAATATATCAATATTAGTTAATATATCATCTATGAAGCTGACCTCAACATTGGTAAGGTTTTTTTTAATTGTTATTTTGTTGATTGATTGGTTTTTAGAAGTTATGAAAAGTTTGGAGATTTTTTTAGAGGAAAAATTAGTTTATTTGCCTGTCTTTGAACTATGTACAAGCTATCTTTACATCCACTCCCATAGGGTGGCCAAGGCAGACACCATTGGAACTGGCTAGCCTCCTTCTGCACCATGCATCCCCTGACAGCCACAGTGCTGAGATGGTTTGATGCCCTGTGCTCTATGGCCATCCCAGCGAAGCTGAGCTCAAGTGCATACTCCTGAGCTGTGCTTTCATGACAGTGGCTGCTCTTCATTGAGTTTCGGGGTTCTCTAGCTGTGGAGTAGCAGCCATGCACCCAGGACTGATTTGGGGAAGACAGTCTTTCGAGCTTGCATAGCAACAAACACACTGCTCCAGAAACAAACTCGCAGCTCTGACAGGCGGGCCACCTTGGTATCAGGGTCCTTATTCTTAAGGGAAAAGGATTCTCTGTCTCAGCATCTTCAGAATACCTTGGCTTTCAGAGTTGTTGATTTTATGATATACAAAAGTAAGTTGCATTCACTAGAAACCATATTTGGAATTTTTATTGTTTCTTGGGCTAGTAACATGCCATAAGAATGAATACTGGCTTGTGATGCTGGGCAGTGTTGGTGACTCACACTATCATACATCTCATGGAAAAAGAAATGATATCCTATAGTGTACTGTGTTCCTAAGCAAGGATGGTTGGTAGTCAAGGTGTGTTAAGTGCATTTTCAACCCAGTATTTTCAACTTGTCATTGGTTTGTCAGGATGTGACCCTACTGTTAGACAAGGAGTGATCTCTACAGTGATCTCTATCAACCATATTAAATGAAGTCCATTTCCTCCAACATCCTTAGCAAAATTCTTGTGCCAATTCCTTATTACCTGGGGGATGGCTTTCCTTATCTGGGGGACAGTGGCAGTGCGGCTGTGTCTTGGTCTGTGTGTCGTTGTTGCTTAGCTGCCACTGTGTTCTGCTCTGTTCATTTCCCTTGGCTTGGAGTAGAAGGGAGAATAGCAGCCCAGGGCTGCTTTTTCCATTCTGTGTGATGGGAAGCGTGGAGTGCAGGTTGATTCCACTACTTCATGCGGCCGAGTGATTTGTGCCAGTTCTCAAGTAAACATTTCTGGAAACAGCAGCGTAACCTTTTCATACCAGTTCTTTCATGAATTTTATGAATGCAAATAAGAAATATTGCTTAGCTATTATGTGGAATATCATCAATATAAAAATGCCAGTAGGCAACAGTCACCAAAAAGGAGCATAACTCAGAACGGATATACATGTCCGCCATTGTGCAAAAGTTTAATTTTGCAATTATAAGATCAGAAGAGAATTTGGTGAGAGAGTTTAGATTCTAATATTTGTCCACTTCCTTTTTATCTACAATAATGCCAAGTAGCTACACAGGAATTCAGTAGAAGACTGTGGTGCATTTCTGGTTCTGTTATGTTTTCATATAAAACTGGAAATATGCTGAGGGCGTGGATTTTAGAACTTCTGGGTTGCAATGCTTGGGCTTGTATTCCAGGTAAGTGTGAAAAGCAGCTGGATATTCTTTCCGCAGCCCAGACCCACAATAACCGGGCTCACTCCTTACTCAGTTCGTGTAATTAGAGTTGGGACACCAGGACTCCTTCCCAGTGGTTCTCTCTCCCCTTGCCTCTCCTGTCCAACCCTATCACCCTCCACCCCACCAGGTACTGTGGACTTTACCTCCTTTAATATCTCTTCAAACTTTCACATTCTTCACTCCCCAGCCAGCCATCGCTTCCCTCCAGGCTAAAGTTACCTCTTGCCTACAATGCTGTTCCACTCTCTCAGCTGATGTTGCAAACTTCTGGCTTTTGCAACCAGGTTAATATTTTGTAGAAAGTTGCTCTAATTGGGTTAAAGCATAAACACAGGAAAACATTCACATTTTAATTATGCAGCTCAGTCAAATTTTATATGCACATACATTTATAATCACCATTAACATCACGTAGATCAGAGGAGAAAGCCTCCAATAACCCAGAAACATCCTGTGTGGTCCTGTAGGAACACCCTGGCTCCAGCCAATGGAAAAGGGAGAGACACTTATCACATAGGACAGCACTGTATCCATGTACCTTATGTGGGAGGAAAGGTAATTACATGCGCACACCCAACAAAAAAGGGCCTGTGAAATGTAGTTCTAGCCTGGTAGCTTTGTGCCCAAACACAGCAATAATGAAGAAAGAGAGAACAGATTCTGATGGACAGCTCATAACTTCTACCACAATATTATTGCAAGTTCAATATTTTCTAATCCATAAAACATTTTATAGCATGCCGCATATTTAGCACTTTTTTACTTTCTTCCTAAGGTTGCATGCCCTTTGATAGAAATTATTTCCTGGCCTTTCTCTCTCTCTCTCTCTCTCTCTCTCTCTCTCTCTCTCTCTCTCTTCTCTTCTCTTCTCTTCTCTTCTCTTTTCTCTTTTCTCTTTTTATTTTTTGTGGTACTGGGGGTGGAACCCAGGGGCTTTCTAGCTCCAGGCTATATTCCCAGACCTATTTTATACTTTATATGGAAACAGGGTCTCACTAAGTTCCTGAGAGCCTCACTCAGTAGCTGAGGCTGGCTTCGAACCTGTGTGATCCTCCTGTCTCAGCCTCTCAAGCACAGGGATTACAAGCGTGCGCCACCATGCCTGACCTGATATGTCTTTTTTTCCCCCTTGTTCATTTATTTTTATTTTTTTGGCTTGATTTTTTTATAAGTGGGACATATTGAAAATAATGTACATTTAGATTGTACGTTGTGCCCTTCCATCCCATTTATAGTATAAATATAACATGGTTAACCTGATATGTCTTTTTTAAAGAACCTTGTAGCAAGGTGTGGTGGTACACACTTGTAATCCCTGCGCTTGGGAGGCAGAGACAGGATGATCACACAGGTTCAAAGCCAGCCGTGCTGGCTTAGACTCTGTTTCCAAAAATAAAAAAGCATAAAATAGGTCTGGGAGTGTAGCCCGGAGGTAGAAGGCCTTCCAGAAACCCCAGTACCACCAAAAAAAGAAAAATAAATAAATACAAACAAAGAACCTTTTAGCTGTTAAAACTAAATATTGAAATAAAATGAATTTAGAACCAGATATTCAAGTTATATGCTAATTAATTTTAAAAATTAATTGCAAAGTAATATCTTTGAAAAAAGTTTTTATGCTACTTATAAAGTAAAATAATTAAAATAGTGTTTATATTGTCCTTTTAACATTTTGATTATATATAATATGCTTTATAAATTATAGGTATCAACAAGGCTGGTGCCAAGGAAACAGAAAGGCTGGAGAAATAAAGTTATACAGAGCTGTTGATGGCTTTCAGGAAATGGGAGAATTTCAGGAATTACAGGAAATGGCTGCAAATGATTCAGCTGCCTTCTCACAACTGAAATGAAGTTACCGGGCAGCTTCTGGATTCACCTTTTATCTACCACCTAACAAAACATCTCCTGGTGGCTCAGGAACAATATCATGGTTTCTACTCCTCTTTATCTCCCAAAGCCTATTTGAGTATCTCTTCCAAGCTGATTATAACCCAAGCCCCTGCTAGCAGGCATTCTAAGAAATAGATGTAGTCCCTAATCTTTTAGCTCTTGCAAATAAAGATCTTGGAAGGTGAATGGTGCCAAGGTAATCTGCAAAGCACAAAATACATAAAATTACAGATCCTCTAATGTAAAAATAAGTCAATAGGCCCATAGGTGGTTTTTGTGCTCAAAATGTTTTTATGCTCCTAGGCATGGGCAATCAAAAATGTTTGTACAGTATTTCTCTACTGCCTGGCAATGTTAGGAAGTCTCTCATTCTCTCCTCTCCTGGGTACTGTCTCTAATTCATAATCCCTGCCATAATTCATAATCTCCCTGCCATCTTTTCTCTTGCTCTCCTTCACCACTCAGAGGACTCTGAAGACACATCAACCTCCTTCTTTGCCCTCTCGGGCAGGTCCTACGGTGTGTAGCTGATCTTTTGCTCTAAGTTCTTACCTCCTGAAAATCAACCTGGGCAACTGAGACAGAAGTGGGAGTGGTTCAGAAGACAATACTCAAATGCTCTGGTGGAGTGGAGTGGACTAGGGAGGGGGAAAGGCTGCACCATGATTCATTAGTAAATTTTTTTGTTGTATTGATGATGGAACCCAGAGGCATTCTACCTCCATCCTACACCTCCAACCCTATTTTTTATTCTTAATTTTTTGGGGGGGAGGGTACTGGGGATGGAACCCAGGGGCATTGTACTTCTGAGCTACACCCCCAGTCTTTTTATGTCTAAAACAGGGTCTCACTGAGCTGTGAAGGGCGAATCGCGATCCTCCGGTCTCAGCTTCCCGAATGCTGGGATTACAAGTGTCCTCCACTATACTCGGCTTTCTATTTTTAATTTTGAAACAGGGTCTCACTAAGGTGTGGAGGGCCTCACTAAGTAGCTGAGGCTGTCTGCAAACCCTGATCCTCCTGTCTCAGCCTCCCAAGTACTGGGATTACAAGTGTGTGCCACAACGCCCGGCTTCATTAGTAAATTTTCTCCTGCACACACAAAAAAATGATAAGAGTATGTGTTTCTGTCAGTAAGGTTACTATAATCTAGTCTTTAAGAGCTAAAGTCCTGCAGATATCTTATATGACTTCTTTATCTAGTATGCTTCTTGTTTTTTAGCTGTTATTTTAGCCTCCAGGAACTGGTCTATTATTACATTTGTCCCTACCCTTGGGCAAGTCCAAAAAACTTCCTTATTAAAAACACAAAATAACAACAAGCTCAAAAAAAAAAAAAAATCCTGCAATGCTCCACCCACTTAATTCTGGCTTCCGGGAGGGTCATGCCTCGTTCACAAATGATTCACAGGGCCATGACAGTTGACTCCCGTAGAGGGTCAACAGGCTCAGCCCTTCGCTCAGGCTAGCAGTGCAGCTCACCTCTGCAGGCTCCTATGATGCACTCACCCAGCACGAGCGTCCTCCCCTCCAATAATGGCAAGGCCAAAGGAACGATGGCATTTTTATCACCCAGTACTACAACCTGCAGAGAGTGAACAGACCACAAATCAGAGATAGGAAGGTGATAAGGTCAGGATGTGTCTAACAGGAATGATAGCAGTGAAGATGTGGGGGTGTGGTGAGGACTGGAATCAAATTCCTCGCAAGACTTTGTCTCTTCCCAAGATTGATAGACTGGTGGAAATAAGGTTATGGTTAAAAGGACAACGGCCTGTCCCTGCACCCAGCACCCTGTAGGATTAAAAATAGATGTGAGGGAGGGTCTGGTCTAAGGGCTGTCATCACCCCTTTTGTAAGAGTGCTTGAGTCAGCCTTTTTGGGTTCCCAGACTATACTGTGAATATCAGAAACTGTTCCGTTGGTGTTCCATGGAAGGAACAAGCAAGGAAAGAGAAGATAAGGCATTAATGCAGTATCCAGTGTTAGGTCTTTTCTTTACTTGGTTCAGTACAAGAAGTATTTTATTTGCCAGGGTAACAACAACAACAACAACAACAACTACTACTACTACTACTACTACTTCTCCTCCTCCTCCTCCTTCTCCTTCCTCCTCCTTCTCCTTCTCCTTCTCCTTCTCCTTCTCCTTCTCCTTCTCCTTCTCCTTCTCCTTCTCCTCCTTCTCCTTCTCCTTCTTCTCCTTCTTCTCCTCCTCCTTCTCCTCCTTCTCCTTCTCCTTCTCCTTCTTCCAAAACTGTGAATGGAACCCAGGGCATTCAACCTCTGAGCTACACCCCCAGCCCTACTTTTTATTCTTTAAAACAGAGTCTCAAGCTGGGTATGGTGGCACACCCTGTAATCCCAGCATTTTGGAGGCTGAGACAGGAGGATTGAGGTTTTTGGATAGCCTCAGCTACTCAGTGAGACCCTGTTTCAAAATAAAGAATAAAAAATAGGACTGAGGTGTTGCTTGGAGGTAGAATGCCCCTGGTACTGCAAAAATATCCCCAGTACTGCAAAAATAAATAAATAAATAAATAAATAAATAAATAAATAAATAAATACAAACAGAGTCTCACTAAGTTGCTGAGGACCTCACTAAGTAAATGAGACTGGCCACAAATCTGTGATCCTCCTGTCTCAGCCTTCCAAGTACTAGAATTACAACCATGTGCCATCATGCCCGGCTTGTCTTTTTAATCTTAAAGGTATCAATAGTAGAGAAGGTCTATGGGCATTTTAATATAAACATGAGTTTTTATTTAAAAAAGTGGATAAGTAAAATTTAGTTGGCATTTTTTTTCAAGAGACTGTAGGTAATCCTATGCTCCTGGAGGAGGCATTGGTCCTTTATGCCACACCTCATAGAGAAGACACTGCTGCCAAATTTTTTTGCACAAACCCCCAAAGAATGCCTTTGCCTTTGAGAGTGTGTTTGTTGGGCCTTGCTGGCGGCCCACAGGACAGGCTGCATACCTTTCTGGGGAGGCCCAGCAAACCGCTTGGCAGAGCACTGGGAACTTCAGGTGCAGCACTGGAGTTTGTTTACTGCAGTTAGGAATTTGCCTCGAGGTATCGGAAGTGCTTCACTGAGCTTCTCCGGGCAGTAATTTTTGATGGTTATTTTTAAATAAGTTTGTTAATAAGATATGACTTCTCTGACCTAATTTTTCCATATTCAATGGTCATTCACATTCTTCATTGAAATTTTTACTATTGTTTCTAATAATTGTACTCATTTACAGGTTACAATGCAACATTGCGGTACATGTATACCGTGAGTAATGATCAGATTGGGGTAACTGGCATATCTGTCCCCGCAAACATTCATCATTTCTTTGTGCTGGGAACATTCAAAATCTTCTCTATTAGCTGTTTTGAAATATACAATTAAATGCTGTCAACCATAGTTATTGCACTGTATTATAGAACATCAGAAATTACTCCTACCCAACTGCACCACCGTGCGGGTGAGCCACCCTCTCTCCTTCCTGCCTGACTCTTACCCTTCCTGGTAACCACCATTCTACTCCCTTTTATGAGATCAACTTTTTAGCTTCCACATGTAAGAATATTTGGTAGTTGTCTTTCTGTAGCCAACTTATTTAATGTAATGGACATAAGTTTTAACATTTCTGGATTTGTTTCTGCTCTCTTGGCAAATCACAGGTATGTGAAATATGTTGGCTCTCGTTTCTTCTAATCTTTGCTGTCAACTCAGGCAGCATCTGGAAAATCCCCGTGGTTCTCTCTGCCCAGCTCTGCCGAGGAGAAGGCGGCACTGAAAGCTGCTGTTTGGATGGCATGATCTGTAGCCTCCCAATCGGGTCTTGTCTTACTTTACTGCGGGTGCCTCATCCAGTTTGACTCTAGAGTTTTGTTAACTGTGGACAAAAGTAGAGATGTCAGAGGATGAACAAAGGACAGTAGACCTCATCATGGCTTCATTGGAACTTACGGAAAATTACTTTTGCTATAAGACAGAAGTTTTCTCTCATCTAATTTTTTTTATTTGAACTTATTTTAACAGAGGCAAAATGGGTCTTAGTTGGGAAAGGAAAGGCAAAAAAAGAATAAATACTTTTAGATATTAGTAATCTGAAGATAACTATATATCTTCCCTTTTCTAGAGTCTGAGATGACTATATATATATATATCACATCTCCTTAAAGAAATGAAGCAGTGGTGACTTATATTCATGCAAAGGACACGTGAAGAATAATATTTGACTTGGTAACATAAACACATATTCAACCTATTTTTTTTTCAGATTGTAGTTTGCCATTTAGTCTGTTATCTTTTCTTTCCTTTCTTTTTCTTTTATTTTTGGCAGTGATGAGCATTGCACCCACAGGCAAGTACTCTGCCACTGAGCTAACACCCCCAAACGCATGGCTTTTTCTTTTCATGATAGAGGCTTTAGTTATGTTGCTGGGTTGAAAGCTCATAAGGAAATACAGATATTGAGGAGAAAAAAAAAGGTGTGCACTGAATGTCTCTTTATTCCTCCTACATTTTTACACATACTAGTTTGACAGGGCTTATGGGAAAACAATATGAAGTGGGCGTGTGAGAGTGTAGTGTGATGTTGGGGTGCCAATAGAAGGTCCCACTTTCTAATCTAATCCCATGCTTTGCCTGTGAATGAAATGAGAACCCGGCCGTGTTTTCTGAGGACCTGTCCTGAACCTCAGTGTCTGTAGACAAGGAAATGATCCCTAGAGCTGCTCCAAGAGTCAAACAGTGCAGGAGGGGCCTGAAGTCACTGCTTCCTCCAGTGTCTGGCTGTCTCCAGATTCCTGTTGTTGTGTAAACAAAGATCAAATGCGAGGTTCCCAGACTTTCTACCTGGGGTTGGCCCTGGGTGTGTAAGCATCCACTCCCTGTTTCTGTGTTGCAGAATTATAGTTAGACTGGACAGGCAAATCAGGTTCCATGAGTGCTTGTGAGAGGAAGATGTGACCTCCGACGGCTTCGGTCAGACATGGTGGAAATTCAAGGGTTGGCTGCTAAGCACAGGAAATACAGCACTGCAATGAAAAATCTCCTTCTCACAAGCTCCATGGAACAGCTTAAAGTGGACAGAGGGATGGTGGGAGTATTAGGGCATTAGGAATAGCTGTAAAAACATCAGGAAGGAGAGGGCTCAAAGTGCCAGCTCCTCCCTGTACCATCTGCCTGAAGTGAAACTCTAGACATACTGCTTAACTTCTCTGAGTCCCAGTTTCTTCCTCTGTGAAATGAAGATGATAATAGTACTTCAGAAAGTAGTTGTGAGGAAGAAATCAAATAAGGTGTAGTGTGCTTAGGAGTTTACCTGACCGAGTATGTGGTCCAGAGATGCCCCTTAATTTTGGATAGACTTTAATCTCACAAACTAAGTTACTGAATCTTTTTCAAGTCATCTGGACCACCCAGCACATCAGTGTTCTTGCCTGGAAAATGGAGTTTTGACTGAATGTTCATGCTCCTTTTCCTACTTAGTGTTACTTCTACACAGGGAGGGAAGGAAACTGAGGAGAGATGCTTGTCCAGTAGGATTGGTTAGCGTGGACCAAGGATTGGCTAAGTGCTGCCAGCCCAGGCAGAATGCTGTCCACAGCTGGTTCTTAAAGAAAAATATTGTTGACTTCTGGCCACAAAGAATAGAAAGGTTGATTCCAAGTTGCATCATTTATGCTATAATGAGGCTCTCGTCACATTTTTATTGTTCAATACTTTTCTCAAAGCCTATGAGTGTCATGTTTTATCTGCCAGTATTGGGTCAAAATGCTTCTTGAATGTGTCTTGGTAATTTCTCTTGATAGGGAGGAAATATAGATGGGAGGAAATATCCCATACTCTGTACCTTTTGGGTAACTGCCATATATTATACAGGTAATGACTGTATAACTACCAGGGCATTATTATGCATATAGATGAATTTAATTAGGTCTTCATGTTTTTCCAGCCTGCTTTGGGAAATTGATTGGTTTATGAGCTTAAACTTTCTCTACCTTCTCTATAGAATTGGTAAGAATCAAAATTTGTTTTTTTAGAACATTTTTGAATACGTAAATATCTATCATTTTTCCTGATTAAACAGAAAATAGAGAAAATGGAAAATAAAATGTAACCTACAATACAAATTAAAAACGTATAAAAACATTAAAAAGAGCACAAAATATGTGAACTAAAAAAGAAAAAGAAATGACCTCATAATATTTTCAGTGATTGCAGGGTTTACTCCGTGTTTCAAGTGTGTATTACACACACACACACACACACACACACACACACACACACTTCCAAATTATTGAAACCAACTATTTTTAATAACTGGTATTTAAAATGACTTGATTGGAACAGTACAGTGTTGGTAGGGAAAATTGTTGTAAAATTAAAACAATAAGGTATATCAACCCCCAAATATTTAAAACTCACTATTTGCTTGACACAGTGGGTGTGCCAGGTATGATAGCACACACCTATAATCCCAGGATTTGGGGGGCTGAGACAGGAAGAGCACAACTTGGTGATACTCTATTTCAAAATAAAAGTTTTTTAAAAGGGAAAACTTCTTTTTTTTTTTTTTTCTGTAATGGGAATGGAACCCAGGGGCATTATACCTCTGAGCTACACCTCCAGCCCTATTTTTAATTCTTTATTTTGATTTTGAAACAGCATCTCACTGAGTTGAAAAGAGCCTCACTAAGTGTCTGAGACTGCCCGCGAACCCAGATTCCCCTGTCTCAACCTCCCAAATGGGCAAAGCTTTTTTTTTTTTTAAAAAGGGCCAGAGTTATTTTTTAGAAGTAGAATCCCCCATTACCATATACTTACCCACCTACCCATCCACACAAATCACTGTTTTCTAAGAAAACTATTATAATCATCACAAACTTTGTTATATTAAGGGATAATTCATTTATTCACAACACTGTTTGAAAATAAAACATTTCTAAGAATTGCTTTCTTCTGGAGGATTTATGTTTCGATTATATAAAGTAAAGGAACTGGGAAACAACTTGAAGATGAATTTTAGGAGAAACATGAGAGGAGGGGGGTGTGCAGGGGAGGCTGCGGTGAGGCGTGCAGGGGCTCTGTAGATAGCGTGTGTAGATAGTGTGTGTAGATAGCGTGTGCAGATAGCATGTGTAGATAGTGTGTGCAGATAGCATTTGTGGGCAACAGCCAGGTCCCAGAGTGCAGACATGTAGGTGGTTTGGGAGATTCAATCGATCAGACTGAGTAAGGAACAAAGGATAAGAACAACAGAAACTCAAGCATGAGTGTGAGGGCCTTTGTGAGCCACAGTTCTCTAGTCTGGAAGGCTGAGACAAGGGGCAAAGAAACAGGAGAAAGGGTGGGGGGCTGCATTTTTTTTTTTTTTGGTCAGGTGGAGTCTGTTCTAGTTCCCCATGTATCAAGTGACAATTCAAATATATTCAAGCAAGAAATAATCTCTGAGAACTGGCTAGGTCAGGCCCACTAAGGGATCCAAGATAAATAAGCTTGCAACAAACTTGGATCTCTGCCTTTAAGTTGCTTATATTTTGATATGGGAGCCAGACACAGGGTGTGTGTGTGTGTGTGTGTGTGTGTGTGTGTGTGTATGCATGTGCACACATGTGTGTGCTTTATGCATTGATGTTTATATGATGTTTATATGTTTAAATTTCTATGTATCATACATGCATTAATATAATTATATTTATATATAAATAACATACATGTGGAGGCATGTACATGCATATGTATAGCAAATGTATGCAACTTAAGTAGTAGGTTTCCCCAAGATTCAGCTGGAAACAGTTTTCACATGATTACAGCAACTAATACTTAAGCATTCAGTGATTATTTGAAGTGTTAAAAGTATTTACTATTAGCCAGGTGTGGTGGTGCACGCTTGTAATCCCCACGCTTGGGAGGCGGAGACAGGGGGATTGTGCAGGTTCGATGCCAGCCGTGCTGGCTTAAGAGACCCTGTTTCCAAGTAAAAAGTATAAAAATAGGTTTGGGAGTGTAACCCGGAGGTAGAAGGGTTTCCAGGAACCCCAGTACCACCAAATATATATATATATATATATATATATATATATATATATATATATATATATATAATGTTTATTTACTACATCAAATTGCTGCATGCATTTGAGCTTTTATTTATGTAACAAAATGTTTAGCTTTGGAGAAGTTGGAGATATTGTGACTATATGATAGACTGGATAATGTCTCATAGCCCCAAGATACTCACATCCAGATCCCCAGCAGTTGTGAATATGCTACCTTGTTTGGCAAAAGGGACTTGGCAGGTGTGATTAAGAATATGGAGATGACCACATGATTCTGAATTTTCCTGGTGGGCCCTGTTTAATCACAAGTGATTTCATAAGATGGAGATAGGAGGATCAGAGTTAGTAGGAGATATGATGCCAGACAAGAGGATGGAATGAGGCAGGAAAGGACCACAAATCGGGGGTTTTTAGAAGCTAGACAAGGCTAGGAGATAGATTCTTTCCTCAGCACCTGCAGAAGAATCGAATCCTGCTGATACCTGACTACAGCCAACTGAAACTAATTTTAGTCTTTTGACCATTAGAATTATAAGATAATAAAGTATGTTTATGTAAAGCACTAAATTGTAGCAGTTTGATTCAGAAATAATAGGAAACTAGGGAGAAAAGGGGGCATAGGAGGAATTCTGGATGAAGGAGAAACCATAGGTGAGCAAATAAGGTGACCTAACTGAGGGGGATGGGAGGAGAGAAGAAGGAAATCCCTAATGTACATGATGTAAATTCACATACAGCAGAGTCAATCACTAAGCGAAACATGAGAAGGAGGGGAGGGTGAGGGAATGAGATGGGAATTGGGGAAGGACTAATTGAGTGATGTGAGCATGTATGCCTCTACTACTCGTACTCCATTAAGACATATGACTACAGTGGACCAATAAAACAATTAAAAAATAAAAAAGAAATTCAAAGGTTAAAAAAGGAAATTCAAAGGTTAGAAAAAGAAATAATAGGAAACTATTGTAATTGTGAATTGCAAGAGGAGAGATACAATAGATTTCAAAAAATAATGAAATTGCCATTATGAGCATAGGGACATTGAAGAAAGAGAAAAGGCACTGGTCCTAAGGAGAGAGAAAGGCTAAGCCAGCCATGAATAGGAGGAGATGTGAGTAATCAAAGGGAGTGTGAGCAACAGATGCCACCCAAGGGAAATTAATCACATAACACTGCCAGGGACCCTCCCCTCCAGACGAACCCATCTCATGCTGTTTCTAATCCCTTCCCAGTGGAAAGATCCTGATTAGCCTTTTGTAGAAACATCAATAAGACCCCGGGCTTGGCTTTTGAAAAGCTCTTCATACATCTTTCAAAACCTGCAGTTAGTCACAGAAAACTAATGCTATTCACGAACGCTGTCGTTCATAGAGAGCTTGGCTGTCGGGTACAGTAAGTGTTATCTGCAGAGTAGGATCATAAATCGTGTTTGTGTTCTTGTTCTTCTTAGGTCCACTTCATATACGAATCAATGAAATGCTGTGGTTGTTTGCTAAAAGCTAGGTAGCCCCCTATAAAGCTGCAGGCTCCATTCTAAGTGCTTTTGCTCCTGACCCTATATAGATGATAGTACTCTATTAGCCCCGTTTTACAGATAAGAATACTGAGACAAGAGGAGCTGAGCTGCTAACACAGGTTTACTCAGTGGTCATTGGCAGAGGTTATCAGGCACCTGAGTCCATTCTCAAGCACTGCCTATACTGCCTCTATTAATTAATTAGTTAATTAATTAATGCCAGAGGCATATACTTCTACAGTGACATATGTTCTGCAGGGTACAACTAGTTCATCACGTAGTATAGAACTACTGTAATGGAAGGTTCATATATACAGGGTTCCCTTACAGTAGAAAGAGAGAACCACCTGTGTTTGGGGAGTAGCAGGACATCTTTTGGAACAGGTCATGCACTTTCTGGCCTATAAGGGTGAATAAGGGACCACCAGGTATATAATATTTCAGGCCATAGGAATGGCATAATGGTGTGAAAAGTGGGCAACAGCAAGGATTTCTGCAGCTTGAGGTGCTTGGGGGGAAAGTGGTGAGTGATGAGCTTGCAGTAGTAGAAAGTGGCATTAGAATACATTCAGCACCACCTTTCTGCATTTCCTATCTTCCCCATCCAATATGGTATGTGAAACGTGGCTAGCACAACTGAAGAAAGGAACTTTAAATTTGTTTTAAGTATCACTCACAGCTACATTATTATGTGAGACTATAATGCACCAATAAAAGTGTATAGAATAAAATTATACTTGGTTTAATAAAAAAGTAAAAAATGGCGGGTGTGGTAGCACACGCTTGTAATCCCCGCACTTGGGAGGTGGAGACAGGAGGATTGCACTTGTTCGAAGCCAGCCTCTCTGGCTTAAGAGACCCTATTTCAAAAAAAACCCATATATATATATATATATATATATATATATATATATATATATATATATATACCCGGAGATAGAAGGGTTTGTTTCCAGGAACCCCGGTACCACCAAAAAACAAAAAAAGTAAAAAATATTAAATAATAACATGTGACTAGTGGCTGCTTCATTGGGGAAAAAATGCCTGGTATGAATTTTATGGAGAATGGGGAACTTATAATAGGCCTGAAGCTGGAAAATAACATGATTGGCATCTGAAAATAATATTCAGGATCATATTCACTGGGAAGAACCTTACAATTAGATGTGTGTCGTGCCTGCAGCTCATTTCTCAGCGGTTCCAAGGCTTAGGGGACCTATGTGCATAGCATAGACTGCAGTAAACTGGAAGCATGATATAAAGAAGTGGGTAAAGGATCAAAGTTACGAAATTGAGTCACGAGCACGGAAAACTCATAGAATCACTCTTGTGACTTGAAAGTTGTACTGGACAACTAGTATTGTTTTTGCAAAGTAACAAGCAAAACATAGCATTTAATATCCAAGAAAGGTTGCTGAGACTGCATGATTTCTTCCTTACGGTCTCATAAATGTTTATATTAAAGCCCCTGTGCTGAGGTTATTCCAACAGACCTGGAATTAGCCTGAACCGTTCTGCTAACGTAAGGATTGCGCCTGCATGGCACCCCTGTGAAACACACTGATGGACAGCGTCAGAACCATGAGCCCTAAGATTTCAGGGTGCTTTGTATGCTAGTCAGCGTGGTTTATCCATAACAGCAAGACTGATTATTTGTGTGAGCTCAAGCCCAGGAGGCCTGGATGCAGAGCAGCATGTGCCTGTGTGACCAGCCAGGCATAGGAAGTCCTACCTGAAACTCCCTGTAGGTTTTCCATTCCCAAATCAGTGGTTCTTGGCTTGAGAGAGAAAGTGGATCCTGAAAAGCACATTATGAAGGGAGGACAGCCAGAGCCTGCAGGTGACCTTTCTGGCCCTTTATTATTATTATTATTATCATTTTTTTTTTTGCAGTACTGGGGATGGAATCCAGGGCATTCTGCCTCCGAACTACACCCCTTGCCCTACAGTTTATTCTTTATTTTGAAACAGGGTCTCACTGAGTAGCAAAGGGCCTCACTAAGCAGCTGAGTCTGTCCACAACCCGAGATCCTCCTGTCTCAGCCTCCCAGGTACTGGGATTATAAGCGTGCACCACCAAGCCCAGCTTCTGACCCTTTATTATGAGGCAGCCTTTAGCTATAATGTCTGTCTTTAATTTTATTCCTACATTATATCCTTTCTTGTAACAAGCTGTAGGCTTCTAAATATCATTTGGGGTTCTGTGGGTCTTCCCTGCTTACCCACTACTGTTAGTGCGCAGAGCTTTAGAGGTTTCCAGAGCTTACTTCTGATCCTTACAACCTGAAAAAAAAATACTATCTCCACAGGGGGTGGATTTGAATTGGGGAGGGACTAGTTTGCAGGTGAGTAATAATTCCTACAACATGATGGTATAAAAAATAGTTTCCTCAAAATTCAAGGGCCTGAATTAGCCAGTGGGAGTCAAGTAGCAGGTTCTATAAACTGAATTAGCAGGTAGAATTGACACGGTGGTCCAATGACCCGCTAACTGGATGTGGTTTAGAGGAGAGAGTGAGCGAGAGCAAAGCAATGATGGAGGCTGTAACCTTGGGCAATAAATTCATCTATGATAATAATTATTTGAGCAACTTCTATAAAATAGAGAGAAATTTACCCTTGTTTTAAGAGAGCAGAGGGTGTGCCCAGGTACAGTGGCTCTCACCTGTACTTCCATAGCTGGGAGGCTGAGACTGGAGGATTGTAGGTGTGAAGCCAGTGTACAATACCTTAACAGGACTCTGTTTCAAAAATTTTAAAAGAGGAGGGGGTTGGGTGTGTAACTTAGAGATAGAACACCTCTGGATTCCATTCTCAGTACCACAAAAAAAAATTATAGTGAGTGTTACATGTGGGTTAAAGAGATAATGTTCTAGTCATCCAGGCAGGGATAGAAAAAAAAAAGAAAATAGAATTTTTAAAATTGGTACATTGTAGTCATACAGCTGAATGGGTACAAGATGGTAGGTAGAGTCATAGATGCACACATCACTCAGCCCTTCCCCAGTTCCCCCTCCCTCCCCTCCCTCCTTCTCATGTTTGGCTTAGTGACTGACTTTGATATGTTTGTGAATGTACATCATGTACATTAGAGAATTTCCCTCATCCTCCCTGAAATTTCCTGCAGTTAGGTAACCATATTTGCTCATCTAAGGTTTCTCTTTCTTCGTCTAGAGTTTCTTCTATGACCCATTTTCTCCCTTGCTTCTACATATTAGGGAGAACATCCAATTTTTTACTTTTTGTGACTGACTAATCTCACTTAGCATAATTTCCTCTAGTTTTTCTTTATGTGTGAGTAAAATTCCATTGTGTACATATCCCACAGTTTTGTGATCCATTCATCTGTTGATGGACATCTTGGCTGGTTCCATACTTTGACAATTGTGAATTGTGCAGCCATGATCATAGATACGCATGCATTAGTTTGGTAGTTTGGTTACTTTTTTGGGGGTAGATACCCAGAAGTGGTATTGCTCGATCATATGGTAGATTCATTTCCATTCTTCTGAGGATCCTCCATACTGTTTTCCAAAGTGGTTACACTAATTTGCAATCCCACCAACAATGTATTAGAGTTCCCGATTCTCCACATCCTTACTAGCAATTGTTGTTGTTTGTGTTTTTAATAACTGCCATTCTAATTGGAGTTAGGTGAAATCTCAGGATAGTTTTAATTTGCACCTCTCTGATTGCTAATGATGTTGAACATTTTTTCATACACTTATTGGCCATTTGAATTTCTTCTTTTGTGAAGTGTTTATTATCAGAGAAGTAGTTGGCAAAATTTTTCTCCCATTCTGTCCACTCTCATTTGAGGTTCTTGATAGTTTCCTTTGCTGTATAAAAACTCTTCAGTTTAGTGCTATCCCACTTATTGATCCCCCTTTTAATATTTTGTGCCTTTTGGGTCATATTGAGAAAGTTTTTACTTGTGCCTATTTTTTTAAGTGTTGGACTCATGCCCTTCAAGGAGCTGAAAGGTCTCTGGTCTGATTTCCAAGTCTTTGATCCATTTTGAATTGACTTGCGCAGGGTGAGAAAGTGGGGTTTGTTTCCATTTTTGTTTTTGCAAACACCATTTGTTGAAAAGGCTATCTTTTTTCCAGCATATGTTTTTGGTCCCTTTGTCAATGATGTTGAACATTTTTTCATACACTTATTGGCCATTTGAATTTCTTCTTTTGTGAAGTGTTTATTATCCAATTGGCTGTAAGTGTGTGGATTTGTTTTTGAGTCTTCTATTCTGATCCATTGGCCTATGTGTCTGTTTTAGTGCAATTACCATGTTGTTTTTATTACTATGGCTGTTTAGTATAGTTTGAAGTCAGGTGTGTGTGTGTGTGTGTGTGTGTGTGTGTGTGTGTTTTACTGGGGCTTTCTACTTCCAGGCTACATTCCCAGATCTATTTTATATTTTATTTGGAAACAGGGTATCATTAAGTTGCTGAGAGCCTCACTAAGTAGCTGAGACTGGCTTTGAACCTATGTGATCCTTCTGTCTCAGCCTCCCATGTACTGGAATTACAGGCATGCACCACCATGCCCGGCTTGAAGTCAGGTATTATGATGCCTCCTGCATGGTTCTTGTTGCTGATAACTACTTTGGATATTATGTTTTTTAATTTTTGTTGTTGTTGTTCCAAATAAATTTAAAGACTGATTATAAAATAGGATTTATTACAAAGATAAACCAGACTTTTGGTGAGCAATGATTGCCCCTTGTGTATGTACACTTAACTATTATGGTCATTATTCTTTCTTACAACATACAAATACCAAGTACTGCTATGATTAAAAACTGTGCTGTGTGGCTAGCGCAAATACAAAGGTGCAGGCCTCTGATCTCAGGTCCTCATTATGGAATACTCTTAAATATCTAGCAATGGAGAGATTGGTGTAAAGTGGAAGAATTGACTGTACGTTTGGGAAAAATCAGAAATGAAGATCATAAAATTGTGAAATGATAACCCCAGTTTAAAAGCAAGAGTTTAATTATAAAGGATGACTTGCCATTTTAAGTTTTTACTTGGAAGCAAAGGCAATTCTTTCTTCCATTCCCCATGGAATTGTTTATTGCAGCCTGGAGATAGGTGGATAGCTCTATATTTGCAGTAGAGCTCATGAAAAAGTCTACAGGAGACCACGGAACTAGAAAAACATAGACACGTAGACTCAATATCAAGAGCAACGGGGTTTCCAAGGCTGCCAAAGTGTTGCTTTGGGTACACATGGGAATGGGGAGGAACGTGGCAAAATATTCATGCGAAAACCTTCAATCTGCGCACTACTGAAGCCAGCGAGATTGCAGGCCTTAATTGCACTGCATCTCTCCTCAATTGTATCTCAGCTTCTCCTTCTCTTATTAACTGCATCAGCCATGCCTCATGTACATGCACTGCGAAGCAGAAAACTCTCACTTGTTTGGAGCTTATAAAAAGAGTCAGAAAACATCAGGAGCTCAGGACTGTGTTCTGATTCCTCCTGACATTGCAGAACACTTCATTGAAGTCTTTGCTTTAAAACCCTGATTTTTATCATTTATTGAGATCTGTCCAGTTGGTAAACAAAAGGTTATCATTCATCTCACTGCCCTGAAAAGGACATGGGCAGAAGGGGCAAGTGCTCTGCCCACGGAGAGCAGAGAGTTCTTATAGGAAATTGAACCCGGGGGCCCACTGAGCCTGTGCAGAGTTCTCCACTGTCTGTATCACGCTGCTGCTGCCAACGTGTAGTAAGCAACGCACCAGCTCTTGCAGCACTCGTAATAATTCGTTAATTCTGGCATCTGTCTACTCCCAAAGAGACTGATATCTCTTTTGTTTTAATAAGCACATAACATTTATCCCCCCTTCCTGGAAGGAAAATGAGGAGCCATCTATCTTTCAAGCTCCCTAAATTCCAGGAGTAATTACAAAGTACTGAAGCGTGGATTTCTACTCTGTATTATTTGCACCTTTTTTTTTTTTTTTTTTTTTTGGTGGTACTGGGAGTGGAACCCAGGGGCTTTCTACATCAGGGCTATACTCCCAGACCTATTTTCTGTTTTATTTGGAAACAGGGTCTCACTAAGTTGCTGAGAACCCCACTAAGTAGCTGAGGCTGTCTTCGAACCTGTGCAATCCTCCTGTCTCAGCCTCCCAAGCGTGGGGATTACAAGCATGGGCCACCAGGCCCAGCTTATTTGCACTTTCAATATAAATTTTGGAATCTCTCTTGGGTGAGGAGGTAATAATCATTTAATAATTATTAAATTGATATATGAAAATTTCCTAGAACAATGCTTGCTCAGTACATTAAAAATGCTAGATAAAATGTTTTCTCTTTCCATGATTATGTGGTAATAAATGCTCATTTGACTGGCTGTTTGACTGGATAAAATACATAAACTAATCGATGTGGAGTTATATTGTCTAATTATATGACAGGGTCAGCAAAAACTCCCTTATCTAAGACCTGTAGTGGACATTGCTATTTAAACATGACACACTCTTGTTGAGACCAAACTTGCCTTGAAAACTTCATAATATCCCTCTTAGCAGCTAACCTTCACTCAGATGGCATGGGCCCCTGAGATAGGTCCATCTACCACCTGAGCCTCTGAATTGTGACTGGAAGGAGCTCGCTAGAACCTGGCAGTCACGGTGGAGTAGACGTGGTGAAGCAGAGATATTCTAAGCATGCCCAAGGCTTTCCAATCACGGCCTGAGTGAAACCAAGGCCCAGCCTATTTGGCCAGCTCCCCACCCAAGCACATCCTTGATTTGACTTTTTACAGTGTGAGATTCTTGATTTTATGCCATCTTTTTGTTGACTCTCTGCTCAGCATGAGGAGGTCTAAATTTTGCTCAAGCATTTAGAGTGAGTCTTTTTTTGAACCGGAGATTTGGTTCTAAGTGAAAAGACACTGGTTTGGTTTAGTGGTATGGGTGTGCTGGTATAGAAAGTAAGACAAACCCTTAATTACATGCAGAAATAATTGCTTGGAAGCTCAAAAGCCTTAACTGTCCATTGGGCTACTGTACTTTACTCATTATTAGGTTAAAACCCCTATCTTTCTAGTTCAATGTTTTAAGACAAACAAAAGCAACCATTTAAACATCTTATCATGTAAGTTACTACTTGTTTTACAAGACAGCTCTTAGCCTGTTTAGCCCTACAATTTTAACTCACTTTGAATGCTGAACATAGCATTTAGTTTATTTTTCAAGTGAGGCCAAGTAACATTTTTGCTTTTCAACTTTATCACTTGTAATATACATACATATATACATACACACACACACACACACACACACACACACACACACGTGTGTGTGTGTGTGTGTGTGTGTGTGTGTGTGTGTGTGTGTTCCTTTGCATAAAAACCTTTCCTTTAGCTTTTCAAAATCTTAGCCCAGGATAAGAGAACCTTAAGGCAGTGATCTCTTGGCTGTAGTACATCTGTCTTCCCATCTGGACATTCCTACTTCTTACTAGGGTCCTTGCTGCAGCAGTAGCTAAGTTGGCCTGTGGTTTTCAGAAGCAGTCTAGGGAGCAGGGTTTGGTTCATTGTTGGTGTGACTGAGGAATAAAGATGACCCAGGACGTTCTAATGACTGGTTCTCTTGGCAGTGTTCCAGATTTGCTAAGCTTCTTTAAGGCCTCTTTGGCCATTATGAAAGGTATATTTCAGAGCCTATAAGAGACATCTCCACCCAGGATGGCTCTTCTGTGTTTTTCCTCCCTCATAACCACACTCAGCTGAGAAAGAAGTTTCAACCATTTTTTTTTGGTGTGTGTGTGGGGCGGTACTGGGGGTGGAACCCAGAGGCTTTTCTACCTCCGGACTATACTCCCAGACCTTTTTTATATTTTATTTGGAAACAGGGTCTCACTAAGTCACCGAGAGCCTCACTAAGTAGCTGAGGCTGGCTTCGAACCTGTGCGATCCTCCTGTCTCAGCCAAACAATTGTAATAAGGCTAATAGACAAAATCAACCATTTTTTAACATATGGTGATATAATATACAGATCAGACTTCTTACATTTGAGGAAATATTTTTCCTCTGATGATTATGCAGAATATGTGTAAACAATTCCTTCTGTATTTTCAGATTCCAGAGTTCCTGGGTTCCTGAGGACTTTCCTTTCCTAATCAAGCCGTGCACCCTTGTGGGTACATCTGTCTGTCCCCCGCCTTCCAGGTTCTATGGGTAGGTCAGGATTCCTTCTACTTTGACTTTTTTTTTTGCTTTTCTTTTTAAAAGATAATTTAGAATAGGTTGGATGCTATGCTACCTTGTCAGTAATATAGCTGTATGTGTTGTTGGCATCAGTTAAAAGGGTGATAACAGGAACACTTTGGGCATAACAAGGCCATAAATTATATGAAGCACTCACTAAACAAAGACAGTAGTCCCTGAGTGAGACTGTTTTAATTGAGTTGGTATTTGTACAGGGTGACACCCTTTTTCATACCACCCACCTCCTCCCTGAGTGACTCAGAGCCGAGAGTGAAGCCTTTAAACTGTTCATTAATGTAGTCGGGTAGAGGTTGGACCTGTACTGAGAAGGCTCCAGGTTCCCATTTGCTTCTATCAGATCTGCCTGGGAAACCACTGCGGGCTAGTTGGGCAGAGTCCTGGTTTTCTGCTTAAGAGAGGTAAGTTTAATTATATTTGCAAACATGAATACCTGTGCCGTATGTGCATAACTTTCTCTTTTTTCTCTCTAAATGATGAAAATTAGGGCTGTCTGTACTACCTCTGTCTTTTTGCCAGTTAAGTGTTGACAGCTTCCACTGAGCATTCTGCTTGTCAATGGCTTTGCTCTTCCTTGTGTTTTTAGATAGGTCACATTTCCTCGAACTTGGCAATTGTACGTACTAAGGACATCACAGGAATGAGAAACTTTTGGGCTTCTGGGTGGGAGCTGCCAGCTAGTGAATCCTCTCACCTATTAGAATAGTGATTTTTTTTAAGTCAAGATACCAGCAATTGCTGGTCTATTTTCTGAGTGATTCTAAAAACATTTAAGTTGGATACAGTGGAATATGCCTATAATCTCAGTACTTGGGAAGCTGAGATAGGAGGATTAAAGGTTTGAGGTTAGCCCCAGAAAAATAAAATGATATGGTAGAGGTAGAATGCCCCTGGGTTCAATCTCCAGTACCACAAAGGGGAAAAAAAAGTTTAAAATCCTTTCTGTTTTCATAAATGATGCTTTTTTCTTTTTTGCAGTATTGGGGATGAAACCCAGGGGCATTGTGCTTCCTAGCTACATCCCAGCCCTATTTTTTATTTCGAAACAGGGTTTAACTGAGTTGCGATGAGCCATGCTAAGTAGCTGAAGCTGTTCACAAACCGCGATCCTCTGGTCTCTGCCTCCTGAATGCTTGGGATTACAAGTGTGAGTTACCACGTCCAGATATAAATGATGCTTTTAAAGAAATAGTTTTAAATTGTTTTTAAGACAAGTCATATAAATATTTATTTTTACTTAATTTTTTGGAGGTTAAAAACACTGCACATCACTGAGCTGTGAAAGAGAGATACCAAAACCATACCCTTCTTTCCTATCCACCCCCCCCCAAAAAAAAATAAATCACCCTTTCTTACATGAACACACCAAGGAAGAAGGCAGGGTGATGGCATGGGGGAGTATGTTCCTCACAGGGATGTATGTGCCTTTGGCCAATCTCTGCTGTTTTCTGAATTCTAATGTAATCGCTGATTAAGCTATGCAGGGGCAATTTTCCACCTCTATTCATATTCTAGTCCTGAAAAACCAGTTTGGGAAGGCTTTTGATAAGAATAGAAAAGTTTTTTTAACTGTTTTTTTTAATTAATAGCTAAGCTGGCTTGTCTGATTCGTGCTTTTTTTTTCTTAACATTTCCATTTATGATACAGAGATATTAGGGGTTGCACATAGTTTGCAACTAGCAGCTCCATGCCTCCGTGAGGTCCCCCGGCATTCATGGTCCTACTGTAAGGACTAGAGTTTTCATTGCTTCTGGTTGCTGCCCAGGCCACCTGAGGTCTTAGAGGGGTGTAAATAGATCAGTGTTCAATTCCCAAGCTTTACTGAGGAATTTCATAATTTGCTGTCCAACATTTATAGTAATCCTAAAACAAAAGTGTGCCATTTGTGGAATATTATTTTATTTTTCATGAAATGTGATCAGTTTAAATCTGGCCTTCACATCTACTGTCTGTAACACAAACATGGCCTGCTTGAAATTTGTTTTACTCCAGTGTTTCAAATATTGGAGAAATCAAGTTGAGAAAACTAAAATATGGTAACAGTTGAAATTTCACTAAAACATTTGGATGATTCTAAATATCAGAGTATATTGAGAAAAAAGAGAAATAGGCTGGAATTTTTATGAAAATTTAGCTTCATGTAAATTTAAGAGCTAATTGCCATAATCTTTCAATTGGAATGGAGCACGGGCTTATCCAGTCTCACTTCCGAATGTTCTAGAGAAAGAAAGCAAAGCATAAACTTGTCAGGCTCAGAGAACAGAACCAGAATGTGAAGCCGGGTCATCTTTTTTTTTTTTTTTTTTTTTTTGGTCTTCCTGGATGTTCTCAATGAGCTTTTAAATTTCTTTTACATAAAAATGTGTAGAAGCAATAAACGAGCTATACCCTGTCTTTGTAAAAGCACTCCAAATGACTTAGAAATGAGAATTTCCTTAACCAGCAACATGTGAACAGGTATTGATTATACGTATGTTGTGACCATGACATAGTAGAATACATTTCTGACTTGTGACACATGAAGCTAGTGTTTTTATTTAGTATAGTTGTGGGGTTAAAGCTTCCAAACCCAGTATCCGAACCCAGGGCCCCTTGTTAGAGAGGCAGTCTGGTAGTTGTGTGTGGGTGTGGTTTGCACTGTCAGAAACATCCTCACATCCATTACCATTTGTGGGTTCTGTTTACCCAGCTACCTTCTCTAACTACTGGAATGTTGAGTGAAATACTTGGGAGATCCATATTTGTAGGAACTTTGTAAACAGAACAGAGGAGATATGTTTTGAGTGACTGTGGAATGAACTGCGTATGATTCATCAAGCAGTTGACTTGTGAAAACACAACTTCCTTGATAGCATCTCTCCGGATGGAGACATTAACATCAGGCCTTCTTACGTGCAAGGTGACAAGTCCCTGGCCCAGAAGTCAAAGGGAAATGTTGGTATAGCTTCTCTTCTGCCCTTAGCCTGCTTTTAGGCCACTGGCTGGTTTCGCCCATTTCCTCCTCCTGAGAAGTAGGAAGTCAGGGTTTAAGTGTAAATTGTGGCGTGCCTGTCTGCGGCTGCTCAGTGTTCCTAGTTTGCTGTTGTGCAAATCCGTGTAATTTTAGGATTTGGGAGAGGCTCTTCCTCTAACGCATGCTTTGCCAAAGGACAGCTTTATTTATTAGACTTGCATTTTATGTCAGTTGCTAAATTTTTCGGGGATATGAATCATGTTTCATTGTGATCATTAATTGGAAGAGTGAATTTTATAGCTATCTGTTAAATGCCAACTGGCTTAACTAGACACAAATAGTCATTGTAATTTTATACTTGAGAGCCCTAAGAATCTGAATAATTTATTCTTTGTCTCTAGACCTAGGGTTCCCTTGCTCTGAAATGTTAGTAAGTTTCCTTTATATGGAACCTCCTGGGGGCAGACTGTGAAGTATGTACAGTACTTTTCAAATTGGAATATACATATTACAGGAGACGAAAGCAGTGTTCTAGAAAGTGCACAAAAGTTACAGGATAAGCAAGGCTTATCTCTAATTAAAGGGCTCATTTTAGTTTAAAGTTCTGGAGAAGCTGGGTATGATGGCACACATCTGTAATCCAAGTATTTGGGAGGCTGCCACAGGAGCATTGCAGGTTCGAGGACAGCCTCAGCAACTTAGCAAAACCCTGTCTAAAAATAAGAAGGGCTGGAAGTATGGTACCCATTACCACACACACACACACACACACACACACACACACACACACACAACTACCCTGTTAATCCTGAATCCTGTCCTCTCTCCTTTTGTTATTAAGGATGTGGTGTTTAACAGTTTAAAAGGCATCTGTGTACAAAAACTGCAGGAAGCTGGACTCCGGATAGACTTGACTTTGAATCATCTGGAACTAGAAAGAGTCCATGATAGTGTGTTCAGGAGTTAGCTAATTTTTATTGAATAATACACCAATGGCTTTTGTAAAATAAAATAGATAATTGCCCCAGTGAGCAGGCCAGTAATCATGCTGAAACTTGATGTTCTGCAGAAAAGAGCAGGTAAGCATCACATTTTAAAACCAAAGGGAGCCTGTTCCAACTCATGCTCTTGGTTGAGCTCTGTTGCGGAGCTCCACAGCAAAGGGACTGTTGCTTCTCTTCACCATTTCTTTAGCCCAGTAGCTTTCCACCCATTGTCCCCTTTTGTTTCCCAGGCTCTGAGACAGGTACTTTGACGGCAGGATGATTTGAGTGTGAATCTCAGCTGTGCAATTCACTAGTTAGGTAACCTCAGGCAAACTACTCATCCTGAGACTTCATAGAAAACAAAGGAGCTTTTCCTACCGGACTCTGACTTCCTTGTAATCATTTATCACAAAGCTTCATTTCATTCTGGAATAATAGTAGCAACCTAAAAGCACTGTGTGAGACTTGAATAATAACAACCTAAAAGCATTGTATGTGTGTGTGAGACACACACATACATACATACATACATACATACATATACACACCTGGAATCACTGAATATATTCATATATATGTATATATATGTATGTATGTGTGTATATATATATATATGCTGATTTCATGATACTTTGGTGAAATGGCCAAAAAGAACCTGTTCCAACTCTTGCTATATATATCTGGAATTACCCCATGACCCAAAGTATCAACAGTTAGAATTGAGTTTCTTTTTATTTTCCCCCCACATCTTCTGTTTTTTAAATCTACTTTTTGTTCCACTTTTGTTTTCTTTTCTGCTTTTCTTTTCTTATTCTCTTTCCTCTCTGGGCCTCATCTCTACCCATTCCAGTTTTGTTGTCCTCACATCTTAAGAGAAAGTTAGGCAGAGGTAGAGGTATTGTTAGGAAAGCTAGGAGGCATTTTATCCTTGGGTAGGAAGGGTAGAGAGATCTAGAAAGGTCTTTCTGCTGAGAAGACCCAAAAGATGAAGAAGGAAATTATAGCTGAGCAGGGAGATGGCCCAAGGAATTCTTGGAGTTGGAACAGGAAAGATGGGTTTTCTGAGGGACCTAAAGGCTTCTAGGATAAGTAGCATTATTAAAAATAGAAAATACTGGGCTCAAATTGGAGATGTAGCTCAATGGTAGAGCACTCGTCTAGCATGTGTGAAGCCCTGAGTGTCATCTCCAGCACTGCAAAGGGGAGAAAGAGGAAGAGAGAGAGAGAGAGAGAGAGAGAGAGGGAGGGAGAGAATATGAATATGAATTTTGGAGGAAATGGAAGAAGGCCATGTGAAGATAAGAAGATAAAAAGAAGACAAATTTAAGAAATAGGAGATGCTGATTCAAAGACTCAGAACTTGAGCCAGGCATGGTGGTGCATATTTGTAATCCCTGCGCTTGGGAGGCTGAGACAAGAGGATCTCACAGGTTTGAAGCCAGCCTCAGCTACTTAGTGAGGCTCTCAGCAACTTAATGAGATCCTGTTTCCAAATAAAGTATAAAATAGGTCTGGGAGTATAGCCCAGATGTAGAAAAGCCCCTGGGTTCCACCCCCAGGACCACACACACACACACACAAAAAATAAATAAATAAATAAATAAATAAATAAATAATATAAAAAGACTCAGAGCTTAGGAAGAACAATTTCATCAAACCTAAGGATTAATGTCTTTGGGTAGAGCTATAGGTAGTGGGTAAAATGAGCACTTTCTGGTGGTTAGCTACTTAAGCAATGAAGGATGGGCAGGCTAGTAGTTGAAAAGGTGTGTTTTATTTATTTTTTCTATCTCTCCTTGTGGACTTCAAAATTCATCAATTTCACATGAGAGTTTTCAGCTTATGCATTTGAAGGTGAAGGATGATTTTGTTGTTCCTAGCATAATAGAGAATTTTTGTACATCTTTTTATTTCTTTATAATATTCCACATATAAAATGCAGTTGCTGGTGTCTTATCAGGGATGGATATAGGCAACAGCTTTTTTTTTTTTTTCTGTCTCAGCCTCCCCCATCCACTAGGATTACAAGTGTGCACCACCATCTCTGACCAACCACAGCTTTTTGAGGAGCCAAGATTAGTGTCATTGTTCTTATGCAAAGTTAAAAGTTGACTGCAGTGCAACTGGATGACACTTAGAAATAAGTCCAATTAGCTGATCTGAGTACTAATGTGCTTGGTTTGGATACTGAGTAGATTTAAAACTCCGGATAACCTCAGTGCCTGAAATAAGTGGTTCCTTTAAATAAAAATAAGACTTTGTGTTACATTTATTTGTTCACTTGACGGTGCTGAGGGTTTAGGACCTTTGGTAAACTAGGTAAGTTTCGATTTTTTTTTGGTCCTGAAGTTTGAATCTGAGTTCATTCTACCTCTGAGTTACACCCACAGTCATATTTTATTTTATTTTATTTTTTTTTTTACTATGAGACAAAGTCTGTCTAGGTTACTGAGAGTCTTACTAAGTCCAGGAATTCTACCCCCAAGTTATATCCCTAGCACCTTTTTATTTTTATTTATTTGTTTGTTTATTTATTTTTGTTTTGAAACATGGTTTTGTTAGATTGCTGAGAGTTTTGTTAAGTTGCTGAGGCTGGCTTCAAACCTGTGATCCTCCTGTCTCAGCCTCCCAACTATAGGGATTATGGGCATGTACCACCATGCCTAGCTCTGAGTTTATTTTTAATACTACCAATTTGAGAGGTTGTGATTTCTCATCCTTCTATGGTAAGCATTTTTTAACCAAGGGAATTCTTCACAGAGATGAATGTTGCTGACCCATTTTTAAAATAATAATATAAGAAATACCTGTATAGTTTAAAAATACTGCTTTATATCCTGGACAGGATGAAAGGAGTTTAATATCTGTGGAAGTGGACACTGATGAGACAGGGGCTTGCACCTCAGAGCAGGAGATTGTGTAGGAGGAGAGAGAGAGAGAGAGAGAGAGAGAGAGAGAGAGAGAGAGAGAGAGAGAGAATGAATTAATGAATATGAATGAGAGGAAGAGAAATCCAAAGGGCAGACCTCATCCACTTTGGGCCATGGTGCTTTGGTGACATGTAAATTTAAAAAGAAAATTTTATTTTCCCTCAATACCAGTCATTTTTTTAATTTCAGAAGGGAAAAATTTGCATCTTCATCAAACTATTACCACCTGAAAATAGCATATAATTGATTTTCCTTTCTCATTTAAATGTGTCAAAGGATAGCATGGGTCCTGAAACACATATGGAACATTATCAAGCTATTTGGCAGGGAGATAGATCCAGGGATGGAGTATGGTTGGGACTAGTGTCACCACTCCTTGCTTCAGGGTGGTGGCAGGAGGGCTGAGGCTCCTGGCTGAGCCATCAGGGGATGGCGGACACGCCATTCATGGCTGAATTTCCTCCCAGCTACTCCTCCATCAGCGGCATCTTTGGGCACATCAGGGCACCTCTCTGTGAGTCTGGTATTGGCCATACCTCATGGCACTTTGAGCTACATATGAGATCATCTTCTGAAAAGAGCCCTGGCATTATAGTCACATAGACCTAATTACAGTTCCTGTTTCTGACACTTACTGTGTGATTTGCGCAGGTTATTTAAGATTTAGCTCCTGTAATTAGAGATAATAGTGCTCATTTAGAAGGATTAAATAAGATCTTGTACATAAAGCATACAGCACAGTGAGTGGCACGTGGTGGGAATGGGAGCATACTTCTTGATAGGAGCATGGATCACACAGACACGGCCTAATATATGATGTGCTATTCATGAAAGAATCACAAAAAGCTTTTGTAGACCCCATTAGCTATTTTTCTAAAGTCCTCTGTTCCACCATGACTTAATAACACTCAGGAAAAACTTTAGGCTTGATTAATAAAAAACGGAAAAGAAATCTATTGAAACATTAGGTTTATTTTTTCTCTTGGAAGGAAATGTCTAGCTATCGAGAATCCAGGGCAATTGTGGCGGCTTTATGACACTTTCAGAAACTGGGCTTCTTCTAACTCCCTGCTCTGCCATTCTTAGTGTGTGGATTCATAGTTGTCTCTGGTTCATTGGACCCAAGATGGCTGCTCGTAGGTGCTGCATAGTGTCATAGAGAGGAGGAGGGGTGAAGGGCCAAGTTCTTCAAAGGAAAAGTGTTGTCACTCCTTGCTTCAGGGTGATGGCAGGAGGGCCGAGGCTCCTGGCTGAGCCATCAGGGGATGATGGACAAGCCATTCATTACTGAATTTCCTCCCACCTACTTTTCCCATTATTAGCTATCTTTTGGCATACCAGAGCATTTTCCCTCAACACCAGTCATTTTTTTTTATTTCAGAAGGAAAACTCAGCATCTTTATTAAACTATTACCATTGCTGACTTTCTTTTCAGCATTAATGTCCAGAACTATAAGTGTGTCTATCCCTAGCTTCAAGTAAGGCCAGTAAGGACGAAGTAGAGAATGGATATTAGCTAGGAAAGCAGAGTATTCCATGCGCACTTCTTTGAAAACTTCTTTCACCTATGGCGGACCCTTCCCTTGTTGCCCTGTCCTATTTAGATAGGTTCCTTGGCTGTCTCCCAAAATGTAACATTAGTAATTTAAAAGAGAAAAACTTGAAATTCTGGAAACATTCTAAGTATAAAAAATCAAGAGTTACCCTAGAATCTAAAGTGGTGATTATTAACCTCTTGAGCATGAAAATGCCTTAAAAAATAAAACCTAGCTGGGTGTGATGGTGCACACCTGTAATCCCAGTACTTGGGAGGCTGAGACAAGAGAATTGCTGATTCAATGCCAGCCTAAGCAATGTCGTGAGGCCCTCAGCAACTTAGACCCTGTTTCCAAATAAAAAATTAAATAGGGCTGGGGGGTGTAGCTCAGAGATAGAACCCCTCTGGGTTCAACCCCCTCATACCTCAAAAACATCTAAATAAATTTTTAAAAACTTATGAGGTCCCAGATATGAGATTAATATATTATCTTTAACTTACTAGTTTACATATGGTATGATTGATTTAATAATTTGCCTCCCACTAGTAAAAAATGATGGGCTACTGAGAGCAGAAGGATTTGCAAGCATATCCTTTGCAGTAACTCATGTTTCTATCCTCCGTCCATGGTCCCTATCCCATACCTAGGTAGAGGTGTGCCGCCAGGTTTAGGGCGCCATGCTTGGTTGGGTGAGATCTTGAGAGACTTCCAGACTGTCAGCACTTTTTATGGAGAGCTGTGTAAAGAAAAGCAGGTATCTCCTCTTCATCTTATCCTCAGGGCTGGCTCCAATCAGACCCAACATCCTGTTAGAGGGTCTGAGATTTTCATGCATTTGATAGCTACTTTCCTCCAGGAGGCCTGATTAAATGAAATAAGGGATCTGAACAAGGATGTGCCCTCATCCTCTTTCTCTGGTATCCAATAATCAACCCCTTGGTTTGACCCTGGAACCTCTAGAGTACTTGCTAAGAGAAGTGTCCAATGACCTTACCTGCTCTCTCTGGGACACTTCAGCTTTTATCTTCCATGGTGTGCATCTCTCTGGCAAAAAGCCCATATGGATGGATATTATTCTTCAGATTTTTCCTTGGTCCCCTATCCATATTCCAGCTCACTACTTCTCCCAACCCGGGCTTCTAGTGTCCCTTTAGGCTCTGCTAGGTAAGGAGGAGAATTGATTTTATAGTGATTTTTAATTTACAGAGCAGCAGCTCATTTAGTTTCCACTACAACCTTATAAGATCGATTTGACTCCCATTTTGAGAGAGACAGAAGGGAAGACTTGGTTCAAGAAGCTAATGAGAAGCCAAGGTGGGCCTCAGCATGAGGCTGTCCAGCTCAAAGTCATCACTGTCCCCTCTGAACCACCACTAACTCCCTAGCATGCTACTGTCCAGTCATATTTCACTTCAGACTGGCTGGTAGCCAGAAAGATCCTAAGACAATGAAGGGCAGATAAATTTTGAGGGTTTGAGGGAGATGGAAAGTTCTAGGGCATATGGGTAAGCTAAGAGCCAGACCTAGAGACACACATACCTGTAATCCTAGTATTTAGGAGGCTGAGATAGAAGGATCACAGGTTAGAGGCAAGCCTCAGCTTGTGAGACCCTCAGTAACATAGTGAGACCCTGTTTAAAATAAAAAAGCAGCTGGGCGTGGTGGCGCACGCTTGTAATCCCCGCACTTGAGAGGCAGAGACAAGAGGATCACGCAGGTTCAAAGCCAGCCACGCTAGTTTAAGAGACCCTGTTTCCAAATAAAAAGTATAAAATAGGTCTGGGAGTGTAGCCCAGAGGTAGAAGGGCTTCCAGAAACCCCAGTACACCCCAAGCCAAAATAAAAATAAAATAAAAAAGCAAGAAAAATTAAAATTAACTGAGCATGGTGGCACATGCCTATAATCCTAGTAGTTGGGAGGCTAAGATAGGAGGATCACAGGTTTAAGGCCAGCCACAGCAACTTAGCATGACCCTATATAAAAAAATAATCGACGGTGTAGCTTAGAGCTAGAACATACCTGGTTCAATCCCCAGGACCAAAAAGTCCAAAAATAAATAAGCAAATAAAACAAGAAGGCTGGGATTATAGTTCAGAGGTAAAAACCCTCTGGATTAAATTCCTAGTATTCCCCTTGCCTAGAAAGGGAAGCGGAGAATGAGACCAAATGAGGAAAAAGAGGGATAGTGACATGGAGATTGGTGGAAATACTGTATAGTGGTCCTTACTTCTCAAAGGGAAGAGAAGGCAAGCTTCTACATGTAGCAGATGTTTCTTCAGGGGAGTTCACAGAAATATCAGGAACAGAAGGACATGGAATCAGAAGAGTTGATGTGTTTAATGAGTGTAGTTATGATTTCTATAGACTGAATTTTAAGTTTATATCTACAGGGATAGCTATTTATGTTGTATCTTAATTTTATAAATAATCACTTCTACATAATATATACTTACTAAATATATACTATTATGCTTAATAAATATATACTATATATTTAATATTATTTATTTATTTATTTATTTATTTATTTATTTTTGGTGGTACTGGGGTTCCTGGAAGCCCTTTTACCTCCGGGCTACACTCCCAGACCTATTTTTATATTTTTATTTGGAAACAGGGTCTCTTAAGCCAGCACCGCTGGCTTTGAACCTGTGCGATCCTCCTGTCTCCGCCTCCCAAGCGCGGGGATTACAAGCGTGAGCCACCACGCCCGGCTTTGCATATTTAAATATATAGTATAGCCGGGCGTGGTGGCGCACGCTTGTAATCCCCGCGCTTGGGAGGCGGAGACAGGAGGATCGCGCAGGTTCGAAGCCAGCTGCGTGCGCTGGCTTAGGAGACCCTGTTTCCAAATAAAAATGTAAAAATAGGTTTGTGAGTGTAGCCCGGAGGTAGAAGGGCTTCCAGGAACCTCAGTACCACCAAAAAAATAATGCATATATGATATATATATTAGGTAGCATACTCAACTGAAATAACATAAAAAACCACTCAATACGTACAAGTTTTATTTATTTATTTTTTTTTTTGCGGGCCTAGGGATGGAACCCAGGGGCATTCGACCTCCAAGCTACAGCCCCTGCCCTATTTTTTATTCTTTATTTTGAAACTGGGTCTCAGTAAGTTGCAGAGGGCCTCACTAAGTAGCTGAGGGTGTTTGTGAACCGCGATCCTCTGGTCTCAGCCTCCCGAATGCTGGGATTACAAGCCTGTGCCACCATACCCGGCTCATACAAGTTTTTATAACATGGCAGAGCATCATGGTCTCTTGTCATATCACCTGCTACAGCACACTGTAACTCACATAGACACCCACTTCCATGGAACTGACCTTTCCTTGCAACTTTCATTTCTGCTTTTTTGTTTTGTTTTGTTTGGTTTGGAACTGGGGATTGAACCAGGGGAATTCTATCTCCAAGCTACACCCCTAGTCCTAGTTTTCATTCTTTGTTTTGAAACAGAGCCTCACTAAGTTGCAGAGGGCCTCACTAAGTAGCTGAGGCTGGCCTTGAGCCTGTGATCCTCCTGTCTCAGCCTTCCAAGTATTAGGATTACAAGCATGTGCCACCATGCCCTGCTCATTTCTGCTTTCTTGCATCATAAATGACCCTGTATCCAAACCAAAATGGAAAATGGGGTTTGATTGGGAGAGAGAAACCTTTACTAAACCAGGTGGTTTCTCTGTACAGCCTGTGTGTTAACAGTGGGTGGATATGTGAACTTCTCTTGGGCCTGAGATAATCTTGTGAAATAAAATCTGATTTAATTAAATTAATTAATTTATTTTTGAAATACTGGGGATTGAACCCTGGGGCATTCACCCTCTCAGTTACACCTGCAATCCTATTTTTAATTCTTTATTTATTTTGAAACAGGGTCTCATTAAGTTGTGGAGAGCCCCAAATAAGTAGCTGAGGCGGTTGCAAGCCTATAATCCTACTGTCTCAGCCTCCCAAGTACTGGGATTACAAGTGTGCCACCATGACTGGCTCTGGTTTTATTTTATTCTGGCAAAACCACTTGGGCCAGATAAGATGGTCTTTGCTGTTTCTATCACAGACATGACCAATTTCTGCTGCCAATTTTTCTTTTTTCTTTTGGTTGAATGCATATTCCATAAATTTGTCCTTTAAAGTATAAACTTCACTGTTTTAAATTATATATAATATATACGAATATATATATGAATATACATGAATATATATGAATATGTATATATATTCATAAAGTTGTACAACCATTACCATTAATTCCAGAACATTCTGTTTACCCTAAAGAAATCATATTCCCGTTAACAGTGATTCTCCTTTCTCCCCTCTCTCTAAATCTTTTTTTTTTCTTTTTTGCAGTACCAGGGATGGAACCCAGGGCCATTCTATCTCCAAGCTACACCCATAGCCCTATTTTTTAGTCTTTTTATTTTTGGAACAGGGTTTCAAAGGGCCTCACTAAGTAGCTGAGGCTGTCTGCGAACCATGATCCTCCAGTCTCAGCGTCCCAAATGCTGGGATTACAAGCATGCGCCACCACACCCAGCTTTGCCTCCTTCTAAACCTTGATCAATACTAACTTACTTTCTTTTCTATGGATATTACTATTCTGTGTATTTTATGTAAATAGGATTATCCTGATATACCGTCTTCTGTGTCTGGTTTTCATTGTGCCTATGTTGCGAGCTTTATTCATGGTGTAGCATGAATTGGCACTTCATTCCTTTTTATTGTTGAGTAATATCCCATTGTGTAGATATACCACATTTTGTATCCATTCATCACTCGCTGGGCATTTGGGTTGCTTCCAGTTTTGGGCTATTACGAGTAATGCTGCTATGACTATTCTTCCATGGATGTATGCTTTATAACCAAGGGAATATCAAGAAATAAAGTTGTCCTGTGAGGTTTGTCTACCGCAGTGATTCCTTGAGTGACTGCTCTGGGTCTCTTGGTACCAAGCATTGTGGATAGAACTCATGGGAATTCAAAAGAGTGAGATGTCAGGGTGAGACAGGCCTCTGGTATCTACTATCCCTCTGCAATCTAACACCAGGGCACCCATCTAGTCCTGCTGTGACTCATGGTAACCATTATTAGAAACAGTGCCCTTAAATAAGTAAGATAAAAGGAGGCCTACCTTGTAGTGCAATCTGATTAGTAACTTTATATGAAAAAAAATTTGACACACCAAAAAAGAGATACCAGAGAAAAGATTGGTGGCTGAAGAAAGACTGACCATGCCTCTTAGCACCTTGAACAGGTTAGATACTGTCCTTGAGTTTCAGTTGTCTTTTCTGGAAGTCTGAGGTAATAATAGACAACTCATAGCATTTATGTAAAAACAAGAGCTAATGCCTGTGAGGTGCCCTGTTCAAGGCAGGGCTCCTTCAACAGATACTTCTACTATTAGTAACAGTAGGACACAGTGTCTGTGTCCACACAGTATGACAATTGAAGAAACGCAGGACACAGGTTAGAGACAGTGTCACACAAAGCTCCTTAAGTGGCTTGCTAATTTTAGAAATATTTAAACCATATTTTCCTTAAGGACCATATAGTTTTGCTAAGGCAGGCATGACAATATACCACACACAGACTGGGTGACTCAAACAGCAAAAACTGTCTGACAGCTCTGGAGGCTGAAAGTTCAGGTCAAGGAGGCAGCAGGTTTGGTTTCTCCTGAGTCCTTTCCCCTTGGCTTGTAGGTGGCTGGTACTTGATAAGTCCTCACCTGGCCTTTTCTCTGCTATCTTTTTCTTGGTGTGTACAATTTTTTTTCTTATAAGGTTACTAGTCATATTGGATTGGTGTCCACCACAAGGGCCACCTTTTAACTTACTCATTTAAGGGCACTGTTTCCAAATACAGTCACATCCTGAGGGGTTTAGACTTTAACATGTAAAGTCTGGAGGAACATTATTTCTATAGGAAGCAGACAGGCAGCACATACATTATCTTCAACCCTGCGGGTAAAAGAGAACGATTTAGGCCTTGACCAGTCTCTTAGGGGAGCTATGTGGATAACTGTAAAATACCTCTTCTCCAATTACTCTGCCCCTTGTCTAACGATTGAGTTTGAGTCTCTGTAAATATACTATCAAATATGCATTCAATGTTTCGATCACCTCAGAAATTTAGTTCAATTAGCTGAGAACACTCCAGGTCTTCACCAGTTAAGAGAAAAAAAATAAATTATCAGAGCCCATTTGAAAACAGAATATGGGTGGCCATGTTAAGAGTCCCTAGAAGCAGGGCCGGACAGAGGCAAAGTTGGAAAATAGTTGAGACACGTTCGTCTTTAGCTTCATCTTTACCTCCTATTTCTGCCAGTTTCTAGTCAACCTCTAAACACGGCTGGCCAGGGTTGTCCCTCACCCTGGCATGTCCAGCTGCCCACGTTCAAGTCCATCCCTCCCTCATCTCTCCATGTCTTTGCTGTCTGCTCTTCCATGTGATAGAGTAGAGGCATGCAGTTAAGAACTATTGAGCACCTACAGTGTCCTAGGCAATACTTAGGCACTTTACGAATGTCCTTACTTGATCCTCATAATAGCTTTATTTCAGCTCATTTTACAGATAAGAGAACTGAGCTGACCCCATAGCCAAGGGGAGTCAGTAAATAGGATCATTGAAATGCAGGTCTTTCTAATTTCACCAACACCAATAGACTCTGAGCTCTACGAAGGTAATGGCCATGGTTGCTACACTGTCTATTAGTCCTTGTTGTAGGTCTGGCTGCTACAAGCAGTGCCCGAGAGGAACATGAGTGGCTGTGACTTACTGAAGATGTGTTCTCAGAAGGAGGAAACAAGGGAAGGGGAGACAGAAAGACCAAGGGAGGCTGTGCTCTGCTCTCGTTGAGCTTCAGACAGATCCCACACTGAGTTACGCTTCTCCCCACAGAACTGGCTCCACCCAAAGGCAAGGGAGGAAGCTTTGTATCCTGGGTCAGTTAATCTCGGGCTGCAGAAGGGCTCTTTACCTCTTCAGGTCCTATGGCAAGTTGTTGCCGGCGATATTCTTCCATTGGAGGATGGGAAGTGGAGGCTTTTAGGACCCCCGCTAGACAGCTGTCACATAAGACTAGGTTAAGTTCAGTCACATGTTTGGTTTAACAAGGCAGTTTTGTGTACCTTATTCATCTCATCACCACCATAACCTTCCAAGGCAGATGGCAGGTTTCACCAGCCTCATTAGATGGAGAGGTCAGGTGGTTCCGCTGTAGAACTTGAGTGTGATGAAACTGGGCCTAGGACATGCTTTTGACTTGAGAATGAATACCCTTCAATGTTGTGGACACCATTTGGTTGGATGCTTACTGCAAAGGATATAATAGTGACCAGCTATTTCCCTCTGCCCCTGGACTTCTTCAGTTATAAAACTGAAAGTCCCGATTCCAAAGAGACCTAAGACTAACTAGGTATAGTGGCTAAGGCCCACAATACTTCTAAGACCCACAAAAGTTATCCAGTTTTAATTCCTTTTGATAATAGAAAAAATAAAAGTATAGTAAAAGCTGCCATAAATAATGACAGTCTCAATTATAGTCATATTAACATAGTCATAAAATATAACTTTTTGTGGTGTGTGTGTGTGTGTGTGTGTGTGAGAGAGAGAGAGAGAGAGAGAGAGAGAGAGAGAGAGGAAGAAGAAGAAGAAGAAGAAGAAGAAGAGGAGGAGGAGGAGGAGGAGGAGGAGGAGGAGGAGGAGGAGGAGGAAAGTTAAGGGGCCATAAAGGGGCTGTAGTGTCTAAGAAGTATAGAGACATAATTCAGCTCTGGGGAATGGGAATAGTCCTGGGAAAATGAGGACTGTGGATCAGTTTAATGCTTTCACAGTAGCAGTGTGTCACAGCTAAGGGACTTTGAACTTTTCCATGTGATGATTGCTTAAAATCAGCAATCTTGCCAGGAGTGGTGGCGCACGCTTGTAATCCCCACACTTGGGAGGCAGAGACAAGAGGATCGCGTAGGTTCGAAGCCAGCCGTGCTGGCTTAAGAGACCCTGTTCCCAAATTTTAAAAAAGTATAAAATAGGTCTGGGAGTGTAGCCCGGAGGTAGAAGGGCTTCCAGGACCCCAGTACCACCAAAAAAAAAAAAAAAAAATCAGCAGTCTTTCTCCAGATCTGTGATTTATGCATTACCTAGCTGCTTCCCTTCTAACTACATATCCATTGCCTAGACTGACTTTGGCTTCCCCAGCTGATGAACCTGTCTTCAGACCTTCTCCACACTGTGCTTCGAGGTCTGGCACACTGTCTCTCCCTCTTATTGACCATGACCAAACACTGGTCTAACTCTCCTTTTAGTCCTCAGCTCCTGACTCAGTGGCAGGCACCGTGTAAGCACCCAGTGCATATGTATGGATTGGCTAAATAAGTTCACTGATACCCTGAATCAAGCAACTAGTTGTTACATAGCACTGGAGACACTAGACACCTGGGTTTTATTTTTTCCATCTGTAAAATAAATTTATTGGAATAGATTAACGCCCAGGTTCTTCCCTTGTGTGATGAATTTATTCCATTGTATCATGTGCCTTTGTTAATGTCATTGGAATACATGTCTCAGCAATGAAATAGTCATATATATATTCTCAATGTCATTGTTGTGCTTTTTCTCATCCCCATTTTTCTTTTAGATCATTACTGGAAGGAAGCATGTCTAATTTTCCCTTGAGAAAAAAGCCTTCCACAGGAAATGGTAATATAGACAATGTTTCCTTTACTCAAAAACTTTAACGTCTAAGGAAAGCAATGCACAGATCATAGCTTTTTAATAGACATTAAACACTTGGAAACAGCAGTATTATTTAATTAATGATGCTTACTTTAGGCTTAAGAAAAAGTAAGAGTCCCAGAGTTTTTACTCATGAAATTGTAATTTTAAGATATATATTTTAAAAAATCAATACAAATTGTGTGTGTGTGTGTGTGTGTGTGTGTGTGTGTGTGTGTGTGTGTTTTAGGGCAACCTTCCCTCCTGCTTCTGGATCTCATGAGGTCAACGAATTCAGTCACTTGTAGTAAAATGCATGAAGATTATTATTTACTGGGCACTATAGAAACAGTCCTGGGTTTCCAAGGCACATTTCTATTGGGTAGAGTGGCCAACCCACTGAGCCCTGGTTTGGTTTATGCCAGGCTGATGATTCTACATTCCTGGGAGCTGAATGGGGCCTCCTGAGCTGCACAGGCAGTTTCAGTTGGCACCTGAGCAGTTTTATATGTTATCTTTGATGGTGGAGTGAGGGAATTGTTCTTTCTTGCTGGTGCATCCTGCTCTGAAACAGTACCAGACTTGCCAGCCTTGAAGACGATGCTGGCCGACCAGATGTGCCTCTCAAGATTTCCAGGTTAATAAACCAACACCCAATTTGACTACATTACCTGATTTTTGTGTTGCTGTCGATAGATATGAAGAGCACGACTCAGGGGACTTTGCTGAGGCAACAGGGCTTCCACGAGGTGAACAAAAGAAGGGCTTTCCTACAGGACAACAGCTGGATAAAGAAACGCCTTGAAGAAGAAAAGTAAGTGTAGAGATTGGCGGTTTGATGGAGAAGTGGAGAGAGGTTATCTGGAGATATGTGGAATGGCTATCTGGAGAGCAAGTCCTTTCTTTCTAAAACATTTTAATGGCATGGTCTAATTTTTGTTAAGATATAGTAAGCACACATTGGCTATACCAGATTTTCAAGAATATCTCCACCTTTTTCAATATCCACAAACAAAAGAGAATGTGAGTCATGACTGAGAGAGTGTGCTTGGCACCTAGAACAGATGTTGGCACTTCCTTGGTAGACTGAAAAGAAAACAGGATTTTCCAGATTCCAAAAAGGTAATGATTAATCCATAGTAGAGAGATTCCTTATGTGTTGATGCTGTCTGTCAAAGTAAACACAATAGCGTGGTTCTAAATTTACACATTTAATTATGATTTCTTTAAAATTTCTGTATGTATATCTAAACCCAGCAATTCCCAGCTCATTAGAGCGCCACCTGGCCATCTGCCTCTAGATATTGGAAGGGTGGAAAATACATCATTATTTTCTAAGGGAAAATACTTCACCACCAGCAGAGTTTTGTCTAATTCAAGCATTACTCCTGCCAGCTATATGTTTAAGAATCTAAAAACCATGACCATGTGCATATAGCCTTATTGTCAACAAAGATTTATGGTAGATATTTATTCATTCCCTGTATATATTTACAATGAATTCTTTAGCATTATAAATTATGTTTACATATGTACACATTTTCTGATTTTCTTTACATGTCAAGCTTGATACTAGATATTTGACGTATAAACATCACTAAATCTCACAACAAACAATGTAGGTATTACATACTCATTTTATTTTATTTATTTATTTTTTTGTACTAGGGATCGAACGAACCTAGGCTCATTCTACCTCAGAGTTATACTTCCAGCTCTTTTGGTTTTGAAACAGGATCTTGCTAAATTGCTGAAGTTGGCCTCAAACCTGTGATCCTCCTGTCTCAGCCTCCCAAGTACTGGGCTTACAGGCATGTACCACCAAGCCCAACTATTTTTTCCTTTTATAGGAAAGAAATCCTGAGGTGCAAAGAAGTCACATAATTTTTCCAATGGCACATAGCCATTAAGTGGTGGAGTAGATTTTTAACTCATTGTCTTTCCCGTACACCAATGTTTCTTAACCGGAGACAATTTTACAATGTTTCTTAGCCAGAGGCATTTGACAATGTTGGAAGATATTTTAGGTTGTTGAACTTGGGGCATGCTCTTGACATTTACTGAGAAGAGGTAAAAAAAAAAATGCTGTTAAATAAGCCAGATGTGGTGGCGCAGGCTTGTAAGCCCAGCATTTTGGAGGCTGAGACAGGAGGTTCGTGGTTCATGGACAGCCTCAACTACTTAGTGAGGCCCTTTGCAACTCAACTCAGTGAGACCCTGTTTCAAAATAAAGAATAAAAAATAGGGCAGGAGTGTAGCTCCGAGGTAGCTGCCCCTGGATTCCATCCCCAGCAAACAAACAATAAACAACAAAATGCTGTTAAATAGTCTACAATACGCAGGATAACCCCATGACAAAAAGATTGACAATCACAAAATATTAATAGCCCTGAAGCTGAGAAACTCTATATTACCCTAAACCTTCTACAAACTTCCAAAATATATTTACTTAGAGATTGTATTTATAACTTTCAAATAAAAACATCTATTAATGTTATTGAATCTTACTCTCTTAAGGACATAGGGGGATTTCCATTGACTCTTGGAGTTAACACCCTTGGACAAGATTCCCTTCCACAAAGCAGCACTTACTGCTTCTGTCAGAGCTTACTCTAGCATTTTTATTTTTCTGTAGTGGTAGCATGGTATCAAGTGTAGATAATACCTTTTAGATTGCAAATATTTACACAGATGGGTGAATACAGAGATGTCTAAGATAAATTGCAGTTGGTAGGAATGTTGGTTTTGTGCCAGGCAAGCCTCCCTAAGGAGGCCCAGGGAAGCCAGCTTGGATGGCGGGGCAGCTGCTGAGTGAAGGGTAGGTTGGCTCAGATGCTTCCCTGACTCCCACTGGTCCCTCTTTGGGCGGTATGTTATGATTCCCTTTCAGGCAAGAATGCACCGAGTGTTGTTACTCTATCGCAAGTTTTGAGGAGGGATAACAAGGAAGACCGAAACATTCTCTCGGAGTTCTTTGAGGGTGTATATTTGCTGGGATTGTTTCAGTTTCAATGCTTGTATTTCTTTTTAATTGCCTGCTACAGTTCTTTTATAGCTTTATTTAAAATGGCTCCAGAGTATTGAGTAATGTTAGTAGAGCCCAACCATGAAAAATGTGGAATTTCAGGTTTGGTTGGGTTGACATGAAAGCAGTTCAGGTACTCCCTCTCTGCTTTGGCTCAAGTACAGAGGCTCTACGACGTGTTTTGACACTTCTTAAAATTGCCTGTACTTTCAAGTCCACAATATAAAGTAAGAAAAACATGGTGTTGAGATTTTATATATAAGAGTCTATCGCAGCGTTGACCACAAGGAAAAGAGAAAGTTTGGAACTGAAAGATCTGGGGCCTAAACCTACCTTTGTCACTTGCTAATATTGTGGTCTTAGGAGAGTTATACAATCCCTCGTCAGTTTTCTCATCTGTGAACTGGGTAGAATGATGTCTTCCCTGCTTAATTCATAGTGTTATTTTAAGGATTGAATGACACAATCTATGTAGAGTTTAATATGGGCTAAATCTGTGAATGAGCAGTCTCCTAAGTCACAAATATTTTCCTATAATTGATCAAGGAATACTGTCAAATTCATCAAAATTTCTAGATCTAATAGGCTTAATTAAATGTAAATAATATTTACAGAAAGCTTTTGTATTTGCTTTACTGCAGAAAGGAACTCTTCTGATTGTGTAGAAAAGGAACTTTTCTACACAAAGTAGATAGCCCCATGCTTCCACACTGATAAAAAAAAACAGCCACCACAAAACACTCGTTCATTCTTAAATCATTTGGAAGTCTCACGGGATAAATGATCATTTGTACTAAAAAACTTTTTTTCTTGCCATGTTGTTGCATGTGGTGACTGGTTGAAATATATTTGTAGTTGTATTTTTATTCTGGAAGTAAAATGAATTAATATTGCCAAAAGCTAGGAGATATCTCTCTCCTCTCTCTCTCTCTCTCTCTCTCTCTCTCTCTCTCTCTCTCTCTTTCTCTCTTTCTCTCTCTCTCTCCTACTAGGAATGATAGGAATGAAACCCAGGGGTATTCTACCTCTGAGCTACACCCCAAGCCCTATTTTCTTCCTTATTTTGAAACAGGATCTCACTAAATTGTGTAGGGCCTCAATAAGTAGCCAAGGCTGGCTGCAAAGTGGATCCTCCTGTCTCAGCCTCCCAAGTACTGGGAATACAAGTGTGTGCCACCATGCCCAGCTCCCATCTCTCTTATTTAGTGCTTATCAAACATATGGTGGTTATCTCTTAATTTAACATAATCTCGTTCTTACTCGCAGAGATGAAAATTATGGCAGGGTGGTGCTCAACCGACATAATTCCCATGATGCCCTGGACATCAGGTGGGTGTTTTAGTTATATCATTAACAGAAACACAAGGATGGAACTTTTCAGAGAAGACTTGTTCAAGCCAGCTGAATATTTGTGGCTAGCCTCGGGCTTTCCCCAAAATCCTGGTCATGGGAAGTAAAATCTGAGATATTATTATGGGTTTCCTTGAGGAAACTATGCTTCTCCACCTCCAGAACTGTAGCTTGGAGCTGGAACATAACCATCCTTGGCCCGCCCACTGAGGAGGCCCTTTGACTGACAGGAAAAGGACTTTCATAGAAACACAACCAGATGAGAAGTCTCTGAGCCAGAGAAAGGAAGCCTACAATATAGAAACAATAATTTCAGAGTCACTTGCTTTATGGGACAGTACATTTCTTTTTGAAAAATCCTAGGCTTGTAAAACACACTAACTTATCCTTGGTGGCAAAGAGACTGTCAAATGAAAATTACTGGGAATATTCAGACAAAACTAGCGATCCCAGTAATGTGAAATAATCTCAAATGGATCTGATAACTAGATGATAATCTAATTAAAACACTTTCATACTCATACACATGCATAAACAACCACACCCATCGGAAGAATCTAAATATTTATTAGAATCAAGTTTCATCTGGCCCAGTAGGTTCTTTCTGTTCAAAACTGGGAGCGCTTTGTCAGAGGATGGATTTCAAACAGTCAAGTAGAAAGCCGGGCATGGTGGCACACATTTATAATCCCAGTATTTGGCAGGTTGAGACAGGAGGATCGAGGTTCCAGCACAGCCTCAGCTACTTAGTGAGGCCCTTTGCAAGTCAGCGAGACCCTGTTTCAAAATAAAGAATAAAAAATAGGGCTGGGGGTATAGCTTGGGGGTAGAGTGCACCTGGATTCCACCCCTAGTGCCACAAAAAAAGATAATAGTTAAGTAGACACCTTGAATCTATCCATTTTTGAAACTTTTATCTGTGAATTTCTCTTGACCACTGTAAACCTTTTCATAATTTTGATCTTTTCAAATGCTTTTGAGCTTACAGCCCTTTATGAAAGTAGCCGTTTTGTTTTCCTGATGTGAGCTTCAGTTCATCTGACGTGCTGGTCTGTGGGCTGGCAGACTCCCTCCTTATCCTCTTTCCTCAGTCCTCACCATATTGAAGACTGTTCCCTGGTTCCTAGTTGACCCTCATTTCACCGAACAAAGGGAGTCTGATCATTAGACCAGCTACCAATGGAACTTGCTCCTTGCATTTTATTAACTGTTTCTAGAACTATTAAAATATATACACTTGTTTTGAAATGTAACAGTAAAGACTAAGTTTCATATTTTAAGCATACATATAGTACATTTTAAGATAAGATATTGCCTCCTATGCTTTTTATTTTATTTTTGTGGTACTGGGGTTGGAACCCAGGGGTATTCTACCTCTGAGCTACACCCCATCCTATTTTTTAAAATTCTTGACTTTGAAACAGGGTCTCACTGAATTGCAAAGGGCCTCACTAAGTAGCTGAGGCTGTCTTAGAACTGTGATCCTCGTGTCTCATTATTATTTTTTTTTTATTTTGTGGTACTGGGGGTGGAACCCAGGGATAGACATTCTACATCTGAGCTACATCCCCAGCCCTATTTTTCAGTCTTTTTATTTTTTTAACAAGGTCTCACTGAGTTGCAAAGTAGCTGAGGCTGTCTGTGAACCACAATCCTCTGCTCTCAGCCTCCCTAATGCTGAGATTACAACCGTGCACCACCATGTCTGGCTACACTTGTATGTTTATTTTATATTTTAAATTATATTGGTTGCCTGGACCTCTCTTCTTGATGGTTAGGATTTTGGCCAAAGTAGCACGTCAGGCTTTTATCTTTATTAACATAAATCTGTAAGCTTTAGACATTTCTCTTTTGATGTAGAGCTAATATCACAGAATATATCTGCCACAAGGAATAGGGTAGATTCTCCAAGAACTTACTCAAATGATGCCACCCATCACTTAGCTGCCCACTTGCAAAATACATATTCCCTTTGGTGCTCATTCAGCAGCCACATTGCTGGGAGTGTAAAGATGCATAAGACACAAGCTTAGATGTCAAAACAGCTCTTGTATTCATAGGGAAATGATCCATAGGTTAAAATACTAAAACATACAGAAATCACAATTGTAGATGTGTTGGGTGCTATGCAAATAGAGAGGTGAGATGAACTAAATCTACCCGAGTAACTAGATGACCCACCAAGGAAGTAGTCTTTGGTGTGGACACTGCTGCTGGCAGGATGAAGAGGAAATGTTTCTCAAATAGGCAAGGGTGGCTGGGACACCTCCGGAGACATGGGACAGCCCAGCTGTCCTGGCAATGGGTGCAAAGAGCTGGCATTAGCAAGGACTGAACAAATATATTTCCATCACTGTAGATAAAAGCTTCCTATTGTCCACTGACTTGGAAATTTTACTACATCCTTCTTAGATAATTTAAGGGAGACTGATAACACAAGTAGTGCTTATGAGATGCCTCTTGGGGGGGCAGCCATGGTGCTAAAGACTGGAAACAAAGGAGGTCCCTGCTTCCAGAGAATGTGGATACTGGTTGAAGGCAGGGAGGGAGAAGAATGAAAATTAATCAGCACGTAGTATGTCTTGTTAGAGTGGGCACTAGGAAGAATAAAGCCAGCTAAAGAGATCTCAAGTGATGGTTTCTGTGGCGAGGCTATTTTCTGGACTGGGCCAGAGGGCTCTCCAATGGCTATTTGCATCCACAGAATACAGAAGATGGAGAAACACACCATAATTTCACTTTGGGATTTCCTTATGAACTAGGAGAGTTGTATTAGGCAACCTTTCGTTACTTTTTTCTTGCCTTCACTATACCTCTAACTCTGTTTGAAAATGTTCATATCTGTTTACCTTCCAATGCCCAGGTCAAACTGCAACTCACCCATAAACACTCCTTATACTTGAAAATCACCTTTCTCGACTTATAACTTCCTTGAATTTTGCATGACCGTTATAATGACACCAACTACTTTCTGTCTTTGGCTGTGAATATCTACTTTGTCTCTCCAGCTCTGTGTGGGACCATCTGTAGTTATTTCCTTCCAGATTTCCTCCTAGTCAAATTTGTACAATAAAATATATCACACTGTTTAAAATTAAATGATAGGAGTCCATCCTTAGTTCTTAATCTGATTCAATGTCTTTAATGCATCAGCTTCAAATGATGGTATGATATATGGATACCATAAATCATGGTTTGATTTTCCAGAGTTCACGTTCCCTAGATCACAGGGACATAGGAGGCATTAAACAGGCTGTATTCTTGATTGATGAGTTGGATCAAGATTTTTTTTATTTTTTATTGGTGCATTATATTCGTACATCATATTGGGGTAAAAAAAAAAAACCAACACCACCGATTTAACCCCTACCTACCTGATTCCCACTCTTTCCATGACTATAATTTCTACTGTTGAGCCTCCTATCCTCTGCCTTTATTTTCTTCTTTTCTCTCCCATTTTTCCCTGTTCATGTATCTTTCTCTCTTGTTGCCTTTTCTCCTTCTCCTCATCACTCTTTTCTCCTCCTTTCCATGTTATCCTTTCTCTCGCCTTTCACCTTCTTCTGGCTCTGGGTGTTTTCTTCCTCTATTTCTTTCTCCCTTCCCCCTTCTTCTGCCTGGGAGTTCTTGACTTTCAACCCTGTCCACGGTGCTGAATGCTAAATAAAGCAGTTTAGGATTTGTCCTCTTGTGTGGCTGAAGGGACTGTTAGAACTCTGCAAGGAAACCATGGTATCATAAGGGATTTGAGATACTATTATGCAGAGGTCTACAACACTGACAAGAGTATATATTTGTTATTAACCACTTTTCATGGTGTGTTGTTTGCTTCATATATCCTTATCCACAATTTGAATATGTCACACTTTAGTTAAACATAAATGAAGACAGAGAAGAATCCTTTATTAGCATTGAGAATTGGATTTACCATAATTTATTCTATCTGAGTCAAAAGCTTAGAAGATTTGAGTACCTTAGATCTGTCTTTTCTTGGCAACCTATACATTTCCTACAGAAATTGGTAAGAGATTTTACAAGTGTATAATAGTTATTTTTATAAACCATTTTGGTAATTTATTTAAAATTTGATAACTATTTTTACAGGAAAATCAATGAGAGGGCTGAGCCAAAAGCCACGATTAGTCGGTACAGATCTGATGACACGTTGGACAGGTAAGGTGCTTTGGGATCATGTAAGTGAGAAAGTACTTACATGTGCTTTACATTTAATGCATGTTAAAACATCAAGTCCTACCTCTATAAAACATGAGACATTTAAATGTGTATCAGAATAAACTTTGAACCATTGATATTTTATCTCCAGGGAGAAAGGGCTCTAAGGCTTGACTTATTTTCCTAGGAATGTATAAAATATCAGTTAGATGTATTGTTTTCCTAAAGCCTTAGACTTTAGTAGATGATCTGAGAATATATAAGTATAGGTAGGGTGTACAAAACATAGACTCTGTTAATTTAATTCAGAATGAGGAATAGATCCAGGCATGGTGGCAAATGCCTGTAATCTCAGTACTTGGGAAGCCGAGACAGGAGGATTGCAGGTTTCAAACCAGTCCCAGCAACTTAACAACTGAACTAGACTTTCAGCAATTTGGTGAAACCTTGTTTCCAAATAAATATTAAAATAATAAGACTGGCAGCATAGGCATAGCTCAGAGGTAGAATGATCCTGGATTCAATCCTTTGCAACACACACACACACACACACACACATACACAATAAAAATGGGGAATATACTTGTGTTTGTGAATATTAGCCCTATTCCAACCTTAGGTTCTTCCATCCTGATGATGGAGAAACAGCAGTTTCTGTATAACTACTTATGGAAAGACTGCCAATTTTAATAATGCAATTGTTTAAATCCATTTAGGATAAAGACATTAGCTCTTTAGAAATTGAAACTACTTTTCCAACATTGGAGTCTCTATATGGCCGAGAGAATGAGTCTACTACACTGTGCCTACATTACTCTCTTCTTACATAAAGATAAAGGGCTCTTCCCTATGGGAAAAAATGAGAAACTTCTATCCAGGTTGAAGTGTAAATTTCACAAATCACATTTTTTTTTCATTTAGAGTTGGTAAAGAAGATGAATAATCATAGAAAAGTACAAAGTAACATGTTCAGCAGGAGTTGGGCATAATGCACGGATAAAAACATGCTGTTACTGTAGACAAAAATATCATGGATTGGATTTGAAGCAGATATGCTGAAACTTATAGCATCTAATAGACTTAGGAGTCAGACTACACCAGTGTAGGCTAGTAAAGCAAATGTATGTACTTCTGTACTATTTATTCATGGGTTTTCAAGTTATCCTCTCTAATAGAGGATAATCAGCACTGAAACCCTACTGAGATGGCCTCTCTCTTCTTTTAGTTCTCAGCCTTATCAAAAATGAGTTTGTAGAAATATATGTTTAAAATTTCATCTCCACAGTAGTGCACAGACAGAGGTAGACATATACCTGTGTTCATTCACCCTGGCCTTGCAGTCTTTCTTGTTGCATAATTAATTGAAAAGGGAAATCCTAGTTATAGGAACAAATTTATAACGTGAAATGACTGAGCCTCAAGAAAGGTACACATGTGGAGGACCCAAGCTTATATAGGCTGCATGTCAGAAAGTTGAGGCCAGTACAAATTCAACCTTCGGATGTGAAAAATGGAAAAGACCCCTGGGTCTAGCATCCTGAGGGAGCTTTAATATCTTAATGATAACTTGACTTGTCTTATTGCCCTTACACCTCAATTTCTGATTGAGTCAACTGAGGTGGGATTTGGGCATTGCTTGTGAGCCTATAAAAGGAATCTAATGTGCAGCCAGCATTTATAAACACAGAGTCCAAATATTTCCTTTTATACAGAATCTAGGGACTCAAGATTATGCGACTTAATTACCCAGAGTTTTTGTGGCTTGCTTATTTGTTTGTTTGTTTGTTGGCACCGGGGATTTAATTCAGGGCATTTTACCTGTGGTCTATACCCCTAGCCCAATTTTATTTTGAAACAGTGTCTCATGAAGTTGCAGTGGGCCTCACTAAGTTGCCAAGGCTGGTCTCAAACTTGCAATCCTCCTGTTTCAGCCTTCCAGATCCTGAGAGTACAAGCAGTGCCAACATACCGGGTTTAGTGAGTTATTTGGAAGAAGTATCCTGGTCAGCTGTCTTTCTTTACTGACAGGGATCACTAAAGACAGGCAAGCTTTATTAGTAGGAGTGGGACCTCCACTATGCAGACCAATTTGAAATGCAAGATGTCAAATCATTTCAGGAGGAAAATGATAAAATACATCTGGTTTGTGAGTCTGTACATTTTTTAAAATGATGCATTAGTTTTAATGAATATAAGAAAAATACTGGGTTTAGACTTGAAAAGTTTCCTTCTAAATATATATATATATATATAATTTCTACACACATATGTGTGTGTGTGTGTGTGTGTGTGTGTGTGTGTGTGTAGAAATTTGAAGTGGCTAAAGAAACATAATAATAGTGTATGTGACACAGATATGGTCCTGAATCCTGAAGGTGGTTTAATGACTCATTTGGAAAACCTAGGTTGGGGTTCCCCCTAGTGTTATTATGTGGGAATCTAACTTCCTTAGGTTCTCATACTGCCAGTGATATTATTTTCTGTCTTCGGGACCAACTTCTATTAAAGCAACCTGCTTAATATCACGAGTTAGTGAAAGATTAATATCCAAGAGAAATGCAAAGATAACGTCTCAACAATGAGAAATTGGCATCTGTATTAGAATGATGGTTTAGAATTTCTTTTCCGTCACTGAGGATAGACTTCTCCCCCTAGTGGCATGAAAAAGATTGCTATTCATGAAGACCAACAAAGGTAGATGTGTTCATCTTTTCCGCGAGTTTAGGGGATGATCTTGCTGAGATGATTATCTCAGAATGAGCGGTGTGGTAGAGACCTTGGAGATAGACGGCTTCCTACCTGTGTCAGCAGAAGGGCACCCGGCTTCTCGGAGACCCCGTTTCTTCAACTATAAAATGGACATAATGACTCCCACCTTGCAGGGACATTCTGAAGAATTAGAGAAGCTTATGAAACGATCAGCCAAGAGTGGCTAGCTATTTTTACTACAACATGCAGTGCTGCTCACACAGGTTTATGCTGTGGGATTTTAAAAAATAAATTCATTTAATTTTAACATCTGAACATACCTTGGGAACATTTGATAATAAAGGTCTGTTTTGTTTTAGACAAGTCTTGTTTCCAGTCATTTCCTGAGATTATTTTTTAACTTCTGTCATGATCTCAGAGAGAGCTATAAAGTTTAAGTAGAGCTTTTAGGGAACTTTAATATTTCTGGTTACCTGACATCTCACCTATGATATCCACAGTGATTTACTGCAAAGCTCATTCTCATTCATTCTCATCCTCTCTCTCTCTCTCTCTCTCTCTCTCTCTCTCTCTCTCTCTCTCTCTCTCTCTCTCTTTCTCTCTCTCTCTCTCTCTCCCTTCCTCCCTCCTTCCTTCCTTCCCTCCCTTCCTCTCTTTTTGTAGTACTGGAGATTGAATCCAAGGACATTCTACCTCTCAGCCCTATTGCTTTTTAATTTTTGAAACAAGGTCTCACTGAGTTGTAGAGGGCCTTGGTAAGTTGCTGAGGCTGGCTTCAAAACTGTGATCCTCCTGTCTCAGTCTCCCAAGCACTAGGATAACAAATGTGTGCCACCATACCTGGTTGCTGCAGAGCTCTTGAAACCAGCTCAGAGGTTGAGAGGCTTCAGTGGGTGTGGGGTTTTGATCCCAGTCTTGGTCTGATGATCACCTTAGATAAGAGAGTTTTGTACATGATTCTCGGATTCTGTACAAGTTACCCTGTATTGTGAGCAGTCTGTGCAGCCTTTGTGTCTGTGGAGTATTGCAACAGTTATTCATCCTTCCTTTTTTTAGTCAAGAGTCAGCAGTTAATAGTATTACTTACCACAAACAGAAACTCTGTTTGGGGTTGACTCCAGAAGTTTAGTGTGTTAAAGTTATACCCAATAGTTTGGTTACATATGTCAAAATGAACTGAAATTATCTTCAGCTTCTGACAAGGAAGTCATGTTTTCCCCTGCATGACCATTTCTTTTGGAGAGAGGTAAGGTCAGTGTCCATCTTAGCAGGAACAGGCTGTATAAAGCCCTATCCTAAAGCAGATGATAGAAGCAAACGTTTTGGGAAAGTTAGAGCAGACCTGTAGTGTGGGCCACCAGAAGAATCTTGATGATTTTTGCTTTCCCAAGCCTTACTTTACTACGCCCTACCTTCTGCAAACTGGCAGAATGCCCCAGAAGACAGATCTAGGTCTCAGAAGGAACCTTGCTATCCAACGGGAGATGAGGAAGAGAGCTGCAGGGGCTGCAGTCAGGAGACCACCCCATTGGCACGGAGTGATGACTTTCTTGCCCTGTGTTTCCCGACCTGGGGAGCCCACAAACGTGCCTTTGCCAGATCTGCCTTCTTTGAGGAGCCCTGAGATTAGAGGAATTAACACCTTTGATGGCCATTAGGGCTTCTCAACCAAATGTATTAGTCAAAGGGAAATAATCTAAATAGAATAAGTGTTTTAGCAAGTCCCCCTCTCCTCTCCAGACTAGATGGTTTAACACACAGGAGGATTCTCTTTGACTCACCAGAATTGGATATGATGTTGTTAAGTCAATGATTCAGGAGTTGGAGTTCTTTCAGCATTTTAATTTTGCCATCTTCAACCCAGGATGGGAGGGGGAAGAGCATAAAAGATGATGCAGGTTTTATCCTGGGTCAGGAAGTGGTAAACAGCACTTCTGTCCACATCCTGTCCTCTAGGACTCAGTCGAGTGGCCCCAACGTAATTACAATTCAAGTTCATAAATGTGGCTTCTCTGTGTGCTCTGCAGGAAAAGAAAGTGAGCTTGGCCAAGGCCTCGTTTGGTCTGTGCCACATACAAAAATGGCTTAGTATTCCATGGACGCCTTTCACTGACATAGGAAGTTACTGTATTTGACAAGATGTGGTATGAAACCGTAAAGGACGAAAAGATAATTAATGAGTTAAATGCTTAATGAGTCAGAAAGGCAAATGTGCAAAAAAGCTTCATACTTTAAACATTTTAAATTATGTATATAGAACCTCACAAGTAGATTTTGTCACAAGTAGCTTTTTTTTTCTGTAACAGTTTTTAAAATGTAACACCTGTTTTCTGTTTTCTTTCCTATGTAGAGGGTAGAACAAAAATAGGAAGCAAAAGGGACTTCAGTCAAATGAGACAAAATGGCAGAAAAGTGAAAGGGGTTGGAGGAGGGAGGGGAGGAGGGGGAAAGAAGGATCGAGGAAGGGAGCAGCTCAAATAAGGCGACGTTCATGCAAGATTTCACTACCAATCTCTTGAGAATGAGGGAGGAAGAGGAAGGGGGCTGCTGTACAAGGGAAATAACACACGTGCGGCGTCCGTGCATGTCTGTATCACTTTGAATCCCACTCTGATGTATAGTTACGTTGCACTGATAAAAATACAAAAATAGTTCTCTTAACTAGAGAAAGGTTATGTTGTAAAGTTATTCTAACATTAAAGAGAGCTAAAAGGAGTTTAACAACCTAAATGTTTATCCAGACTTTTGTGTTGTCTCTTTATAAAGGATTTCAGACAGACATGATGCTGTTAACACATATAAGGCCAATACCTTGGATAACCGACTAACCAATAGGTACCAGCGTCTACTAACTTTGGGGACGGATCAAGTGCAATCTCTTTCCAAGTGTTACTCATTTACCTACAATTCTCCATTCCTACTTAATATCTTTTATAAACTCTTATTCTCTATATTTTTAACACAGATTTTCCAGAGTATAAAACTACTCCTATTTATGGCCAGAATAAAATGTTGTCTGGCTTAAAAATCAAGAGAGCTCCTTGTTTTGGGTCTTAACTCTTACCATATTCACATCTTTAAGATGTGTTACATTTGTTTAAGATGTGATGGTGGCAACATAATAAAATATGTGCAAAGGCAAATTTATATTCTTTATAAATTTGAATATAAATATATTTAAATATATTTATAAATTTGAACATAAATATATGAAACTGCCATCTCAAATTTATTCAAAGACTGATGCTTTCTTTTTATTTCTCTCAAATAATATCTAACTTCTCATTAAAAATAACTAAATTCATGCATGATTACAAGTGATACAAGTGTGAATTAATTCTTCACTATTCCTCAAATTGTGTCTTTTTCCCCCTTCTCTCTTACCAGAAGCATGTCCGCATTTAGATCACCAGAAGCAACCAAGTTGTATGTATTTTTCTTTATTATTATTATTTTTTGTGGTGCTTGGGATCAAACCCTTACAACATGCTACAACTCCTGTTTTGGAGCACATTGAGTCACAAAATCATGAGTCTTTGAAAAACTATTCAGATGAAATCTATTTCCCCTGTCCTGTACAATTGGTGGTTATAAGTAACCCAAATTAGGCATACTCTTAAAAGCAATTTGTTTTAAACTAATTTTTTTTTACAAACAAATGTAATTTGTTATTAAACTAGTTTTAAAAATTAATTTTCATGCTGGATTATATACCACTCTGACACAGACCTAGGTCACTCTCATTTTTTGAGGGTCTGAATATAATAATAATAAATGTAAAATGGAGATTTTAAATGGCATGACTTTTAAGTTTTTCAACGCAAAAATTTCAGTATAAGAAGGTGTGGTAACACATGCCTGTATTCCTAATACTCGGAAGGCTGAGACAAGAGGATCTTAGTGAGTAACTTAGTGGGATGCTCAGCAACCTAGCATAATAAAATCCAAAGGACTGGTGTTTCATAGTAAAAAATCCAAAGGGCTGGTGTACCACTCCAAGGAATAATGCCCCTGGTTTCAATCCCTAGTACCAAAAAAAAAAAAAAAAAAATGCAGTGTAATTCAGTCAGCTACAACATAATTATGAGATTTAAGAAAATGAATCTATAGCATGCCAGAACTGATTGGCCTGAATTCAGACAATAAACATCATACCATAAGTGACTTGATTCAATTCCTTCAGTTTTTAACTAGTTATATGAGATCCTGAAAATTGACCAAATATGTAAACTAAGGAAGACCTATTTGTTTTAATTGCTCTTCCAGCTTCAAATGAAACATTTTGTAGTGGAGCGAGAGTACACGGGACTGGGAGTAGATGTGGGACCTTTTGAAGGTGGGGTGGAATGAACAAGGTTGGGGAAGGTGATGATGTGTTATTCTGGTCATCTGACAGGCGACCTGGCACCCAGCAGGCTCCCAGCACCAGCATCACTGCATCCACCTCAGCTACCACCCCAGTGAAGAAAAAAAGGTATGGTGAGCCCCCTGTGTCCGCTTCTTGCTGACATCCTCAAAGGACTGTTCTTATGAATGTCAGAACCAAACCATCCACCAAGACTTCCAATATTCCAAAGTGTCCTCCTTCCTTCTAGAGCTCTAGCACCTACCTCAAACATCAGGCATTCTCCCCAGTTTCCTCTTCAAATACTCCAGTTAGTTGCCTTAAGACCTTAAAATTCTAGATAATTTTTTTTAGTTCTAAACAATTATCTTTTTATTTATTTTTATTTTTTTCATTTTAAAAAATTTATTTATTATTATTATTATTATTTTTGTAATCATACATCATTTTGGAATACAAAACTTGAGAGGATATACAAGCACATATCTTTCAGTAAGCCCTCATCCAATCCCCATCCCATTCCCTCCCCCTCTGCCGATCCCATGCTTAATTGGTGATTATCTCTATATATTTGTTTACACACCTCATGAGTTTTAAAGAGATTCCATCCTCCCCCATCCCCTCCCCTCTGACTGGTCACCTTAATTGCTTCTCAATAGGGCCTTTTCTACTACTCAACCTCCTCCTGTTACCCCTTTCCTCCTAGTTCTTGCTAATTAGGGGAAGCATCTGGATTTTACTTTCTGTGCTATTTCTCTGTGCATGCCGCATTGCAAGTTCCGATCCCACTCTTGACGGCCCCAGTAGTGGACTGACCACCCAGGGGACTCTTATCCCAACCTCCCTGGCTCCAGCACTGGCCTTGCCTCATGGGAGGCCCCGATCCTGGCCTTGCTAGCCCCCGCACCGAACTAACACCTCGTCTGGCTCCGCTCCCAGCCTCAGAGACCCCAGCACTGGCCTAGCCTCACGACAGGCTCCGATCCTGGCCTTGCCTGACCCTGGCACCAGCCTAACCGCTTGGCAGGCTCCTATCCTGGTCTCGCAAGTCCCAGCTCCGTCCATACCTCACGGCAGTTTCTGATCCCAGCCTCGCTGGCCCTGGCACTGGCCTTACCCCCCGGCAGAGTTCAATCCCAGCGTCGGAGGTCCCAGCACTGGTCTTGCCTCATAGCAGGCTCCAATCCCGACCTTGCTGACCCCGGCACCGGCCTAACCCCTTGGCTGGCGCCAATTCCTGCCTCGGAGGCCTCAGTAGTGGCCTTGCTTCATGGCAGGCTCCGATCCCGGCTTGCTGGCCCTGTTACCGGCCTACCCCTCGGCAGGCTCCGATCCCAGCCTCGGAGGCCCCTGCACCGGCCATACCTCAAGGCAGGCTCCGATCCTGGCCTTGCTGGCCCCGGCACTGGTCTACCCCCTCAGCAGGCTCCTATCCAGGCCTTGGAGGCCCCAGCACCAGCCTTGACTCACAGCAGGCTCTGATCCCGGCCTCGATGGCCCTGGCACTGGCCTAACCCCTCGGCAGGCTCCAATTCCGGCCTTGGAGGCCTCAGCACTGGCCTTGCCTCCAAGGCAAGACTCTCTCCTTACAGGTGATGTCCAGGATTCTTAAAGATGTAGAGAAGCTGCAGTCCTCTTTCGTGGGGAATTTTTCCAAAAGTTCCAGTTCCAATGCATATGTTTTGTCTGCATCTCCAAATTCTAGCTGCTGCCGTGGCCATCTTAACCCCTCTCAAATATTTTTCTTTTTTCTTTTCCCTTATTATTATTATTTTTTTTAAATAGGAGAAGAGAGTATGTGTGGTTTGGGGAGGATGTGGAATCAGGCACTCCGTAACAAAATTTTTTTTTCTTTCCGGGTGTATGAGGTGGGGGTCACCTAAGGGTGCCCCCCACGTGCCCACACACCCATCCGGGGTCAGGGCCTTGAAGCCTGGACCTCCAGGCCCTTCTGGTTGGTGGGGGGTCACCTAAGGGTGCCCCACCAGCGCACGCCCACCCACCCAGGGTCTGGGCCTTGAGGCCCGGACCTCAGGGTCATTCTGGGTGGGGAGAGGGTCACCCAAAGGTGCCCCTCCAGCGCCCACCCACCCGCCCAGGATCAGGGCCTTGAGGCCTGGACCTCAGGATCCTTCCTGGTGGAGAGGGGGTCGTCTAAGGGTGCCCAGCCAGTGCCCACCCACCCTCCCAGGGTCGGGGCCTGGTGGCCCAGACCTCAGGGTCCTTCTGGGTGGGGAGGGGGTCACCTAAGGGTGCCCCTCCAGTGCCCACCCACCCGCCCAGATTCGGGGCCTGGCGGCCCGGACCTCAGGGTTCTTCCAGGTGGGGAGGGGGTCACCTAAGGGTCTAGATAATTTTTTTATGAAGATGCTCAGCTGTTTCAGGGTGGGCTGTATCAGGTAGTATATTTGCTAGGGCCCACATACAGGGAAGGCCTTGACCTACAGTAACGATTGACATGCAATCAGGTGTCTCTGTGCTCCGGAATCCTGCCTGCACCCATAGCTGCCTCCGCTCTAGACTGGGCTGGTTTTCCTTCCGGAGTCATTGGTCTGTGTTTGTGTGGGTTTGATCTCCTGTTTGGCTTCCCCTGCATGGCTTCCCACATGCTGCTGTTGAACTCCATGCAGCTCTTGAGCATGGAGGAGAAGAGAAATCTGTGGTGGCAGAATATCCTTCATGACCTAGAGTATGGTCGTGGGAGGTATTTTTGTATGCTGAAGAGACCACAATGCTAGCAAGTCATGACACAAACAGAAAACAGCCATGCTTGACCTTCTGTTCCTTGGAAGTTTTCTTAGCCTGCACCTAATACTATGCCTGGTGTAGGGTAGGTAAGTGGTGTTTGTTGATGGCCTGGCTATTTTTGCCAAGGAGCCACTATAGGGAGAGATGACTCACTGTCTTTATTTCCTCCCTGTAGCTAGGGTTCTGATTGTTACCTACAGAATCTCAGAAAATGTGATTCATATTTTTATTATTTCAAGTCCAAATTTCAGATTCCTAAGGTTTTAAGAAAAATTTAAGGTCAGTTAGGTCAATGTCCTACACAATGTAAGAATCTTGCCTCTAACAGATTAGACATCATTCAGGATGGTTGAAGCCAGCAGTAAGATTCTCACTGCTCAGCGATACACCTTTAAGTAGATCTTCAGGGAATGTGTACTGCTGATATTGAGCTGAAATCTATCTTGGTTGACTGTTACTTGGTTTTACAAAACAGAATTTAAAGCCAGCTCTCCTGAACCTCCAATTTCATGCTTTCCTTCTCTAGTCTACACCACTCTTATTGTATCTTCATTTATGGTCCCTATCAGTCTATCAGTCTTCTTGATGGAGTCCTTAGCGATTGCTACCAAATTAGAGTTACTTCCTTATAGTGTGAGGACTTTTTTTCTAACTGAGGTTAACAATGCTGTGGTATTCATTTATGTTTGCAATATTCTCGTCAGAATTTTTAGATATAGTTCTTTAAAAATCCTATTTTAAACCAGGTTGTGGTGATATGTGTGTGTATTCCTGATACTTGGGAGGTTGAGATAGAAGAATCATAGGTTTGAGGCCGGCCTTAGAAAGTTAGTATGATCCTGTTTTTATTTTTAAAAAATAGTGCTGGGAGTGTAGCTCAGAGGTAGAATGACTCTTGGTTCAATCTCTAGAAATAATAATAATAATAATAATAATAATAATAATAATAATAATAATATAAGAAGAAGAAGAAGTAATATTATTTTAAGTAGAGTGTAAGATTGTTATTTTTATGAAATAGTTCAGGTAGGCAGAAAAATATGGAAAATAGTACAATTAACAGGCATGAATAGGCAGAAAAATATGGAAAATAGTACAATTAACAGGCATGAATCTACTAGATTTAATGATTGTTATTATTTTCCAATTTCTTCAGATTTAAAAAAAAATGTCCACATTGTTTATTGCCAAAGGCAATAAGAAAATGAATTTACTTGGGGGAGCAGATGGCCTGGAATATAGGATACTTGCCTTCTATTTTATTTATGAATCTATGTGCATTTTATTTCTAAGGCCTTCTATAAAATTAATGCCATTACCCTTTTAACTGTTAAATTATTTTTAGTGTTTCCTGACAGACACGAAGGTAGGATCAGCGTTTCGAGTGCCATGTTTATAACTGATGACATTTCTTCACAGACAGTCCTGGTTTCCACCACCCCCTCCAGGTTCCAGTGCCACTGCCGGCACAGAGGCCTCCAGAAGGTAAGGGGGAGGGTGTCAGGTGCCATCGCTATGCCAGGGAGAGGAATATATTTCAGACTCTGACAAGGTGTAATTGTGGGTGCTCTGAAATAGATTGGAGGTAATTTTCTGAACGCCAAGCTCTGAACAAGACAGGACTCAGTGGGAGTGAGGTCAGAGCCCCGAGGGCTCCTGGTAGGAAACTGACAATCTATGAGAAGTAAGTAGGCATCTGTATGAGTTGGCTAGGATTGTCATAAAATAGTGGCACAAAGGAGATGGCTTACCAGAAATGGATGCCCTCAGTTCTGCAGGCTTGAGGTCCAAGGTCAAGGTGTTAGTAGGGTGGCTTCCTGCTGGAGACTGTGAGGGTCTGTTCATGTTCTCCACGTGCTGGTTTCCTGGTGATTTTTGGTGTCCCTGTCTGTACACTCATCCTCCCAGTCTATGTCTTCTTTTTTGCATGGTGTTCTTGCTGTTTGCATATGTGAGTCCAGACCTCTTTTCTATAATATTACCAGTCATATGAGGTTAGGGGCCCATCCTATTCCAGAGTGAGCTCAGCCTAACTTAACTAATTATATCTGCAATGGTTCTATTTCCAAATAAAGTCACATTCTGAGGGAGTTAAGACTTTATGTAAATGTGGAGGGAACAGTCCAGCTCTTAGTAGTGGTGGAGAGGGTGAAGAGAGCTGAGCATTAGGCAAGGGCCAGTCACCTGGGGCTCCTGGTGCCCAGCTCTTTCCAGACAATGCAGACCCCAGGTGATTGGGGGATATGGGTGGCCAAGTTCCTTGAAAATGGGAAGTGACAAATGAATGCTTTCTACTTTTTTGTTGTTGATATAAATAGTTTTAACAAAAATTTTAGATTGTGTGGAGGATACATTGCTCTACAATTTCTATGCTGGGAGTATCAACAATAATTCAATTTAACAAACATTTCACAAACATCTAATAGGTGATTACTGTATGCCAGATATTGTTCTAGAATTTGGGATATGCCATTGAACAAAACAAGAGCCTACACTCTGGCCTTGACAGAAGCATGTTCTAGAAGTATAGAACTCCTGTAATCTATGTCACCACTAACACAGAAACAGAAATGGGTCTTCAACAGGGCTTTGGCACCCAGACATCCAAAACATCTTTATATCTCATTGTCAAATATTTCCATATTTCAATGGGATGTTTTCCTACTTCCAACTACTGCAAAAGAGCGTAGTATGGAACATGTTTAATATTAAATTGTGTTTTCCCTAAAAATTTTATCTACCGTGCATATTTCTAATATCTCTTTCATTTCCAAATGATGGAAATATTTGAAAATGAAAGTCTATTGTAATTTAGGCCAGATTTCTAAGGCTTTAAGTAAATTTTACACAAAGACACAATATACACAAAGACCCTAGGTCGCTTTTTTTCTCACACTTGTTATTGCATCTCATGTATATGTATATGTGTTTAGGTGTGTGTGTGTGTGTGTGTATAACTAAGTCAAATTATTGCACATGTTGAACAATCACAACCTGCAATCACACCACATCCATCAACATATTTTCTTTTTGAATCTGCTCATATACAGGTCACTTCCAATGATACACACTGCTACGTATGGCTTATATTAGTTAACAATGTTCTTTCCCTGTGGGCTGTCGTTAGACATTACTCAAGGGGTATGCCTTCCTGGACCTCTGCAAGTGGGGAAAATGAGAATGAGGACTTTTGCTAGTAACAATTTTTTTTTTCTCCAAGTATCGCATGATCCTTCCAATTTTGTCTTGATAGACAATAACTGGCATTTTTTTTAGAAAATACTTTTTATTTCCGAAATAACATCTTATTTTTATCCTCTATCCATTATCTCAATAATAGTGTAAATTATCACTATAATAGACAACTGTTTAAATAACTGTAAAAATAGGTAATGGTTATGCATGAGTTGACATCTCATCCTCTGATGCATGTTGAAGGCGTAGATTTCTGCACAGGACTGATAGTTCCTGGCTATAAGCCCTGATGGTGTTTGCTTTGCTAGATGTGAGATGGGAGATGAAATGGATTACAATGCTCCTATTTGTGATTCCTGGCTCAGACCCTTAGCACTAGAACTACAGAAAAGAGATTATTTGGCTTGGTTGATCAACTTAGATACTCATTTCTATTTTAGATTTGCAGATAATTAATGTAATGTAAACTGAAAGAATTCTCTGTGAGGATCAGAGATGATGTCTTGCCAAGCTTTCAGTGGAAGGAGAGAGTAATAACATAGTAATGCCTTTTATTTCTGAAGTGCTTTTCTCTGGAAGAGCCCAAAGCAAGCTTCTAATTCTCACCTTTTAATGCCAAATGCGTTCCCAGGGCTGGTAAATAGCCTTTTTAATAAATGCTGAAAAATAGAAACAATTATTAAATAATGAAAGGGAGTAAAGGCTTTAAAAAGAGATCTTTATCCCCAGAGGAATTCAAAGAAAGTAAAAATAGGTCAAAAACAGATAAAAATGGGGGAACTGTGATTTTTAACACTAGTTAACCATGCAGTACTGAATTAGTTTTCTTTATCTCCCACTAACACACTGGTATCCTTCTCCACTTGCCCTTCCCTGGCATCTTCCACAGAAGAAATTCCTCTTAATCCTGACACCCTCATTTTCTTCTGTTCCTCATTTTTTGCAAGCCTTTGCTTTTTCGCCACCCAATCTTTCCCTGAAATTTCATTTTCTTTCACATATTCCTTTCTGCAACACACCCGAAGAGACCAACACACTTCCCAGCTATCATAGGAATGAGTTCTTTTCCCTTCTTTAAAAAATTTTTATTGGTGTATTTTAGTCATACCTTTTAATGGGGTACAAAATGGTAGAGGCATACATGCACACATAACTCATTTAGCCCTTCCCCAATTCCCACCTAATTTTCTTTTTTCTTTTTTTGTTTTTTTTTTTTTTTGTTTTGTTTTTGGTGGTACTGGGGGTGGAACCCAGAGGCTTTCTACCTCCAGGCTATACTCCCAGACCTTTTTTATGTTTTATTTGGAAACAGGGTCACCTCACTAAGTTGCTGGAAGCCTCACAGAGTAGCTGAGGCTGGCTTTGAACCCGTGCGATCCTCCTTTCTCAGCCTCCCAAGCGTGGGGATTACAAGCGTGCGCCACCACGCCCGGCCTCCCACCTAATTTTCTCCCCCTCCTTCCTTCTCATGTTTTGCTTAATGATTGACTTTGAAATGTTTATTAGTGTACATCAAATACATTAGGGAATTTCCCTCTTTCTTTCTTCCTATGACCTTTCTGTAGCCTTTTCCAACATAGTCCCTTCCCTCATTGGTTCCATTCTTAACATATATTATGAAAGAAACCAAACTTAGTTGTGTTTGGATTTAAAATGCATGTTGGCATTTGTTTTTGGATTAAAATTAATTACAGGCACAATAGAAACTCACCCAAAGAGTCTCAGGCTTTCTTATCAACCAAAAAGCTCACGATACTATCTCTTTCTATATCTGTCTATCAAGCATCTATCTGTGTTAGTCAGCTTTCTGTCACTGTGACAAAATATCTGAGAAAATCAACTGAGAGGAGGAAGAATTTATTTTGGCCCATGGCGTCAGAGCCTTCATAAGTGCTTGGATGGCTGGTTCCATTGCTTTGGGCCTCATACCAAGCAGAGCATCATGGCAGAAGGGCAGGGCAGGGGAAGCTGCTCAACTCATGATAGATGGGAGAGAGAGAGAGAGAGAGAGAGAGAGAGAGAGAGAGAGAGAGAGAGAGAGAGAGAGAGAGAGAGAATGATTGAATATTACAGAAGGCAAGATATATTCTTCAAGGAGCCACTGCCTTCAACTAAATCTCACCTCCTACAGTTTTTACCACTTCCCAGCTGTCTATGTATTGTATTTATGAACAGATAAGGGGATTGTTCCTTGATGAGGTGAGAGCCCTCAAGATCTAATCCTTTTCCAAAGCCCCATCTCTGTACAGTGCTGTACTGGGGACAAAGCCTTCAACACACAAGACTTGAGTGGACATTCCAGATCCATAAGATTCTCTCTCTCTCTCTCTCCCCCTCATACACACACATGCACACACACAAGTCTGGTGACATTAACTGGGATTTAATTAATGAAGTATTGGGTTAAAATAACATTTGAAAATAAAACAATCACAATCACACTTTATAACTAAAAATTGCATTTTTCTAGCAAAAATTTCTTTTTATATTTGATATATATTTGTCCTGCAATGAAAGGGTTTAGACTTAGATAATTAAACAAAATTTGAGGGCTTGAGAGTTGAATATTTTTTAAGCATCTTATCCCATTTCTAGTAAATGTGAAAGAGAGAAGCTATAATTCATGACAGCAAGCTATAGCATGTAAGGTTAGCTTGAATAAGTCATTTGACCCTTTTAGCTTTGTCCGTCCTTCCTTCCTTCCTTCCTTCCTTCCTTCCTTCCTTCCTTCCTTCCTTTTTTTCGCGGGTCTGGGGATGGTACTCAGGAGCATTCAACCTCCAAACTACACCCCCTTCCCTATTTTTTATTCTTTTTAATTTGAAACAGAATCTCACTAAATTGCGGAGGGCCTCACTAAGTAGCCGAGGCTGTCCACGAACCAGAAACCGCAATCCTCCGATCTCAGGCTCCTGAATGCTGGGATTACAAGTGTGTGCCACCACACCCGGCTTTCCTTTTTGCAGTACTGGCGATGGATCCCAGGGGCATTCTACTTCAGAGCTGCACCTCTAGCCTTATTTATTATTCTTTATTTTGAAACAGGATCTCACTAAGTTGTGGAGGGCATTACTAAGTAGCTGAGGCTGGCTGGGAACCTTCAATTCTCCTGTCTCAGCCTCCCAAGAACTAGGATTACAAGCATGTGTCACCATATTGGGCTGCTTCTGGTTACTGAGATGTAAATGTTTCTGTCTTTTCTTACTGGGAAGAGAAATAACCAGGGCAATTTTTTTCAATCAGTATAGTATTTTGATTTATCAAGATATGCCAACAAGATAAGCCTCTGGAGCCTTTTTATTAAATACCATCAAGTGGCATATTTTCTTTTCCTTTTAACCAAGATGGAATCAAAATTTAGCTTATAGCTTTATTCCTCATTACATTCTTCTTTCTTCCGACCTTCTTTATTAAGCCCCTGTTCACTGTTTCCCCTTTTAGCCTTCTGGGAAAAAAAAAAAGCCTTCTGAACATTTTCTAGTGTGCCCTTACAGATCTACTCAGTTGGCACTCTGTGTTTCTGTTATAGCTTATATATCCTCAGAAGAGTTGATGATGCTTTCTGTCCTATTTTCTGGTTACTATCACCATTAGAAACCAATATCTCATAGAAGCAGCTCTCCTCAAGGTTATCAATGACCTTGCTAACTCTTTGTTGATTTAGTAGTCCCTAGGACTTGACCTTTCAGAAAGCACCACTGAAGATTCCTGCCTATATTAAATCTTGCTCATTGGTTTTTGAAAACCAGCCCTCTAACAAACTCTTAGGGAATTCTCTCTCTCTCTCTCTCTCTCTCTCTCTCTCTCTCTCTCTCTCTCTCTCTCTCTCTCTATCTCCCTCCCTCCCTCCCTCCCTCCCTCTCTCCCTCTCTCCCTCTCTCCTTCCCTCCCTCCCCTGAGAGTTGAACTCAGAGATACTCTCCTTCCCAGCTCCATCTCCAGCCCTTTTTATTATTTGTTTCGAAACAGCGTCTTGTTAGGTTGCTAAAAGTCTTCCTAAATGGTTGAGGTTGGTCTTAAACCTAAGATTCTCTTGTCAGCCTCCTAAGTACTAGGATTACAGGCTTTCTTTTGTTTCTTTAGCGATTCTTCCTTAGTCTCTTTTGCTACTTCACCATCTTCTACACAACCACTAAATGCTGATGTTCTAAAGGCTCACAGTCCCTCCCCTCTCCTCTCCTCTCCTCTCCTCTCCTCTCCTCTCCTCCCCTCCCCTCCCCTCTCCTCTCCTCCCCTCCCCTCTCCTCTCCTCTCCTCTCCTCTCCTCTCCTCTCCTCTCCTCCCCTCCCCTCCCCTCCCCTCCCCTCCCCTCCCCTCCCCTCTCCTCTCCTCTCCTCTCCTCTCCTCTCCTCTCCTCTCCTCTCCTCTCCTCTGCTTGTGCACTGCCCCCTCGGCAGCACCATCTCTGTGTGAGACATCAGCAGCCATTTGCTCCAGCCATCTTTTCTGAGTCGAGACCATTAGTGAGCATCCTGGCTGGCTGACCTTTCTCTACAGGTCTTCTCTGCTGCAGTTTTTCTCAGAAGACCCTTCACTCCCTTCTCTCTTCCATCTCTATTTTTCTTCTCCCTTCCCTTAAATTCACATACATTAGGGAATTTCCATTTCCCCCTCTTATCCCCCTCAGTTAGGTCACCTTTTTGCTCATCTATAGATTCTCCTTCTTTGTCTAGAGTTCCTCCTATGACCCATTTTCTCCCTAGCTTCCACATATTAGGGAGAGCCTCCGGTTTCTTACTTTTTATGACTGACTAATCTCACTTAGCATAATATTCTCCAGTTCCATCCATTTCCCCATAATTGACATAATTTTGTTCTTTATGGCTGGATAAAATTCCATTGTGTACATATCCATAGTTTTTTTTTTTAATCTGTTGATGGACTTCTTGGCTGGTTCCATAGTTTGGCAATTGTGAATTGTGCGGCTATGAGCATAGATATGCATGCATTACTTTGGTAGTCTGGTTTCCGTTCTTTTGAGTAGATACCCAGAAGTGGTATTGCTGGATCATATGGTAGGTTCATTCTCATTCTTCTGAGGAAACTCCATACTTCTTTTTTTCCAAAGTGGTTACACTAATTTGCAATCCACCAATTTGTATTAGAGTTCCTACTGCTCCACATCCTCGCCAGCATTTGTTGTTGTTTGTGTTTTGAATGGTTGCCATTCTAGTTGGAGTTAGGTGAAATCTCAGGGTAGTTTTGATTTGCATCTCTCTGATTGCTAATGATGTTGAACATTTTTTTATACATTTATTAGCCATTGGGATTTCTGTTCTGCTTTTTATACCACAGTTCTTTCCTCTTGCCACAGTCATGTCATCATGTAGTCACACAACACTTGAAACATCACACTGGTCACTGAGCCCTGTCTTCCTTTTTCCCCTTATCCTATCACCCTTGTCTTGAGTTCGAGATACCCTGGTGCTGATTAAAGAAAAAGATACTACCACTAGGTGGCAGTCAGACACCATGAGCTTAATTTGGGCGGTGCTTAGACAGGTTCCCTGCTGAGCCAGTCACAGCCTTGAGGTATTCCAAAGGGGACCACCATCCAGAGGGTGGAAGAGCAAGGGGCCTCTGGGAGACAGGAGACCAGGCAGGGAGCTTACGTGTCTAAGTGATGTCACTCTGCAACATAGGGCAATTCTAAGGTCAGAGAGCTTAGGTGAGAGCAGCTTGGGATCCCATATAACCCCCAAAGTTGGACAATATGGATGTACGGGTAGCCATAACATAAGATCCACCATGGGGTCCTAAGAGGAGCATTTACATTTTTCGTGAGATATGGTATGGTATGTAGAGCTAAAGGGACGTAGGGTACAAATCTTGATAAAAGATGTGAAATTTGGAGGAAGGAGAGAAATTACACATTGTGAGGCTTCCAAGCCCAGAGTGATTTTAAGTATAGCAAAACCACTAATCAATGCAGGAAGAAACAGGAGCAGAATGAGTAGTGAACAGTAGGTCTCAAGAAGCTGCCCTTGTGCTTGGTTTGAGCGGGCAGAGTTGAGATACTGGAAAGATGATTTTTCTGAAGGTGATTCCCAAGCAATGAGAATTGGCTGGGGGTGGAGAGGAGAGTGCTCAGGTAAGAGGCTGGTGTCAGAGATCCTGATTTGAAGATAAAACCATGGAATTGCAACGTGGAATCTTCAGCATGAAGTTACTTGTGGAGACAGTGTTAAGTGAGAGGGGATAAATATGAACTTTGAAGTGTGTCTACATGTTGGTGGTGGAGGAAGTACCAGAAAAATGAAGCCCTGACTACTGCAGTTACCTGGTGATGGCGGGTGTAATGAGACCCAGGCGGGGCCTGGGTTCTACCATCCCTAGCCACTCTTGACTGTGCCTCACAGTCTGCCATGGATCTTACCTCCTACACACAGCTTTCTCACCCCCACCCCCCAGGGTTCTTCTTGTAAGCTGGACTCAGAAAGCTTGTTATCTGTCTCTTTCTCCCTCTTTATCTTCCCAAGAAAATTGCTAATCTCTGGCTGAGTGCTAAGAACATCCTGTGCCAGATGCCAGGAGTGCAGAGAGGTATAAGCCCCAGCTCCTGTTTTAGGAAAGTTCAAAGTCTTCCAGGGAGTCACCGCAAGCCAGGATCACTGAACGGGAAGGCTGGCCTGACTGAAAGTGGTCCTCGGGGATGTGATGAGCACAGAGGTAGAGACAGCTGCAAAAGATGGGGGAGCATGGAGAGGGAGGCAGTAGAGGATGCATCTGGGGTACAGCGGGCTTAAAAAACACAGTGTGAAGTAACCTTAAAGCATGATTAAGAAGATGCATGGGGTTGCGGGAGAGGAAAAGGAGCCCTGGCTCTAACTCCAGAGAGCATGGTATGGGTATGAGTGTGTGTGTGTGCATGGGTGTGAGTATATCTGTGTCTATGTAGCAATGGGTTTCCATCCGTGGGGCATTCTCTGTATTCATCCTTTATAAGTTATGTTTTGTGGTAGGAGGAAATCTGGTAATTCTGGAACTTCCAAACCTGATATCATAAGGAAAAATGGCTTTTAGGGTAAGAAACTATGGGTGAATATCTACTGATAACTTACGGTAAGCTTAAGTACCTTTTCCGGTATCATGTTTCTTTCTATTTTAAGAGGCACTGCTGTGCTGTTATGTAATCAGGGCTCTGACCATGTGCTGGAGATCATGAAGTATATATAAAGAAAATATGAAAGCACACTAAAAACCTTTGCAATAACAAGAAAATATGAGTATTATCAATACAAAAATTATTAGAAGGTTAGAGCCAGTGATTGTTTTCCCTTCCAACTTTTTTTTTTTTTTTCAGTACTGGGGATGGAACCCAGAGGCATTCTACCTCCGAGCTGCACCCCCAGCCCTATTTTTTATTCTTTATTTTGAAACTGGGTCTCACTGAGTTGCAAAGGGTCTCACTAAGTAGCTGAGGCTGTTCACGAACCGGCATCCTCTGGTCTCATCCTCCAGAATACTGGGATTACAAGCATGCGCCACAAGGCCCGTCTCACTTCTTTCATAAAGTATCAGGAAGCCTGACATGGTGGCACACACTTGTAATCCCTGCATTTGAGACTGAGATCGGAGGATCACAGTTTGCAGACAGCCTCAGCTACTTAGTGAGGCCCTTTGCAACTCGGTGAAACCCTGTTTCAAAAAAAAAAAAAAAATAGGGCTGAGCAGGGCATGGTGGTGCACGCTTGTAATCCCAGCATTTAGGAGGCTGAGACAGGAGGATTGCACAGGTTTGAAGCCAGCCTCAGCTACTTAGTGAGGTTCTCAGCAATGTAGTAAGACCCTGTTTCCAAATAAGGTATAAAATAGGTCTGAGAGTGTAGCCCGAAGGTAGAAAAGCACCTGGGTTCCACCCGCAGTACCACACACACACACACACACACACACACACACACACACACACACAAATAGGGCTGTGGGTGTAGCTTGAGGGTACAATGCCTCTGGGTTCCATCCCCATTACCGCAAAAAAAAAAAAAAAAAAAGTGTCAGGAGCCAAGTGTGTTATCACATGCTTATAATCCCAATTACTTGAGAGACTAAAACAGAAGGATCACAGGTTCAAGGACAGCCTCAGCAACTTAGCAAGACTCCTAGCAACCTATCAAAACCCTGTTTCAAATATCAAAAGAGCTGGAGGAGTGGCTTGGAGGTAGAATACTTCTGGATTCAATCTCCAGTACTAAGGAAAGAAGGAAGGAGGGAGGGAGCAAGGGAAGGGTGGGTCAGGAATCCTGACACAAAGCAACCATTTGCAATCACTAGTGTATATTTTTATCAAGCTCTTAAACTTTTTCTCATCATCTTTGAGCTCTTTTAAAGAGTGATAGCATTTGTCGGGCCTGAGCCACTGACAGAGTGGATAATAGGCGCCATTGAGGCAGAATGAAATGAGACATGGGAATACAGTTCTGGAAATTCGACATTGAACTTCTTCCAGCCTTCCAAACCTGCTGTTAGACCTTGGTAAATTCAGATGCTATGATTTTGTACTAGGCGACTAAAAGATTCAGTGCTCATTGCCTCATAAGGCTCATTTAAGAAACTCACTGAAGCCAAAATAAATAATTTGCTTAACACGCAGTCTGAATGTTTATGGATGTTACCCAATATTCTCACTTGGGAAGATCAATGATCCCATCATATTTTTTTTGATAATTTTTTTCTTTTTTTCTGGAACCAGTTTCAAAGATAAAGAAGAAAATGAATAATATCTGATAAAATTAAGATAGTGGATGCATTTAGAAAAACTACTATCGGGTTAGATACTTCCTACACACCACCATTACTTCTCATCCTTATCTGTGTCTGCCTCTTCTCCATCAGTGGTCTTGGCCTCCAGTGAGCTGACTGGTACAGTTAGAGGAGAAAGCAAAATCCTGATTGAGAAGGGAGTTGCCATGGCAACCTTGCACTATAGTTATATTTTTCTGTCTGTAACTATAAATGGTAAAATGTAACCTTTCTAATTTTGCTACATTTTTTTAACTCTGTGGGTACCAAAGCCTCTACAGAGTTTGATGTCACACCATATAAAAACAATAGATTTTATTTGTATCCCAATGAAAATATTTATACTAACTAAAATCTTTTATAAAAAGACTTCTCTGCCACTTGGTAAATGTCAAAGTACTCAGTGATTTAAAAAAACCATATCTGAATGCTCAGATTACTCATTCTAAACATTCAAAATAATTCAAACATTAACAAAAGTTAAGGTTTGTTATTAGTATTACTGGGCTGTTGGGAACTGAACCCAGGGGCATTCTATCCCTGAACTACACCCCAACACTTTTTATTTTATTTTGAGGGTCTTGCTAAATTGCTTATGCTGGCCTCAAATTTATAATCCTCCTGTCTAAGCCTCTGAGTAGCTGCATTAAAGGTGTGTGACACTGCACCTAGCTAACGTTTATTAATTTTAAAAAGTGATCTTTGGGCCATTTTCCATTTCTGGAAATGGACCACTCCAGACCCTTTCTCTGCAACATAACTCCTTTATCATAGCCTTCTCTTAACTATACCCCCACTTACCTAAATATACCTTTTATGGTCCTAATTTAGAATGTGTAAGTGGAAGTCTAAACTTTCAGCAACAGGTTTGTTTTTCTGCAGTCCTGTAGGGACAGCTTAGATAGTCCCGGGTGTCCTAATGTGAGTTTCAAGTATCTCATACATTTAAACGACAAAAAATGAACCCCTCCCAACTTGGCCCAATCCAGACCCTCCCACCCTTGGAACCTCTGTTACTGATAGTGCTAGGGAAGCACCTTAAAACCAAGGGCAGGGACGCTCAGGTTCCAAGGGAGAGACGAGAAAGGACCTGTGAGATTAGGTTACGTAGGGCCAATCGCCCACCAAAAAACATCGCCCTGCCTGGACCATAAAGACCAAGTTGTGTGACTGGGAAAAAACTTATTTTACAATTTAGTGGTGTTGCCTGAAGTTCAGTCAACTTCATCTTAATGAAAACTCTGACGGATGGAAGGGTGTCTCTCTCTGCTCATTCAAGTCTTAGGCCAGTGACTAAAGTCAGGTTTTTTTCCTGCGACACCTGCGCAGAACTAGAATGCTGTGTGTGGCCAGCAATGGAAGATGCTTTGGAGCAGGAAGCCCCTGGGCGGCCGGGAGGCCTGGGTGTCCTGCCGGTCACAGTGCCTGGAGGAGGGCCAGGGCCATGGGAGGTGGGTCAACTCTTTTTTTTTTTAGTACTCTCCTTACATTCAAGAAATGTGAGGGCCCGTCTTTGTCTTCTCATTCCTCTCCCCTCTCAGCTGTTTGCAGAACATCACGTCAGTGGGCCCACACACACTTCATGGCCTTTTGAGATTCATCCATGCTTTGAGGTGTCAGAAGTTCATTTCTTTTCGGTGCTGGGCAGCATCCCTCTGCATGGATGTGCATAGCTCATTGGTCCATTCACCAATGGAAGGTCATTTGGATTATTTCTGAAGATGCTTTGAGTCATTCCATATCAGTTTTTGTGTAAATGTACATACCCAGTTTTCTTGAGTGATTGCCTATAAGTGGGATTGCTAGGCCCTAGGGCAGGTGCACATTTAACTGTATAAACCCTGCCAAACTGTTCTCAGAGTGGCGATATCATTTTGTGTATCCACCAGCAACGTAGAAGGGTTCTAGTTGCTCTGCTTCCTTAATACCCTTTAGTATTTTCAGCTATAGGATAGGTTTAGCCATTCTATGAGGTTTGTCCCATTGTGGTTTTAATTTGTACTTTCCTAGAACTGATGATATGTGCGTCTTTTTATATATTTGCTTGTCATATGTACATCTTCTCTCATGAAATATCTGCTCACAGTTTTTGCGTATTCTCTTTTTTTCTTTCCTGTTTACTTATTGTTGAGTTTTGAGGGTTTTTTTTAAAAAATCTTTTTTTGTAGATATGGTTTATAGTTTTTTCTAGTCTGTGCCTTGTATTTTTAATCTCTTAAAAATATATTTCTTAGCCAGGCGTAGTGACACATAGTTGTAATCCCAGCATTCGAGAGGTAGAGACTGGAGGATCATGGTTCGCAGACAGCCTCAGCTACTTTTCACAACTCAGTGAGACTCTGTTTCAAAAATAAAAAGGATAAAACATAGGGCTGGGGGTGTAGCTCTGAGGTACAATGTCCCTGGGTTCCATCCCCGGCACTGCAAATATATATATATATATATATATACACACACACATATATATACATACATCTATATATGTGTGTGTGTGTGTTTATGTATGTATGGATATGGATATATATATATATATATATTTATTTATTTATTTATTTATTTTTTTTTTGGTGGTACTGGGGTTCCTGGAAGCCCTTCTACCTCTGGGCTACACTCCCAGACCTATTTTAACATTTTTTTAAAATTTGGAAACAGGGTCTCCTAAGCCAATGCGTGCGGCTGGCTTCGAACCTGCGCGATCCTCCTGTCTCTGCCTCCCAAACATGGGGATTACAAGCGTGCGCCACCATGTCTGGCTATATATATATATATCTTTAAATTTTTTTTTAACTTTATAAAATCTAATTTGTCAAGTTTTGTTAAAGAAATGTGTTTCGTCATATCTAATAACTCTGTCTAACCAATGATCGTAAACATTTTCTTTTAGCTGGGCATGATGGTGCATGCTTGTAATCCCAGCACTTGGGAGGCTGAGACAGGAGTTTCGCAGGTTTGCAGCCAGCTACTTAGTGAGGCCCTGTTTCAAAATAAGTGATAAAAAATAGGGCTGGAGGTGTATCTTGAAGGTACAGTGCCCCTGAGTTTCATCTCCAGTACCACACACAAAAAAAATATTTTCTTTTAAAAGTTTTATAGTTTTATTTACATATCTATGATCTGGTTCAAGTAGATTCCTTTTTTTTTTTTTTTTTTTTTTTTTTTTGCAGGTCTGGGGATGGAACCCAGGGGCATTTGACCTCCGAGCTACAGCCCCTGCCCTATTTTTTATTCTTTATTTTGAAACCGGGTCTCACTGAGTTGCAGAGGCCTCACTAAGTAGCTGAGGCTGTCCGCGAACCGCGATCCTCCAGATCTCAGCCTCCCGAATGCTGGGATTACAAGCGTGCACCACCACGCCCGGCTAGTAGATTCCTTTTTAATGTTAAAATTTTTTCTCTTTCACCTGATAATAATTAGACTATTCTTGTTATGTTTTTGAGAAAACATCTAAGGGCTGAAAGCTGCCATGACTTAAGCAATATTTTAGAAGTTTGTGTCTTTGTGTCTATTGACCAACTTTAGTAGTGTGTTTTATATTGCTATAACAAAATACTTGAAGCTATATATTTGTCTATAAAGAAAAGAGGTTTATTTGGTTCACAGTTTTGGAGGCCAGAAGTTCAGGATCAGGCAGCCTCTAGTGGGTGGGTGGCAGAGCATGACCAGGGCTAGTGGAGCCAGACTGAGAAAATAGAAGTAAACAAAACAGAACTTCCTCAAGCCGGGCATGGTGGCACATGCTTGTAATCCCAGCATTTGGGAGTATGAGACAGGAGGATTGCGGTCCATAGGCAGCCTCTGCTATTTAGTGAGGCCCTTTGCAACTCAGTGAGACGCTGTTTCAAAATAAAGAATGAAACATAGGGCTGGGGATGTAGCTCAAAGTTAGAATGCTTCTGACTTCCATCCTCAATACTGAAGAAAAAAATAAAAAGAACTTTCGCCACCTTAGATCAATGAACACAACTCAGTCATATCCATCTCATCCCTTTCTCGCTTGTTACAATGAATGAAGTCCATGTGATTCCCTCTGAGACTAAACATCTCACTTGGGCCCCAGCCCTTCTCTAGGACATCTGTCTAGCAACTTCCCCCTCACTCTCCTGCAATAGCGAGTCACTGGGTCATTCCCACCGTCATAGTTACATGCAGTAGTGACCCTCCTCCATCCCTCTAGCTCCATCTAGCTGACCATTTCCCTCTCCCTCTTGAATTCAAATGCCTATTTCCATGCCTCTCCTTCCTTGTTTCCCATTTTCTCCTAAATCTACCCCTATTATGTTTTCCCTCCCCCACAATGTTCTACCCAAAGCCCTTATCAGGGGTAGCAATGATGACTAAGTTGCCAAAGTCAGGCTAATTTCCCCATCTTTGTTGCATTTGGTCTATCAGTAACATGGGACAAAGCCAGCCACTCCCTCCTTGAAACACTTTTCTCAGTTGTCTTTCAGGATACCAGACATTTCTTTCTCCTTGGCCACTCCTTCTCTTTTACCCTTTCCTTCTTACCTTCTTGACTTTAAAACACTGGAGGACCCGAAGGCCCAAGCATCAGCTCTCTCTTTGTCTTGATTCCCTGATGTTCTCATCCAGTTTCAAGCATCAAATGCCTTCTCTAAGCTGAGGATGCCCATATTCACATTCTCTTCCCTCACAAGCCCTTAGGGCTCATTATGTTACGTTCTGCAAGTCTCAGCTCAAACTTTACTTAGCGAGAGGCTTCCCAGACCATTTTCAATAAACAGTCTCCCTACACCATCACTGTGTCCTTACCCTGTTTTATTTGTCTGCATAGTACTGTTCTCCCTCTAACATACACTTATTTGTACTAAAATAACATACACTTATTTATACTAAATTTGTGTATCGAAAGCCTTTTGAGAATAGGGATATTATCATACCTCAAAGAGAGTGTGTGCACATAGAAAGCTACCCAACAAATATTTGTTGGGTAAAAGCATGATCTCGTTTAGTCCTGACAATACCCCCAACACTCCTATTACAGGATTATTACAGATGAAGAAACATAATCAGATTAACCTATCACTGCACAGCTGGCACTTCAGGCATCCTGACAGCAGAGTGTACATCTACCTATATAGAAAGACGGAGTGCACATCACATGGGTACTTGTACTACATACAGAGTTTACCTTGAGGACAATAGAAAATAACTGGAGTAGTATTGGTGGGAGGTGAGGAAGTAATAAGCCCTTAAGGGGCTGACTCCATCAAGCATTGGCACATAATTGCCCATTTCTAATTACTAGATCCCTACAGCATGCTCACTCCCAGACTACTTTGCTGCTCCATTGGAACATTTAGGCTGACACTATATTTTATACTTTACAAGCATCAGACTGGCCTGGACTGACAATATTTAAGTCAAATTAGGTTAAAAGCTGAAAATCAACTTTACCTTGAGGTCTGTGAAATTGAAAGGCTTTCCTTCTGTCTTCATAGCAGTCCGATAGCTGACATAATTCCTAAAGAAGCTTATATGTTAATGCCTAAGAATCATTTACAACACTCAGGCACTGCTGAACCAAAATGCCATGACTTGAGCTAAATATACTAGTGGAATACTATGCTACTTAAAGAACATATGAGAGTTCAAACTATAATTATAGAGAATAGGGTTTCCAAAAAATTGACTAAATAAACATTTAAATACATATTTGAAATATTTGATTTTTTTAAAGTTTGTGCTCCATGGATTCTGAATTTTCAGGTCCCTTACACACAGGGCTTATAAAATGTAAGGGATGTTTTAATGTAGGTAATAGATTCATTTGGTTAATAGATGCTGAAACCCACCATGTTTCCATGGTGAAATGAACTGCTATTTTCTGTTTTAAAGGGACCCAGCGATTCACCCTCCAATACCTCCGAAGCCCAGATCTCCTGCTCCTTCTCCTAACCAGCCGAGGCGGGATAATAGGTAAGAACAGGCACTGCGTGCTTTCTTGCCAAAATGAAGTTCAAAGCACATGAGGGAAAATGAATTGAAACCTGCTCTGTACAGAGCATGGAGATGTGTTGTATGTATATTCACAAATGAAGCACTGGAAAAGCTTTTCTAATTTTGTCAACATATGTGTATTTATGTTTGCTTTTGAATACTCTTGCCTATTGTCTTAAGGAAATACATCTTCCAGATAAAAAATGGGATAGTATTCATGTTCAAGTGTTTGTGCTCAGGCTTCTTCAGTATTCGTTCCTAATGCATACATTCATATACATATGAACTTGGCATAATTGTGTGTATATATATGTATGCATACATGCAGTGTGTGTGTGGTTGTGTGTGTGTGTGTGTGTGTGTGTGTGTGTGTGTGTGTGTGTGTATGTTGCTGGGGATTGAATCCAGGGCATTTTACCTCTAACCTACACCCCCAGGCCTTTTTATTTTTACTTTTATTTATTTTTTATAAATTTTTATTGGTGCATTGTAGTCATACATCTTAATGGGGGTACAAGATGGTAGAGGCATATATGTGAACTTTTCATTTTGAAACAGGGTCTCACTAAGTTGTCAAGAGTCTCTCTATGTCACTGAGGTTGTCCGCAAACCTGCGACCCTCCTGTCTCAGCCTCCCAACTACTGGGATTATTGACGTGTGGCACCATGTCTGACTGACATGTATATTTTATACATATACAATATAAACATAAGACATTTAACCACATATATATATATTTATTTGTTTTTATTCCTAGTTACACTCCCCATTAAAAGATATATATTCCGATAAAAGATTCCTTGAAACTTTGTGTTACTGACTAAATCCTTAGTTGTGTTAGAAATACCTCTTTGTGTTGTTCTTTAATGTTTTAGCTAAGGGATTTTAATTTATTTCAAAACTATCAAATATTTTAAAAACTATTCTAATTAATTTGCCTCTGAATCAGGAAAAACAAATTTGATGTTTCTCTTTGAGCCTCTGTCACTCTCTGTTTAATACTTAGAAGTGAATCCAGAGATCTGGACATCTTCCCTTGTCTTCCAGTTATGTTGTTAATATTCTTGAACTGTTTTTCAAGATGTCTGTCCCCCATTTCCATTATTCTCATGAGATTTAAAAAATGGAATCTCAGTGAAGACTCAATATGTTAGATCTGCTTGAGTGCATGCCTTTGACTCTTTTGTATTTTTGCTTTTTGATGGTGATTTTTGACACTATGAAAGACACCGTTGTAGAGCTGTTCTTCAATAAGTCGCAATTACAGACCTGTTCTTTAGTACCATGCTGACCATGAAGCAGGACTGTATCATTAGGTACTCATCCTGTTGGGCTAAAACTCCAGATCTGAACTGGTATCCTGTGAAACATCATTATGTCTTTGAAATTTTATCCTTAGAATGAGAGCATTTTTTTAAAATGAGGCAAGAGAATATTTCTTCACTGAACTAGTTAATAATATAGATTAGATGCATAACTTATTTAAAATTAACTCATAAAAATAACTTCTCAAGCTTTTACCTTACCTGATTTTTCCTTTTTTATTTTTTTTTGGTGGTTCTGGGGTTCCTGGAAACCCTTCTACCTCCGGGCTATGCTCCCAGACCTATTTTATATTTTTTTTAAATTTGGAAACAGGGTCTCTTAAGCCAGTGAGGCTGGCTTCGAACCAGCATGATCCTCCTGTCTCCGCCTCCCAAGCGCAGGGATTACAAGCGTGTGCTACCACTCCCGGCCTACCTGATTTTTCCTTTTACTTTTATAGTATTGAACAATTAAATCTTAATTCGAGTAGGATTTTTTTAAAAGACCTAAAATAAATTGGCCTTGAACCACTTAAATTGTCATCTAAAACTCAGTGATACTAGTGAGCTTGTTAGATTCAGAAGAAGCTGAATTTCATAGAAATTGGTCTAGTCCATTTTTACTACTCTAATTTCTTTCTTCTATCAATGATCTGAAAAATAAAATTAGGACAACTTGCATGTTTTTTAAACCCTGATGACTTTAATCACAGCAAGATGATTTTAATGAAAGAATATGAAAGGAAGTGTTTCCTATGTAATTAACACATGTCCTCGGGAGAACAAAACATAGTTGAATATAGCTTCTTGAGAACAAGCAAGAATGTATAAGTAGGTCAGCCAGATACTAGGAAAAAGAGTCATGAAAAGCCTGATATCAGAAATTGTGACAGAACCTAGTGTTGCTGTCAGATCAGCGTGGCCATTCTCAAGGTAGTAGGTGTATTTGAAATTTAGATTTATTTCCTGTATTATCTGAGAAAAAAAATATCTTGATAGTGTTCATATGAGGTGTCTTTAAGAAAAAACTTATCCCTTTAATGGCTAATGACCAAAAAGATTTTGATATTTTATTTTATCATTATATAATGAAGATCAATATGAAAATGCATTGCTAAATGGAAACCAAAAATAATGAACATAAACATATGTAGAAGAGATATTTCTAGATATATTCTATGGTTTAAAAATATGTGGAAAGAAGGTAAAATTTTAAAATTAGTATATTAAACTGTAGTTTTTCAAATAGAAAACCATTGGGTTCTAACTAACCTAAAGTACTAAGGTAAAGCTTATTATGGTAGGTAGTGATACGGTTCTAGTATGTGTTGATCTTTTTGTTTGGGGTTTTTTTTAGTCTTATTGTGTCTTTTATTTATTTGTTTTAATTTTTTTATTAGTGCATTGTAGTCATACATCTTAATGGGGTAGAATATGGTAGAGGCATATATGCACACATCACTCTTGTAGCCCTTCCCCAATCCCCACCCCACACCCTCCCCCTACCTCCTTCTCATATTTACCTTACTGATTGACTTTGATATGTTACTTTGATCTTTCTGAACATAAACTTCTTCTTATAAATTTAATTTAATAGAAAATTGTTTTTTAACTGACATTATCTTTGAAACTATAGGCAGATTTGTCCACCTAAACCAGAATTATATGCAGAAACCAACAGATCTGCTCAGAGAAATATAAGGTAAAACAATCTCTGTCTATACACATGTAATTGTGGCAATAATAGAATATGCTTTATACTTTGAAATAAAAACAATTCACATTTAAGAAGATAAAGTCAATTTTCTAGCTGACTTCAATAGAGTAAGTGGTTTTTATAGTACCTGATAGAATTTTTCTCCTTGTCTTTCTATCCTAAGCTTCTCATTAATTCACTAAGTCCCAGGTTTTTAATTTTGCAAATGTAATAGTTACTTCAAAATTTCCATGAGTGGCATATTTGTTGCTCAGTTTTTAATGGTTGTTTACATCTGGGATGATGGGAAAAAAAATAGGCTAAAGAACCAACCACAATGGTCTGAACATGGTAACAGGATAAAAAGAAGCCCATTGAAGGAGGGAAAGCTTGTTCACCTCTGTATTCCTGGCACAGGTCCCAAAGTCAATGGCATACTTTCTGAATGAATGGGCAGAAATGCAGTCACTTAGTTGAATTTGTGCTACAAGGCTTTGTCTAGTGTTAACTGTAGAAAGTCAAGCCCAGCTCCTCTGTAGCATCAGGAATGGGCTTACAAATTGTGTTGATTCTTTGGGGTTAGGTGGCATCTCCCATATGTCTGGCTTTCCCAGGGAAGTCTGCAGGAAGTTGTCTGCACATCCTACCTAACTAGGTTAGCGTTTATTGTAGATATATCTTATCTTTCTTTACATGAAAAATACTATTTTTAAAAATACTTTTTGAATAGTGCTATTTTTATAAGTCCATCAATGTGATAAACCAGTAAATAACTTTTTGACAAAATTTTTTTTGGTGGTACTGGGGTTCCTGGAAGCCCTTCTACCTTAGGGCTACACTCCCAGACCTATTTTATATTTTTGAAACAGGTTCTCTTAAACCAGCGCAGCTGGCTTCAAACCTGTGCGATCCTCCTGTCTCCGCCTCCCAAGCGCGGGGATTACAAGTGTGCGCCACTACGCCCGGCTTGACAAAAATTTTTAAGGTTTAATACACACACACACACACACACACACACACACACACACACTTTTTTTCCTTATAAGTCTTGACTCTCAGATGAGTCCCAATTGGAGACACATAACACACCTCACCTTTGGGAAGGATCATGTTTCCTTTATAGGAACATAAAGTTCCTATAAAGTTTCCTTTATGTAGGAACATAAAGTACAACTCCCAGCATTTCCCAAACCATGTTCCATGTGCCACAAGATATCAAAGGATGTTATGTGAATGAATTTTAATGGTTCAGTACATTTAGGAAATAATGAGTTACCGTTCTCTGCAAGAGACACTTCAGAACTTTTAGCATGCCTCTCTGTGTATTCTGAATTGCCAAAAAGGGGGTTCTATTTCCTAAACTTAATTGACAACAAAATCCTTTCTTTGTGCAACCCTATTAAACTTCTATGAGATGTTTGTGAAACACAGGTCTTAATTGCAGGGAAACCTGTTAGAATTTTTCCTATTATTCATTTTCATGATCTAGGGAGGTCAGGATGGAACCAAGTCTTTTGTGTCTATCCTACAACTTAAAATATAATTTCCTTTCCTAATTTAGAAGCCCGAGAAGACACATTTTCACCTCTTTTGAGGGACTAATTAATGATCTGGCCCTGTTGCTTAATTCTCCTTGGATCTAGGAGAAAGAACTTCTGAACTTGCTTCTGTGGCTACTTGTGAAGCTAACTGGATTTTCTTTTCTATCTTTCTTAAGTGAAGAATTTGGGAGCCACCAATACAGGTCTCTTCTAGTCTATTTTTCCATTGCTGTGACTAAAAATATCAGACACAGACAACACAGAGGAGGAAAAATTTGCCTGGCTCTGGGTTTCATAGGCTTAGTCTGTAGTTGGCCAAGTCCATGGCAGACATCATGGTGGAGGAAAGCTGAGCTCAAATTGATGGTGGCTGGAAGCAGAGAAAGAGACAGAGAGATACCAAGGACAGAAGTGGTCCCAAGGCCACGCCTCCAGTGACTACCTCGGCCACTCCCTCACCTTCCTCCTCCACGCCCCATCTGCCTAGTTACCACCCAGTTAATCCATTCAAATTATTAGTCCTTCAGTAGGCATGTCCACTGGTGAGATTAGAGCCCTGATTCAATCATCTCATCTCTGAATATTATTGCTTTGGAGACATGGTTTCAACACATGAACCTTTTGGAAGAAGTTCCAAACTTAAACCTTAACAAGGTACTTTGGGGAAAATAGAGTTATTTCCACAAGCACAAGACAGCAGAGCCAACACCCAGGTGGAATGACAGAGTAGGATGCATGTGTGTGCATATGTTTGTGTCAATGGGGGTGCGTGTGTGCCATGAACAGAAACCATTTTGCTAAATTCTATTAATTCCTGAGCAACACATGGACTATTAGCTTCTTTAATAGAAATGGATGATAGATTTTAGCTCCTTTCAAGCTGGCTCTGCTGTCACTGACCTGTGTATCTCTCTTGTTGTTTGAAGGAGTCAGGATGCTGATAACATCATCAAGGTGCCCGCTCCGCTTCCGACAGCTGACAAGGGGTGAGGTCACAGAGCTCTCTGGCTTAGCTTTCCCTTCTCCTTCTTCAAAAATGGGTAGCTAGTACCTTAAAAATTTCCAAATATGAACAAAACTGCAGGGCTGTCTATTACATATAACTTAGAAGCATAAAGCATTGGTGTCTGTACAGAAGCATCCTTGAGTAATGGACAATGCTGACGTTTACGGACAGGATTCTTCCTCTGCTGCCCTTTTCTGCCAGTTTCACTCATCCTAGTAACCTCAGCTAGCAGATCTCATCCCACATCTGCAATCTCATACTGTGCTGTTGGCTCAGGTCTCAACTAACCTGTCTCCCCAGCACCCCTATTTAGGATGTCTATGGCCATAGTCTACTTCCTCCCCAAATGTGCTCTCCCCTCAATTTTTCTGTTCTTTTATTCCCTTGGGCTCACCTTTGTGGAAGCATGCTCGATCATCCCTTCCCAGCTTGATGTTGTCCAGGCATGTATAAGTTAAATGTCTCCAATGCCTCTTAGGTACACATGGCCTCACTCCAGTTCAAAGCCTTGTTGATTCCAGCTTAGGGAATTAGAGTAGCTCTTCAGATTTATGTGTGTCCCTTCAGTCTCTCCTTCCCGTAAACCATGACTGCCCGTCAATGCCAGACAGTTATTTTTTTTTCCTGTAAGTTTTTGCTTAAATAATTGCTGGTCCTACAACCCATTGCCCATTTACTTACCTCTAACCTCATTCAAGGCCTCTGCAACCTGGCTGCAGCCTAATGTTCCAGGGTTACATTTGACTTCACTGGTATTATTTATGCTACATTCAGCACCAGCTTAGACCACTTCTGTAATTCCCAAGCAGTCTGCCTTTGTTTGTGCCATTTAGTCCATGTGGCAGTCTTTTCCAACCACAAGGCCATCATGTCAATCCATCCAAGTCCTACCATTTTTCAACATTCAGGTCAAATATCTCCTCTTCCGTGAAGCGATCCCTGGGTGATCTGGCAGGATGTGACTTCTGTCTCTCTAAGCGATTAGATTCCCATTATCCGTATTTTACAGCACTTCCCAACATTTGCGGCTGTCCCATGCTATGTGTGCCTTTCTCCCCATCCATCATCTCCACAATCTTCGGGGCAGATATTTTGTCTTACTCACCCGATGCCATTTTCAGTGTCTGGCACACTGCCTTTTTGTTCAAGGGAAGTATCGATAGAGTTGACTGTGTTAATATCATGAGCAGTGAGAAAACATCCAGCATAAATATTCCATTGTTGAAATCTCAAAGCCACATTTTCCCCCTTGTTTAATGTAATTTAGTATTACTGGAGATTGCCATCTCCTTCAAAAGTTCTGAAGAAAAGAAACAAAGTGGCCTTTGGTTTCCCTGTGCAAAATCATCAGCTAACGGGAGCTCTGTGTCCCAGTGGAGATTGTAAAAGGGGCCGTGCCTGCTCATTTCCATTTCGGCTTTCATCTAAATTTGTAGAACTTTCATTTTATTAATTTATTTTTGTTTGTGGATAGTATTTTTCAATAGAAATTAAATATTTTTGGTGAGCAATGGGAATGTTTGAGGGGAGATAATTGAGTGATGCTGGAGAGAAATTATGGCTTGACATAAATCAAAGAAAAACAATGAGAGCAACAGTTGGTTTGACTTTCCCGTCCCCGCTCCATCGTCGTGATGCACAAATCGCATGGCCACAAACACTCATCACAGAGAGAGGCTGCTGCTTTGACATGGACCAGGGACAATGTTTTACTAACCATCCAAAGGGAATAGAAATGGCTTTATTTATCCAAACTGCTCTTTGTGGAATAGAATGTTACTGCTATCTGATTAAGGACATTTAATTTGTTGCTAGTACAATGGTGAAACTTAATATCCAGAGCTTTCATCAAATTACAATTATTTTGAAAGCTCAGTTTCTTTATTTGGAATACAGTCTCCATTTAATTTAATTTATCACTGTCTATCTTCTCATGGTTTATGCTAATTTTCTTCAGATAAACACAAGCAAACCCAGAGCCTGAGAATTAGATTATTGTGACTCATGCCAGTCTGAAAGTTTTAGGGGTAAAATTTACATGATTCTTAGGCTTGCTTTTCCCCTTGGGACATGAACAGATTTGTAGCCTCAGAGTTGGTGAGTAGAATTTCAAGCAAGAAACAATAAGAGAGCACCGTGTTAGGGCAGGTGGTATTTGTCCCATGCAAGAATAAGGCTGGCTGGCTTTCTTTCTTTCTTTCTTTCTTTTTTGTCAGTAGCAGCAACTTTTTCTTTTAGTATTTATTTTAGCCTTTAATCCTATCATTGAATGTATGAGATGACTTGAAAGGATTCACCTATGTGATGGCTGTCACTTTAACATATTTTTAGGGTCTCTTAGAGGATTGCCCTTGACAGGTCTTATGGCAAACTTGTTATGGCCGGCCTCTCTACTTAAGTGACTCTGACACTCCTCAGACAGTGTCTTGATGTCTCTAAATTCAGTTAAAAAGTAAATATAGCAAGTATGTATTAGATAAAAATCTTAGTATTCATTGAATTATTCGTTATTTTAATGGCAAAAATTAACAGAATTTACAACCCGACAGGCATCATGCTAAGCACTCTTTATTCATTAACGTGTCAATTCTTTTTTGAAATGAGTACAATTGCTATACCCATTTTAAAGATGGAAAAATGGAGTCAGCAAGAGCTAGGGCAAGTCTCCTAGGGTCACCAATGAATAATAGGTGGGTCCCAAATTGGAATGCAGAGGCCCCAGACTGACTACTGAGTCATCAGGTCCTACAGCCTCTTGATCAGTAGCAAAGATGACCCAGGAAGAAAGAGAGGCGTTGAAAAAGCTTGGGAAAATGTGTGATTCTAGAGGAGCAAGAAGAGAGTACCAGCCAAGCATAATGGTGCATGCTGTAATCCCAGCATTTTGGAGGCTGAGACAGGAAGATTGCAGTTCGTGGACAGCCTCAGCTACTTAGCAAGGCCCTCTGCCACTCAGAGAGACTCTGTTTCAAAATAAAGAATAAAAAAGGCCAGGCATGGTGGTGCACGCTTGTGATGTCAGCATTTAGGAGACTGAGACAGAAGTATCGCACAGGTTCGAAGCCAGCATCAAGTACTTAGTGAGGCTCTCAGCAACTTAGTGAGACCCTGTTTCCATATAAAATATAAAAATAGGTCTGGGAGTATAGCCCAGAGGTAGAAAGCCTCTGGGTTCCACCCCCTGTACCACCAAAAAATAAAAAAAAATAAAGAATTAAAAGAATTTTTTAAAATTAGGGCTGGGGCATAGCTGGGAGGTAGAATGCCCCACAGTTCTATCCCCAGTACTGGGGAAAAAAAAAAAAAAACAGAGAGAGAACCAAGATTTGTGAATGAAGAAAAAAATAAATGAGGAAGGCAAGGGAAACGGGGGCGGTGTGTGGGAGTGTGTGGGAGAGGGAAGACAGACAAGCTGGGGAGAAGGCATACAGTAGGGAGAACTGGATGAAGTAACCAAGAGCACTTCCAGGTCTCTTCCCTCTACCCAGGCCACCTGCCCAGGAGAAGAAAGCTAAGCCCATGTGGTTTAAGGAAAATTCCTGAACCCAAGAGTTTTAGCTTAAATAGATTGCCCCTGAAAAAGCACCCAGAAAGAACATTGCAGTTTTCAGATACAGCTACCAAAGTTAGCTGACCTAGAGTGAGGTGATACTAGAACCCAAGGAAGAAGCCAGACGTATGGATGAGCAGGTATCTTCAGTAGCCACTTGGTGTGCAAATACATTGTACAAAGATAGAATCGAAAGTCAGTGTACCTACATTTTATGATTTAATTTAAAAGGTATACTAAGCATCTAGTTCAAGAGACTACATTAAACCTGAAGAAGAGTATATAATAGCCGAGCGTGGTGGCACACACTTATCATCCCTGCACTTGGGGGACGGAGACAGGAGGATCACGCAGGTTCGAAGCCAGCCACTTCGAAAAAAAATAAAAGTATAAAAAATAGGTATGGGAGTGTAGCCCAGGAACCTCAGTACCACCATCACCAAAAAAAAAAAAAAAGAAAGTATATAATAATCCAGGTCTAAAGTTTAAGTGGTGTGCATGTGATACGATGCTTATGTGAGGGGAGGGCATGAACATGAGACAAGGTGCAATTGCTATAAAGTATTGTGAACATGACCAATTGGAGATGCAGAAAGGCCTTTTTGGAAGAGTAAAAGAGTAGCATTTTGCTTAAAGCAATTTCTTGAGGGACAAACTGTCTTTTCACAGATGATTAACGTAAGACAACCATTTTATTTCAAAGAACCGAGAGCTATTTTGAGGTGTATCTGTCTTTTGACTCTGGACAGATTTTTACTAATGAGAGATATTTTTTCTTCCCAAAGTGAAGAATTGGATAATCTCATCAAAATGAACAAAAGCTTAAATAGGTAAGATTTAAAGGTGTCTGCTTTTTTTTGTTACTGAATTGCATGTTGTAGCATATATTTCCAGTCTTTTGAGTATGAAGATACATATGAAAGATTAGTCAAAAATATCCTGCAATTCTTGGATTAGAAAAACTTGAAGAAATAATCATTTTCTGGCTAGAAATGGTTATTAAAGTGTAAAGATACTAAGAATGTCTTTCATTTTCATGCTCCATTAATTCATTAAGGCAGTTATATAAATAAACACATTTCGCTTCCTGAAATATTAATACCTGTATGTACATATTAATTTGGTTACTTATTACTTTCAGTTTAATCATTTTAAACCCCATGAATGAGGGAAATGGGAGGTGAGAGGGAGGGCACCACATGCTACGTGCATGTATGTCACTGTCAACACGATTGACATTGTGATGTGAGACTATAATGCACCAATAAAAGCACATTAAAAAAAAATGAAGCCAGGCGTGGTGGCACACACTTGTAATCCCAGCATTCGGGAGGCTGAGACAGGAGGATTGCGGTTCGTGGACAGCCTCAGCTACTACTTAGTGAGGCCCTTTGCAACTCAGGGAGACCCTGTTTCAAAATAAAGAATAAAAAATAGAGCTGTGGGTGTGGCTCAGAGGTACAATTCCTCGTCTTCCATCCTCAGTACTATAAAAGAAAACAAAACAAACAAACAAACAAAACCCCCATGAATATCATAGTTCAAAAGCACCCTTATTTTGGGTCACTTATAATTGTGAAACTTAGAATATATTGAGAGAAAATGAAAAATGGAGGAAGAAAAGGCATATAAAATTTTAGTTATTTCTCTGTTACTTTGGAGACTGACAAACAAAACCAGTAGGGACCAAAGAAAAGGAGAAAATGAAGAAAATGTTGAATTAGTTGATCTGAGGATGGTGAGATAGTTTTTTTAATTTTAATTTATATTTTTTAAAGAGTCTCACTAAGTTGCTGAAGGTTTTCGATCCTCCTGTCTCAGCCTCCCAAGCACTAGGATTACAGGCATGTGCCACCACGCCAAGCCGAGATAGGTTTTTATATCCTGTCCTAACAATAATAATCTGTAGGGTTATATGGTCCAGCTATTGACGAGTCACTAGAATTTGCTGCTTTTCAGTTTCATGGGGCATTTTAGATCTGGACTGGCAGCAGGCAGGTGTAAATGATGGGGGTGGCTGACTGTCAGAAACAGGCAGCAGTGGCATCGGGACAGGAAGGAGAGTGACTATCTTGTCAAAAGCTCCCAGCTGCCGTCTCCGCTCCAGCTGAGACCTGCCATGTGGGTTCCAGCATGTTTTCAGAATATCCTGAAAATTCAAGAATATGGCCATATGTCATGGTCATTTCTGTAAACACCAGTTCATTTTTAAAAATAAAAACATGCCAAACAACACATCCATGAGCCTGTTGTGACTTGTAGATCCCCTGTCTTCTAGTTTATCCTGTTTAAGGTCCACTGCAGTTTAAATTTTGAGTCTGCAGAAACACCTGTTTGGAATAAAGCAGGTTTAAGAATTGTGGCTCATCTTTCCCAGCCAGCTTCTGTTTCCTGTTTAGATGTAAACTGGTCTCTGTTAATATAAAGTTAAGCATCTGTTATTATTACTGACGAGATTTTTTTAATCAACATATTTAAAGAAATCAAGGTCTCGATGGTCTCTTCCGAGCAAATATGAAGGCAGAACAAATAGAGAAAAGGTAAGTGCATCTGTCTCTAATCTGCACATCTTATCTCCCAGATTGCTTGCCTTTTTCTGCAGATGTTAGCTGGAAGGGTGCTGTGTGTTCTGGAGTGGAAATGCGCGGGCAGATGGGCCAGCAGTCTCAGCATTGTACATTTAGTTCAGACATAATTGCCCGGAAGGATTTTTTGCTCCTCCATTCAATGAAAGTAAATGAGCAATTCATGGAGAAAGTTTATTGTATTTGACCTTTCAAGAGACCACACAATTTAATTTTCCATATGCAGTGTTTTTTTTTTAACAAAATTTGGGTTTTTCTCTGTTTACAGAGCCCAAAGCCTGGAAAGTCTCATCCACATGAATACTCTCATGGACAAAGATGGCAAAGGGTAAGAGTCAATCAGGAGGCCACTTTGCTGGAGTCCTAGAGTGTGTGCTGTTCTCGGGGGAGGCCACATGCTTGGTCAAGGGTCAGTCAGGTTGGGACAGGCCCTGGATCGGGGTCAGGAGAGGGTGGGAGTCTAGGTACTAACTATGGCACCAGCATACATCTGGGTGACTCTGGGAACCTCTGTTTCCTCATCCCATAAAATGAAGGGTATGACCTACATGATCCCTTCAAAATCTAAAAATGAAAGAAATCCATTGTCTGTTACAAGTTGTGGCTCGTTTTGTTTACCCTAAGACACAGGTTTTGAAGCATAGTCATTCACCATTGAAATCTTTAGAATAGTTAAGGTACTTTTCAGTTGGACTTTGGGCAGCTCTTCATAGGTATATTTCTGCTTATGTACTTGTAAATAACTAAAGGTCAAAAGATGTGTTTTCATTTATTTTGTATCAAAAATAGGTTAATTCATGATTAGTGTTCAAACTAGTAGGATTTAAGAGATTAATTTATAGTCCTAGGCTAATTCTGATTAGTAGAAAATTAACCTTCATTACTGATATTATTTTTTATGTTGAAAGAAACAAAACTCTCGACAGTTTCATTAAGGAAAATCCCAGAATAATCAAGAATGACAAAGGGTAAGGATTTAAAAGATTTCTACTATTTTTTCCCAGATTGGCTTCTTACTCTGTATTTGGCTAGTCATTAAATTTGTCTTCCTAACATGATAATTATTTCTATGGTCACAGTTATTTTTAAAAGCAATTTATCTGTGCCAATCTGTGCATAAAATGGTATTCTAGCTTTCCAAGTCAACCTTGGCAGATGTGTTCTCCACTCTTTCTGATATTGAACCCTTAAAAAAGTCTCTGTGATGGAAAGCGTTGGCAGTAATAACCACACAGACACAGAATACTTAATTAAAACATGTTATTGAGCTGGGCGTAGTGGTGCATGCCTGCAATCCCAGTACTTGGGATGCTGAGACAAGAGGACTTCAGGTTCAAGACTAGTGCCAAAACCTTAGTGAGGCCTCAGAAATTTACTGAGGCCCTGTTTCCAAATGAAAAATAAAGATGGGGTGTAGCTCAGAGGGAAGAATACCCCTGGGTTCTGTCCCCCATACCCAAACCAAACAAACATGGAGTTTGGAGCACTCACAACAGTGATAGAAAACTGGAAAAGGAGGATGAGCATCACAGATCATACTGTGGGCTGGGAAATAGAAAAGAGAAGTGATTGGTAATCTGGGGTATCAATAGAAACTGGTGCAGGAATAATTGATTTTGGTGTGGTGGGGAAAAGTCCTAGTTTTTCCCCACTCCATAAAACCCTTCTTCCTTATAGTGAGAGAACTTAAATTGTTAACACTCTTATTACAGTGCAGTCAGGCATATGAACATGGAAAAGTGGAATCATTGGCATTTGGAGCGTCTGAGGGATTAACTCTTATATTCTCTAATAATGTTTAATCTTTGACACGTGAAAGTTTTATTCTGTACAGTTCATTTACATCAGGTACTAGAGCCATGATAGAGTTGTTTCAACTTTTCCAGAGGAGTTTACAACCTTTAAATATACTCTTGAAATTTTTAGAAGAAATGACATGACCAAATCCTCAAAGGATTCTGATAAAAAATGCTAATCAATTGATTACCATCCCAATGTAAAGGATATTCATGCTAAAATGAGACATCCTGATGTATATGCTAAAACCCATCTTTTGTGTGTGTGTGTGTGTGTGGTGCTGGGGGTAGAACACAGGGGCTTTTCTACTTCCAGGCTATACTCCCAGACCTATTTTATACTTTATTTGGAAACAGGGTCTCACTAAGTTGCTGAGAGACTCGCTAAGTAACTGAGGCTGGCTTCGAACCTGCGCAGTCATCCTGTCTCAGCCTCCCAAGTGCTGGATTACAAGCGTGTGCTGCTATGCCTGATGTTAAAACCCATCTTTCTTCAATACATCCTCAAAAAAAAATAAGGTGGAAAATTTTACTTTGAAGTTAGTTCATTCATAACTGAATAAGGGTTGGGATATTTTTTATTAAATTATTTTATTAGTTCAACACATTTATACACCATAGTGAAGTTCATTGTGATGAACACACACACACACACACACACACACACACACACACCCCTCTCTGTGTACTCCTCTCCTATCCCACCTGGCAGCCCCTCCTCCCTCCCCACTCCTGTACACTTTGCAGTCATGAAATGAGTAGAGCCACTTGAATTAAATGATCCTAAGAGCTTCTACTACTTTAGGCACCAATTATAACTTACTTCTATTGTGTGAAATCTGTTCTTGTCATAAGAGATTCAGAACAGATCTCTGAGTTGCTCTCCGTCTCTCTTGTTCTACCTTTTCTTTTTTTCCTCCAATGTTATAAAGAAACCAAGGCCTTGGAAGTCTTAATAAAGTTAATCAAAGGACTGACAGAAATGAGAAAGGGTAAGTAAAAGTCCTACCTCGGTGGGGCTCTTTGTCTAGCTTAGCTTCTTAGAGCTCATTAAGATGGGAGCAGGATACTTTCCCGTGCTGCAGATGCCATCAGAGATAACACGATGTCTGCTGTTTCCATAGAATACATATATGAGTTGCATTGCAGCAGGTGCAAGAAAACCTGCTATATAATCTCTTATTCTATATTTCATCAAATCATTTTAAAAAGAGTCATTTTTCAAACTGTAAATTTTGCATTGTAAAGAATCAACTTGTAAAGTGAGAGGCATGTTGGGACACCTTCCTAAACTGATTTAAGCTGGTTTAAATCAAACACTACTGTGGAAATTAATACAGATAAGCTAGCAGTAATTATATCATAGGTTTTTCTGGGTCATTTGGTCCTGAAAACATTTGACATGGCATTCAGGGACATTCTTGTTTATACACTTTTCAGAGAAAATTGCATATAACCTAAGCAATGTAAAGTTTTTATTTTATTTTTTCCAAAGAAGCCAAGATCTCCAATCTATTATCAAACCAAATGCAAGGACAGATGAACCCAGCAGAGGGTGAGAACTGTGTGGCTGTCTCTGAGTGTTGACTATTTTCTACCAGACCCTTTGGTTATCTCCTCAGTAATGTTGAGGGCAACACATCTTTAAGCTCATCTCCTCTCTTTTGTGTCTCATCTCTGGTACCCTGATGGTTCTTTTGAAGAGTACAGAGTGTCTAAATTTCCATTTACATAAGGACAATAAAATTCTATGGATTAATTGTATTGTTGTTAGGCAATTTTTATGCTAGAAATAAATTTAATGTCAGTATAATAATTTTCTCCAAATGTTTGAATTAATCATCAATATAGATATAAGTATAGCATATATTTAATTCTATAGGAGCATTTTGAAATTGACTTAAACTTTTGTTTAAAGAAAGTCAATCCCAAAGGAAATTTAAAAAACACTGAGTAAGACTTATTAATATCTTTAATTCTGATTTCTGTAACTGATGATCAATTAAAAGATAAAATGACCTGACTTTTTTGCTTCATAACCATATTTCATTAGCATGGAGTTGGATGTTAAAGATGGACCACATGACTATCACTCCTTCCCCCATAAAACCGCTTATTTTTGAAGAAATGCCCAAGAGTCTGATAGTAAATTTCCTTTTCTCCCAGATTTATTTTTTATTGGGCTTTGATTTATTTTTATGGATGGGCCACTGAGTTGAATTTCTTTGCCTAAAGAATGCACTCTTGACAAAATTTTCAAAGCCGATTTTCAAAATGACAATGATAGCCAAGAGAAAGCCTTGGCTTCACCTTCTGTAGAGGACTGTGGTCTGCGAAGCAGCAGGGGAGAGGCTGGGCAGAGACCCACTGGGAAAGTGAGGGCTCTCCACCACTCTGACTCCTGCTGCAGGATCTATTGATCTGTTGACGTCCTGCATCCCTATGGCCCCTTCTGTGTTAGCTTTTGCTTCTTTGGGTATCACTCATGCATTTTATTGGGGTAACCATGTGTCTCCTAAGAAGTGAGTCATTAACTTTCTGACTATGTGTTTTCTTTTGACTTTATTAATCAAGAAAGATTACTTGGTGGCTAATGATATTTTAAAAGGGTTGGACTAGGGGAACCGTTAAGTTTGTATGAAGATGTGTTTTCTTATTATTTTAATATTAAATTATCCAATTACTAACATTTTTCTTATTTAAAAACAGAATAGGAGTAAGGAATGTATATGTTTTCTTATATATATATTTAAGCATATATATTAATATATGTAAGAAATGTATGTGTTTTCTTATATATACTTAAGTATTATAATATATGTAATATAATTTAAGTATATATGTACATATATTTATAAATTTGTTGAGTATAACTTATTTTGGTCTAGATCTAGTCTAGAACTTCATCTAGCCTACATTACTTCGATGCTATGTGTATTCTATCAGGATGTATCTGAGAGCAAAGTTGATTTTGTTCAATAAATTTAACAATACACTTAGGTATTTTATATATGTTTCTTTTTTTGTGGTACTGGGGGCTTTCTACCTCCAGGCTATACTCCCAGACCTTTTTTATATTTTATTTGGAAACAGGGTCTCACTAAGCTGCTGAGAGCCTCACTAAGTAGGTGAGGCTGGCTTCGAACCCATGCGATCCTCCTGTCTCAGCCTCCCAAGCGTGAGGATTACAAGCATGTGCCACCACGCCCGGCTATATCTTATATATGTTTCAAAATCACTTATATATTTACATGATATATACATATAGCATAGATATATGTGAGGGGTTTTTTTGCAGTACTGGGGATTGAACCCAGGGGCATTTTATCTCCAAGCTACCCCTAGCCCTATTTTTTATTCTTTATTTTGAAACAGGGTCTCACTAAGTTGCAGAGGACATTACTAAGTGAGGCTAAGCAGTTGAGGCTGGCTACAAACCTGTGATCCTCCCATCTCAGCTTCTCAAGTACTGGGATTACAAGTGTACGCTCATACATATTTCTTAAATGTCAAACAAATGACATTTAAATGGCCTTTAGTTCAAGATGTAAAAGAGAATTTTCATTCGCATTTACAGCTTTAAATATTTACACTGGCATGAATAACTTTTGTATTAACTACTTATTAATTTTTCTAACCATTATTTGTTTGATTAGTGTTTTATTTTAATGGCATTCATTAAAACTTATTTCTTTATTTTAAGAAAACAAGACCTTGATGGGCTTATTAAAGTGAATCCTGAGACAAATAAAAATATCAAGAGGTAAGGCACTTAGAACTCTTCTTTCCCTTTGACTTGGCAATTATAAGCACATTAGGATTCTGAGGCTTCATCTTCAAGTCAGGGGATTGAAGTTCAAACCAAATGGGAGCTCTTTCTTCTTCAAACACATAATTATGTTAAATAATCCTATACGACTGATACAAAGAAGACTTGCATTTTATTCTTGGGTGAAATCTGCTATTCAGTGATTATGAGAAACTGAGCGGGAATTCTGACTGACATCTACTGAGCTAAGGGATTTATTTCTTTGTAAGTGTGTTATGTATCAGTAGTATATAAAAGTATATGTGCATGTGTGTATGTATAAGAAGCAGTGTGTGGATGTACATGTATATGCATATATTAGTAGTCCGTGTGTGCGTGTGTGCACAGTGTGCCTGTATGGTATATCTGTATACATATGCATTCAGGGTGGTGTGTATTTAAAGATGACAAGCTTAAAAAAGCATACTTGATTAAAAGCATTCTCTTATCCATGAAATGTTAAGTCAGTCTGGAGAGCTTATGTCCTCTTGCTTTTTATATTTTTAAAAGCAGATGGAATATTTTTGAAACTGAGCTTCTTGGCATGTTGCTGAAAACAGTGTACCAAGTAATTCCATGTGGTTTCCCTTGAACTCCTTTCCACTCTGTTAATTCAGTACATGATACTACAGTGTTGATTCCAAAATGTGTCACCAGTGCCCATGGGCCCTGTTGGCAGAGCAAGGACACAGCTAGCTAAGAGCTGGCTGCACACCGGCAAGCTGTCCTGCTTTGGGCTGTGTTGTGTGGTCGGAAGAACAACCACCTGAAGAATTCGAGGCGTGCACAGTCATACAACCAACAGGCCAAGAAAAAAAGCACTGAATATCTCGGCTCTCTGGGTGGTGTAGGGAGGTAACCAGTGGCAGCGAATGTGCACGGAGATCCTGAAAGACCTGGATTCCAATTCTTGCTCTTTCTAATTGTGTCCCTGTACCTCACTTTACCAATCTACCTAAGATGGATGATGAGGACACATAATACTCTCATGTATTAGACACAAGCCATTGTTATAATAATAAGAATCCAGATTAATTGTATTTTCTCATTATTTTAGGTAGTGTTCAAATATTTGTTTTACCTTGACTTCCGAGAAAAATAAGTATTTTCTAATTTGTATCTGATTTTTTCAAATTGTGACTTGTTTTATCTTCATATATTGGAGTGTGTATATGTGTACATGCCTATGCGTACATGCATGTGTATGTATGCATGCAAATGTTAGTATGTAGCCAGGCATAGTAGCACGTACCTGTAATCTCAGTACTTGGGAAGCTAAAACAGGAAGATCTCAGGTTTGAGTCCAGCCTCAGGAATTTAGTGAGACCCTCCACAACTTGGCAAGAGCCTGCTTCAAAATAAAAAACACAAAGGTCTGGTGGTGTAGCTTGGAGGTAGAATGCCCCTGGGTTCAGTACCCAGTACCAAAAAAAATGTTTGTGTTCATGTTTTCATTCACATGTATGTATGCATGTATATATGTGTATGTGCATGCACATGCTCATAGGTAGATATTCATGTATGTGTGTATGTGAGTGCACATGCACATGAATGTATGTATGTTGTGCATGTGTATAATTACAAATGTGCACAATGCTTATGTGTTCAATTACAAATGTGCACAATGCTTATGTGTTCATGAATATGTATATGCTTTTGTGTGTGTGTGAGTGCATAAGTGCGTATCTATCTACGTGTGTGTGGACTCGTATGTGTGAGCATGTGTGCAGTGTGTGTATCTGTATTTGTGTGGCTGTGCTTTGAGAGGATTAAAGGATTGTAGCTGTCAAACCCTTTTTCTACTCATAAAGAAGTTCTGTAGATCTTTTAAAAATAGTCAGATCAAACCAGGCTTGATGATATACATCTACAACCCCAGTACTTGGGAAGCTGAAACAGGAGAGTTGCAGGTTCCAGGCCAGCCCCAGTAATTTAGTCAGACCCTTTTGAAAATAAAAATAAAATCTGGCTGAGGGTATAGCTCAAGGGTAGGACAGCCTTGAGTTTAACCCCAATACCACCCAGATAAATAAATAAATAAATAAATAAATAAATAAATAAATAGCTAGCAAATTCAGTCCATGTTTCTTTCCCTTTGGAAAAACTTTCAATAGTCTCCTCTTTCAGGTAGAATACAATCCTGATGCTTAGCATCAGCCTTTTGCTTTTTCAATAAAGCCCTGCTGAATGGCTCTCTCCTATCCTTGGATCCTTCCTACCTAAAGGCTTCTGTGTGCACTCTTCCCACTTTCTGAAATGCTCTGTTCCCTTAGTGTTACCTACTCGAACAGCTCATTTCTTACCACTAAATATGATTAAATCACCACCCTCTCCTGTGTCCCCAGTACTGCGAGCACTAGGCACTTTCTTATTGTTGATAGCATGTTTTGTTACCTGAAGTTGTGGCACTCATTTGTATGCATGACTGTCTACTTCCTGCCCTCCTCTGAGTTGGGATGGATGCCTCCCTCATGTAGGCTAATCATGTCTCTGTATTGCTCAAGACAATCCCATAACTTGAGGCGGAGCCTAGTCCTTACACCACTGGGCTTTCCAATTTGTGGATTAAAAAGAAATGTATAAGCCAGGTGTGGTGGCTCACACTTGTAATCCCAGCATTTGGGAGGAAGAGACAGGAAGATTGTGGTTCAAGGACAGCCTCAGCTTCTACTTAGGCCCTTTGCAATTCAGTGAGACCCTGTTTCAAAATAAAGAATAAAAAATAGGGCTGGGGGTGTAGCTCCAACGTAAAATGCCCCTGGGTTCCATCACCAGTACCACACACACACACACACTCACACAAATGTATAACTAAGAAAGATAGGTATACTATGAGACATTGCTTCATATAGTTAAACTCAAATATTATATCTTTACATTAATTATATTACCATATTAACTAGTTTCTTTTTCTTTATTGACTATAATAAGGTAAGATTTTAAACAACTCTATACTATTATGTGTCTCAATTAATGTTTGAAGAGATCAAATTCTTGACAATACAATGAAAGCAGATTCCACAAGCAATAAAGGAAGGAATTATTAATACTTAATATTCTGGTATTTTTTAATACTCAAATCTGGAAATAGAAACCTGAGTGGTTTTTTTTTAATCAGTCCCTGTCATTCATATTTTGGGGCAAAAATCAGCAAGGGGTAATTTGGAGGAGAGTGTTTCTTTCTGTGAGGTTAATTGTTCCATTCTTTGCACGTCAAAGGTCCACATTTTTGTTGCTGCTTTTAGTCTGTGTATCCTGTCCTCAGGCATCTGGAGACAAGCAAAACACTTGGGTCAACATCTGGTTGCCTCCAAATATCTGTATCTTTGATGTTGTGTGGAAGAAACCTCAGAGACTTTTGGCTAGCCTCTTAGCCGGGTCACAGAGTGAGGAGAAACCCAGTGAAAGCACCTTCCTGTGGATGCTCTTTCCCACGTGGGATGCTCTGGAGATCAGAGGAGCATTTGTTGGCAGATGTATGTGGAAAACACATGTAGACGCAGTAAGAGCAGCAAAGCCCCATTAAGATCAGTAGCGGGCATGTGCCACAGGGCAACAAAGACGTGCTCAAGCGTTTCCAGTGACGGCATGGAGTTTTAGACAACGGTCTGTATGTCTTACCCTTGACTTTGGAGCATTTCAGAATGCTGTAGATTTTGATCTTCTTATTGTTCATTGGCAAAACAATTATTCAAAACATGCTGTTCAAACACACACTTTTGAGTACCAGAGACATACATTTCATATATTGTAGATTTTAGCCAAGTGGCACCTTTATCTTAGTACATTTTTATAATAGGATGTCTGACAATGGATGTCAACTTAAAAAAAAAAAAACAGGGATGATCCAAATTTGGTTTTAAAATCCTCACAGGTTAGAGGCTGATATTTAGAGGTTATACCTTCTGAAATGTTCCATTAGAAAAGTATATAGATTAATAAAACATGTTTTATGTGCCTGACAGAGGTTGACATCATGATATTAAATACACCAAAACAGCCGGGCATGTGGTGCATGCTTGTAATCCCCGTGCTTGGGAGGCTGAGACAGGCAGATTGCACAGGTTCGAAGCCGTCCTCAGCAACTTAATGAAACCCTGTTTCCAAATAAAGTATTAAAAAATAGGTCTGGGAGTATAGCCTGGAGGTAGAAAGCCCCTGGTTTCCACCCCCAGTACCGCCAAAATAATAATAATAAATAAATAAAAAGAAATAAATACACCAAAACAGAGAGTGCTAGTGCAAAATTTGCTACTGGTCAAATGGCTCCAAGATTAAAATTTGTCTTACTGAGTCTGCATGAGTTTCAGAGATGTATAAACGCCTACTTGACCTGCATCGTCACCTTTGACAGTCTTCAATTCTTTGGCATGATTTAAATGGGAGCTTATATTATTTCTGAGTTTTTTTTTTTTTTTTGGTGGTGGTACTGGGGTTCCTGGAAGCCCATCTACCTCCGGGCTACACTCCCAGACCTATTTTTACATTTTTATTTGGAAACAGGGTCTCCTAAGCCAGCGTGCGCGGCTGGCTTCGAACCTGCGCGATCCTCCTGTCTCTGCCTCCCAAGCGCGGGGATTACAAGCGTGCGCCACCACGCCTGGCTATTTCTGAGTTTTAATGAATACTTTCATCCACTTGTGAAAACCTACCATTAACTTCACCATTTCTTCAATGTTTTAAAGGGGCCAGAGCCTTGAAAATCTGATCAAAGTGACCCCTGAAAGAAACAGAAGCAACCAAAGGTGAGGATTGTGTCTTATCTCTCTTCTTTCCCTTCTTCATCAATTTGTGACACTCAAAGGATGAGTTGAAAAACCTTTGACTGGAATCAAAGTCCAAACCTCAGTACTTACCACCTGGGTGTCTTAAAGCGTGTCCCTGGAACACTGAGCTGCAGGTTCTTTAGTTACAGAATGAGGACCATAATGTTTGTTCTATTTTTGGCATTGAAGTATTGTAAGGATCAAGGGAAATACTGGATATATCACCCCCTTTAAGACAAAATGATACAACAAATGTAAATTATTAACAAAGCAACATTTAAATTTTTTTAAATTTTTTAATTTTTTTTTCTTTTGCAGTACTGGGGATAGAACCCAGGGGCATTCTAGCTCCAAGCGACACCTCCAGCCCCTTTTTATTATTATTTATTTTGAAACAGGGTCTCACTGAGTTGCAAAGGGCCTCACTAACTAGTAGCTGAGGCTGTCCACGAACTGCGATCCTCCAGTCTCAGCCTCCCAAATGCTGGGATTACAAGTGTGCACCACCATGACTGGCCAAAGCAGTATTTTTGTTTATGTTACTGGGGATGGAACTCAGTGGCATTCTACCTCTGAGCTATACCTCCAGCCCCTTTTTTATTCTTTATTTTGAAACAGGGTCTCACTGAGTTGCAAAGGGCCTAAGTAGCTGAGGCTGTCATAAACCATAATCCTCCTGTCTCAACCTCACAGATGCTGGGATTACAAGTGTGTGCTACCACACCTGGCTCAACAAAGCAATGTTTTGTTATACAGTATACTTATTGTTTGTATGAAGGCTGAAATTTTTACTTTTTTAAGTATAAAGCCAGGCGTGGTGGCGCACGCTTGTAATCCCAGCACTTGGGAGACTGAGACAGGAGGATCGCACAGGTTCAAAGCCAGCCTCAGCTACTTAGTGAGGCTCTTAGCAACTTAATGAGACCCTGTTTCCAAATAAAATATAAAATAGACCTGGGAGTATAGCCTAGAGGTAGAACCCTGAGTTCTACACTCAGTACCACAAAAAGAAAAATAAAGTATAGGTATAGACTAGTATTGATTTCAGTTCATAAACTTAGTAATAAAATTCATCTTGCGCACATATATTTTTTAAATCAAAACAGCCAATGGATCCAATTATCATGTTTTTCTTTTGTTGTTCTTGCTTAAAGTTGCAAAGATCTTAACAACCTCATCAAAGTGAGTACAGCATCAGGAAAAAGTATGCAAAGGTAAGATTTTGTTACCTTTTTATTGTTCTTTCAAGCTGACCAGTGCTTATCAGCATAATTAAATCATCAGTTCAGCTGACTAATGCTGAACCCAGTGATCACCAAGAAAAGCCTTGTAACCCTGACTACTTCCTATCAGAAATGTTAAAGACTTTGGTCGGTTGGTTTCCGATATAATGAGGTACACTTTGATCCATTAGGCCCACGTTTATTTTCCCAGGATGAAGAGAACGTTTTTATTTAGAGATTGGTTTCTTTTTCTTAAGCAAGAAGGGATGGTACTAGTGAAGGGAAAGAGAGTGAGACTGATACCCATAGAGTGGGATTTGTCCTTAAACTTGTGTGATCTCAGATTTTTCACTTCTGTTTGGGCTTTGGTTTTCTCCTCCTCAAAGAGAGCAAATGGGGCTGGGTGATCGCTATACTTCCAGCTCTGGTTCAGGCACTAAATTCCAATAAGATGGTTGGTGTTATGGTAAAGCTCCAGCATTCTGGAGCTAGATTTTCTAGCTTTAAATTCAAACTCTTTTACTCCTAGCCTTATGGGAATATGTTTACTCTGTGTCTCAGTTTTTATTTCTATGTAATCAGGATGATATCTGGGTGTCATGGTGTATGCCTCTAATCCCAGTACTTAGGGGGCTGAAGCAGAAAGAGTGCAGGTTGATATCAGTCTCAGCAATGTAGTGAGATTCAGTAACTTAGTGAGATCCTCTTTTTAATGAAAAAAATGACTAGCAATGTATTTCAGAGGTAGAATACTCCTGGGTTAAATTCCCAGTATAAGAAAAGAAAGAAAGGAGGAAGGAAGGAAGGAAGGAAGGAAGGAAGGAAGGAAGTAGGTAGGGAGGAAGGAAAGAAGGAAAGTAGGAAAGAAGAAAAGAAAGAGGCCAGGCGTGGTGATGCGTGTTTATAATCCCAGCATTTGGGAGGTGGAGACTGGAGGATTGCAGTTCACAGACAGCCTCAGCTACTTAGTGAGGCCCTTTGCAACTCAGTGAACCCCTTTTTTTCCGTGTTCCATCCCCAGTACCACAAAAGGAAGAAAGAAAGAAAGAAAGAAAGAAAGAAAGAAAGAAAGAAAGAAAGAAAGAAAGGAAGGAGAAGGGAGGGAAAGAAATAAATGAAAGAAAAAGAGAAAAGGGATGGTAAGAAAGAAAGATAATACTTTCTGTGTCATAGGATTGGTGTGAAAATCAGATTAATTATGTCAGTTACTTAGAACAGTGCCTGGCACATCTCTTGCTCTTTTTCTCTCTTCATATAGTTAGTGATGAAAAACTTCAGCCCTTTGATGAGATCTCTATTTTAACATATATTTTTATGACAAAAATTATTTCTCCATTTCAACAAATATTTGCAACCATTTGATGTAAATCTACCACTGATCTTGTCATTTTTTTCCAAGTGGCCAAAGCCTGGACAACCTCATCAAAGTGGCTCCTGAAACAAACAGAATCAAACAAGGGTAAGGTATAGGAAACTTTCCTACTGCTCTGGTTTTAGTATTAAACTCTAAAAAATGATGAAATACATTGGCCTGCCATAAAGACAAGAAACTACCTTGTTTGTGCATGAGACTGATAAAAGAATTTAAGGGAGGATGGAGTTTTAAATTTTCAACAATCATCGATTCAATATTAAGGTTGAAAAGTATAAAAATGATTGATTTTAGTTGACCTGGTCAGCTATTCAACCTTATAACATTATTTTTAGAAACCAAGACCTGGACAATCTTATCAGAGTGACAGCCTCAAAAAGGTAAGCTTATTAAAATTTTCAAAGATTTCTAGCTGGGCATGGTGGTGCACACTTGTAATCCCCATGCTTGGGAGGCAGAGACAGGAGGATCACACAGGTTCGAAGTCAGCTGTGGGCGCTGGCTTAGGAGACCCTGTTTCCAAATAAAAATGTAAAAATAGGTCTGGGAGTGTAGCCCGGAGGTAGAAGGGCTTCCAGGAACCCCAGTACCACCAAAAAAAAAATCTTTTTTTCAAAGATTTCTGAGCAATTCTTAAATTTGTGTAAAAAAGGAATAAGATTATGTGGCAAAGGACATTTTGAAAAGGGACATGAAAAAACGAGACTACAGTACGTTGATGTGTAATAATACTAGACAGATTTTTCTTTTACTATAACACATCACAATACAGCACATAAAACATTATTGCTTGTACTTATTTTATTATAATATTGTTTAAAATGATAATACTGAAGCTAATTATTTATTTGTTTATTTGGTACTGGGAATTGAACCCAGGGGCATTCTACCTCTGAGCTATACCCCTACCCCTTTTTACTTTTTGTTTTTGAAACAGGGTCTTGCTAGATTGCCAAGGCTGTCTTTGATCCTCCTGTCTCAGCCTCCCAAGTAAGTAGGATTACAGGTGTGCACCACCATGCCTGACCTGAAATTACTATTAGAGAAATTCCTTTTGGGATTATAATAACAAATATATTATAACCATTATTTGTAGCTAATGAATTGTAAGTTCATAATACTGAGTAAATCCTCAAATACTGGTTCCCTACTCTTTTGCACACACAAAGATAATTTCAAATGACTTTTGAGGAAACTGGAAACCTAACATTCTTATACTTGATTAGGATATTTTTGTATAACATTGAATTTATTTCTGTTCTTGGGAAATAAAGACTTATTATACTCTGGAGCAAAAGTTAATAAAAGTGCGCAGAGAAACTCCAAGCTATCTCTAATAGAGTTATTGTGAAGACAGTGTTGGTTCAAAACACTTTACAAATGAAGGGAATTACTGTGAACATCAGAGAGAGAGAGAGGAAGGGTGTTAAGGGCCAGCACCCTGGATTTTGAGGTTCATTTATTATGGTTTCAAATTTAATTCAACTTCAGCCATTGCTAGATATCTGGCCCCAAGAAGTGTCTTAATCCTTCTGAAGCTCAGTTTCGTTATAGGGGATGATAATATCTACATCAATGAGTTGTTTTGAGGGTGAAAATGCTAATTATTATGTATAAAGTAGAAACTCAGTAAACATCACTTTTAATTCTAGATTCCATTGAGTAATTTATAACTGTCAAGAAAGCTGGCTTTAAATTTTCTGATTTCCTATTGGCTTTGACCTTTCATTTTGTTTTAGCAGTGAACGAGGTCTTGATGAACTTATTAGTGTAAGCCCCAATGCTGTCAAAAGCACCTCTGGGTAAGAGAAAGATATTATTTATTTGCTCGATTCTCTTTCTACATAACTATACACAGTCTGAATATTAACGGCATAGTCATTCTGTAGGCAAATTGAATGTAGGTCCTGAAATATCATCACAATATTTATGTGTCTCTGGACACCTAGATTATACCCACAGTATTTGTTAATAGGAAGAATGAGGCAGCAGGAGACAATGGATGGTGGTGCCATCACTGTTCTAAGCCTCAGTAAAGCAGTAGATGGCACAGTTGAAGGAGGAGTGGGAGGAGCAGTGTGAGACCATGAGCTGTTTGTGTGTCATTGATAACAATACTTTTGCCTCTAGAATTAAAATTGACTAGAGGCTTAATTTAAAAAATAGATCTAGATGAAGAAGGAGTAAACATAGATGAGCAAATAAGGTGACCTGAGAGTGATGGGAGGGGGGGAGAGGGAAAGTCCCTAATGTACATGGAGTACATTCACAAGCACATCAAAATCAATCAATAAGCCAAAGATTGAGAAGGGGGAGGGGAGGGAGTGGGGAGGGAACTGGGGAAGGGCGAAATGAGTGATGTGTGTGTGTATGCCTCTATCATCTTGTACCCCATTAAGATATATGACAACAATGCACTAATAAAAATAAATAAAATAAAAGATAGATCCAGGCACTTTATTAGACTCATCATTAGAAGTACTATTTGCCTCCTTTTGGGAGACTGTTTCCTAGGAAAGAGTGAAAATGTAATGAGGTCCATGATTGTGTGTGTGTGTGTGTGTGTGTGTGTGTGTGTGTGTGTGTGTGTGTGGTGCTGGGGATTGAACCCAAGGGCATTCTACCTTCAAGCTATACATCTAGCCCCTACTTTTTATATTTATTTATTTTGTCTAATCCTTCCAAGTAATGGGATTAAAGACATGTGCCACCATGCCTGGCTTAGATTCATAATTATTTAGAAGGGTAGCTTCTCCAACAAAGCATATGGACCTAAAATTTGATAATTCTTTAAGTAGTGAGATAATTAAATTTACTTTTTTGTCTCAGGTTACATGAAAAACTTTTGTATCATTACACATTACTCTTAGGAATCTTAGAAATATATGCATAACTTATCCTTTTAAGTTTGTTGGTATTTTTAAAAATCATACGATTTTTTGCTGGGCGTGGTGGCGCACGCTTGTAATCCCCGCGCTTGGGAGGCAGAGACAGGAGGATCACGCAGGTTCGAAGCCAGCCGCGCACGCTGGCTTAGGAGACCCTGTTTCCAAATAAAAATGTTAAAATAGGTCTGGGAGTGTAGCCCGGAGGTAGAAGGGCTTCCAGGAACCCCAGTACCACCAAAAAAAAAAAAAAAAAAAAAAAAAAATCATACGATTTTTGAGAAGAAATAGCCTTAGAGAATCTTAGCCTAGTTAAGTTGAACAATTTTGAGAACCACTGTTTCAGTTGACCCTACTCACTTTGTGGAAAAGGAAATTCGGAATCAGAAAGGTTAAGTGCTTTGACCAGGGTCACAAGGAAAATTAGTAGAAGACTGATAGTCACTCTGCCATCTCTCAGGCAGTGAATAATTACTGAGCACCTACTGGGCGCCCAGCTCAAGACTAGGTATCATTAGTTGCACATTAGGTATAATTATAGGCTGTGGACGCCAAAAAGAGGATTCAGTCGTCATACTCAATCTTATTAAGAGCAGGCAATTAACATAGATTAAAGCTAATTATGTACCAGGGGCAAAGAGATGTTACTCTAAGACAATAATAGGTTGTCAATTTAATATATTACATTTTGGGGCACTCATGTACTGCGTGCTGAATATAGAATGTATTGTCAGTGAGCTGCATTTAAAAAGGAAGAGAGACACTGAAAAGCAGATATAATAAACACTGTAGGCAATAAAATTCATAGTCATAGAATATTGGAGTAGGGGTTAGAGATTGACAGAACTTTAATGATTATCCACTCCCAGCTCCTCATTCACAGATGGAAATACTGAGGCCGGAGAGCAACACTGTCACAGTCTTCTGTGAGGTCTTCTAACTCCCAGCCCAACTCTAACACCACAGCACATGGACTTTGATCTAAAAACAAAGGAAAGTTGCCAGGTACCTGTCTGAGACTGGAGGATCACAGGTTTGAGGCCAGCCTCGACAACTTAACCAGTCCCTCAGCAACTTAGATCAGGTTTCAAAATAAAAGACATAAAGGCCTGGGGGTGTAGCCTAGTGGTAGATCGCCCCTGGATTCAACCCCTATTACCAAAAGAAAAAGAAAGCAAGGCTAAACACCTCAGGAAATACTGGAAGCTCTTACGGATAGGATGGCTGCTTTTTTTCTGGACAGGCGGGAGGTATTCTTTATTGTTCTGTCAGGGTCAGGTGAATAATCACTTCATGGATGACAATATCACACGTGTCCAAATGACTTTAAAATGCCTTACAGCTTTTAAACTCCACAGAGATAATGATGCCCGTCCTGCGGATCCTTTACTGCCTCCTTAAAGCAAAATTGGTGAAAGCAGTAACTTGAGAAGGAACAACGTTACATTTTAAAGATTCATTCAATTGGCCCACTGTAATCATACAGCATACTGAGGTATACAGTGTTAGGAACATACATGAACACAGCACGTGGGCCATTTCCCTCCGGAGCCCGTCCTGCTCCCTCCCTGTCCCCAGACATGTCATTGAGGTTAGCAGCGGTAATTTTATATGCATACAAAGCATTATTTAAACTCTTATAACGTTCAGATATTAGATTCCTTTGTTTGCAGGATCCAGGTCCTGAAAAAAAAAACAATATATTTGCTTTTACTTCATTGAGATAAATGGTCCATGCTATCAATTCAGGCAACTCAGCACTGTTACTTATATCCTTGTTTTATTAACACATTGCATTGCCTTTATTTTATTTATTTTTGCTTGTATTGGAGATTGAATCCAGGGGCATTCTACCTCCAAGCTATTCCTCCAGCCCTTTTTATTTTTTATTTTGTAACAGGGTCTCACTATGTTGCTGAGGCTGCCTCAAACCTGCAATCCTCCTCTCTCACCCTCCCAAGTACTGGGATTGCGGATGTGCACAAACACACTGGCGTCCTGTCACCTTTTTAAATGTAGCGTAGGACATAACGAATACTTATGTTTTCTCAAATTGTCAGGTAGCACCCATTAAATGGTTGTACAATTGATTTAGCGAGTGGTAATCAGCATCCTCGCAAATCAAATAGAAAATATAACTTGTGTAATAAGGGTTTTATTTCATGTGGTTTATGTTTTCTGTACATGTGTCTGTGTGTATATCCATGTCCAAAAGAGAGAGTACAGGGCTGTGGCATAAAACATCATTTATTCCGGGTGTGGTGACACATGCTTGTAATCCCCGCGCTTGGGAGGCTGAGACAGGAGGATCGCACAGGTCCGAAGCCAGCCTCAGCTACTTAGTGAGGCTCTCAGCAACTTAAGGAGACCCTGTTTCCAAATAAAGTATAAAAATAGGTCTGGGAGCATAACCCGGAGGTAGAAAAGCCCCTGGGTTCCACCCCCAGTACCACACACACAAAAAAGTCCTTTATAAGAAAATGGTTTGAACATCATGTTCTGAGTTACTGAGTGATTAGATTTTCTGTGTTTAGCAGAACAAGTGAATATGGAAGTTTCTGTATTTGTTTTTGCAGTTTCTATGCTGCCTGTTCCTAATTAGGCTGGCACATGAATATTATTCTTTATTTTGAAACAGGGTCTCACTGAGTTGCAGAGGGCCTCACTAAGTAGCTGAGGCTGGCTGTGAACCTGCAGTTCTCCTGTCTCAGCCTTGCAAATGCTGGGATTACAAGCGTGCGCCACCACACCTGGCCCCAAAAGGTTATCTTATTTATTTATTTTTGGTGGTACTGGGGTTCCTGGAAACACATCTACTCCGGGCTACACTCCCAGACACCTATTTTTTTTATATTTTTATTTGGAAACAGGGTCTCTTAAGCCAGCGAGGCCGGCTTCGAATCTGCGCCATCCTCCTGTCTCCACCTCCCAAGCGTGGGGATTACAAGCGTGCGCCACCACGCCCGGCCTCAAAAGATTATCTTTAATTGAGTATATTATTATTGCGAATAATTTAAATCATGGAAATTCAGTTAGAGCCTTTTCATCTTCCATGGAAATCTGAGAACCAAATGGATGAAGCCCTTGTGAGCCAGGACGCATGTTCTGTGGAAAGGCTGAGGGCCTGCAGAGGGGAATGCAGACCTCTGCTCACACCTTTTTGATGAATCATCTCTAAATGGCCCTCTTTGAGTTTGTACCTTGCATCAATCATTTTCTGATGTAAAAATAAAGTACATTTTATTTTTATATAAGGAAAAAGGACTGCTGGGCAAAGGGGGTCCTGCCATGTCCCTGTCCTAGATGATACTGGAAGCAGGGGTTCTCTTTTGGCCCTGCAGTCTCTTGTCGTGGCACCTGCCAGGTCTTTCTCTGTTTATATATTAGACATGGGTTTAGACGGCAGGAACACTTTGAAAGGTCACCAACCATTTTCCAGCTTTTAAAACTGGAATTTTCCTGAGGCAATGAAAGATAGTGAACTAGTGAAGGGAGGGGAAGGAAATACCAAATACTGGTCTATTGCTGAGAAGAAAAAAAAGTGGAAGAGCTTCAGGTGGGGAGTGGACTGTTTTCAGGATAGGAACCTAATTTAACTATGAATAGATGAATTCAATCCAGGTTTTCAGTCATCAGAGAGGAATAAAAAAGGCTGGGAGGGTAGCTCAGTAGTAGAGTACTTGCCTGATATACAAAGGCCTTGGGTTCCAACCCCAGCAAAAAAGAAAAAAAGTAAACAGAGGAAAGAAAAGTCACCCTTTTGATGTATTACTGAAACTATCTTTGTCAAATCTTATGTTAAGAATAACAACAGTCTTAGAGCTTATTTATTTTTAAAAAATTCATATCATTTGTGAGGGGACATGACCTTAAAAATGACATGGGCATTGTAATCCCAGCATTCGGGAGGCTGAGACTGGAGGATCACAGTTGGCCGACAGCCTCAGCTACTTAGTGAGGCCCTCAGCAACTTAGTGAGACCCTGTTTCAAAATAAAGAATAAAAAGTAGGACAGGGGGTATAGCTTGGAGGTTAAATGCCCCTGGGTTCCACCCTCAGACCCACACACAAAAAATAATAATAATAACGCTAATAATGTCAAGGGCATTAAAATCAGTTTGTATCTCCACAATGTTGAATCAATCCAGAGTGAATAATTGCCAACCACAAGATGTTCGCAACAGAACATTTAACCTGCGTGTCCTTGTAGCTGTGCTCTGGCAATGAAATCTGTGAAGTTAGAAAAAGTTTTCTTTTCTTATAGCATAATTCTTCCTCTCCTGATTTCTTGGAAAACACATTTGATGACTTTTCTATTCAAAAAGAATATGTCTCACTACAATCCTTTCTTTCCATTTGCAATGACCTTAAACCTTATTACCTCTAACCCAAGCTGGCTTTAATTTCTTTTCTCTCCCTTAAAGAAAACAAGATCTTGACAAGCTCATCAAAGTGAATCCTGAAATTCTCATAAACAACCAAAGGTAAATGAACTATATTATTTAATGTGCTTTGGTCAGAAAGAATATTTTTATTATAAGTTTAAGCAGATTTACAGCCTTCATGATCTTTACAGAAAGTACTCTCTCATTAACTGCTCTCTTTCTATTTTTCCATGTAAAGAAACCAAGATCTGGATAACCTCATCAAAGTGAATCCTTTGGTAATCCGAAGCAATCAGAGGTAATCAAATAAAAATAGTCAATTGTAGTTTCATCTGTCTCTTTCCCCTGGATGAAGTGGATTCATACTGTTGCTTGATTGACCTAGCCCACCCCCCAAACCTATTACTAATCTGAACTCTTTCTTTTCTCTTCTAAACAGCCAAGACTTGGACAATCTTATTAAAGTGAAACCTTCTGCGCTCAGAAACACCAATCGGTAAATGACCTTGTCTGACTATTTTGAGATTTTCTCAAGTTTCTATCTAGGGTAGGAATTTTCTTTCTTTTTAAAAGATGGCTTTTTATCTTTCTTTAGTGTTTCAAATGAGGACACAATTATAACCTGTGTATCTCCTAGCAATAAGGAAACATATTATACTCTTCTGGAATCAATTGTACTATTTTGGAACCAGTTCTGGGCTTCCTGTTTGCACTGAGACAAGTTAATTTTTGTTATCTACAGGAAGTAGAGTTTCAAGACTGAAATGAAAAATGGGTAAAATTAGGTAATAAGACAAAATATTTTTTGAAGAAGAAAGCCTGAACTGACAGCTTGCCTGGGCTCACCAAATATAGCAGGTTTTAATCTTGTACTTACACCTTGAGTTTTGAAGTGATTTGATAATTTGCTATTTTTATGTGATATCTTTTACTCAAAGTGCTTTATTAATAAATAATTCACAAGGTTGATCAAGGTGGCACATGCCTGTAATCCCAGTACTTGGTAAGCTGGAGAGGAAGATCACAGGTTTGAGACCAGCCTCCACAACTCATCAAGACCCTCAACAACTTAGCAAGACCCTGTTTCAAAATAAAAACTAAAAAAAAGTAGAGAGTGTAGCTCAGTGGTAGAATGCCCCTGGGTCCAATCCTCTGTTCCCCCAAAAAGATAATTTATCAGTGTGTACTATAGAAAAGGTCCAAATTACTCTGCTGACTTGAAATTTTATTGTAATTAATAATAACTGGGAGCCGGTCATGGTGGCACACACTTGTAATCCCAGCATTCAGGAGGCTGAGACCAGAGGTTTGTGGTTCGCAGACAGCCTCAGCTACTTAGTGAGGACCTAGGCAACTCAGTGAGACCCTGTTTCAAAATAAAGAATAAGCTGCGTGTGGTGGCACACGCTTGTAATCCCCACGCTTGGGAGGCGGAGACAGGAGGATTGCACTGGTTTGGAGCCAGCCTTGCCGGCTTAAGAGACCCTGTTTCCAAATAAAAAAAAATATATAAAATAAGTCTGGAAGTGTATCCCAGAGGTAGAAGGGCTTCCAGGAACCCCAGTACCACAAAAACGAACGAACAAACAATAAAACAAAACAAAAATAAAGAAAGAAAGAATAAAAAAAAAATAGGGCAGGGGGTATAGCTCAGAGGTTGAATGCTCCTGGGTTCCATCTCCAGACCCGCAAATAATAATGATAATGATAATAATCATAATCATAATAACAACAACAACAATAACTAGGAATCATAGCCCAACATTCTGAGGTGAAGAGAACAAATTATTTATATAAGAAAAATACTTTGAACCCAGCAGGAGAAAGAGGGCAGTAAAACACATGGATTAGCCTAACTCTTTATTTTCTGCATTAGTACCTATTCTATTCTTTCTGTTTTTATGTTCTTATCACTGGGTGTTAGGAAAGCATAAAGGTAGTTAAAGAGCAGATGCTACTTAGTGTTTATTTTGCACCTAGGCAACTTGGCGATGTGTATATATATTTAATCCTCAGAACAACTGTTTCAGTTGATATTCTCACTGCTGTAACACAAAAGATTTATTTGCTCACAGTTTTGAAGATTCTGTGGTTCAGTGCATGTCAGGCCAGGTCTGAGAGCTCAGGATATGCAGAAAAAAGCAGAGAAAGGGAGAGAGCCAGGATTTACTCTCACATCAAGGAGGCTAGAAGTAAGAGAGAGAACAAGGGAGGAGTGGAACCACCCCCAAAACCACACCCTCTTCAACCAAGCCCTTTCTCCAACATAGCTGCCTACCCTCTGTGCGGTCTCCAGGGACATTATACATTACGGAAACCCCATAAAATATATTAAGGCACCTTATTTTTCAGGAGAAGAAATTATAGCTCAAAGATACTAAAAAGCCTTCTCAAGAAAGAAATGATGCCCTGGATCTAAATTTTTGATGTCACTACCTAGAGGAGTAACAAAGATATGTGCCCAAACGACTTCAGGCCCTTTTCTTTCCATCCTTCATAATTCCTACCCTCCTCTTTTTTCCCTATAACCAGTTAGAGGACTACAGTTAGATATGTTTACTCCTCTGTATTCTTATTAAATTAAAAGGAAGAGAAAAAGCACTTGCTGCACAAAGTAGGGTTTTTTTTCATAATGTTGAGAATCAAACACATGGCCTTAAACATGCTAGTCAAGATCAACTACATCCCTAGCCCTTACACCTTACACAGAGACGTTTGCTTGTGTGTGTGTGTGTGTGTGTGTGTGTGTGTGTGTGTACCTCCAGCTTTTTAATTTTTTGTTTTTGAAACAGGGTCTTGTTAGGTTGCGGAGAGTCTTTCTACATTTCTGAGATTGTCCCTAAACTTGCACACCTCTGGTCTCAGCCTACCAAGTACTGGGATTACAGGTGTTTACCACCATGCCTGGCTTACTGATATATATTTTTTTAATGGCTGAAATAACATTAGGCTTTGTTTGTAGATCTTGCCACTGATAAGAGTATGGAAATAACTTTGTTAAGTGGAACTATGTATTGTACTGGTATTTGTTGAGGTGAGTCTTTCTTTTCATCAGTAATTGTTTTAGGAGGTCCTCAATCATGTTGGAAAAGGGTTTAATAACCATGTTGTGCAATTACAGTAGAAAATCTCTCTCTCTCTCTCTCTCTCTCTCTCTCTCTCTCTCTCTCTCGCTTCTCCCTCCTCCATCTCTCTAATGTGCTATGTGGACAATGGAAACTTTCTCATAAGAGCTTGTGTCTTTTGTTTTATTGAAATAGAGGCTAATTTTTTTAAAAAGGTGCTATTTGTTTCAGTAAATCCTAATTAAATATCCATAGAAAGAGAACATTTTTCCTATACAAATATGAATATTATAAAAAGAAAATTAAAAATATTGATTATCCTATTGTTTTAAGATGGCATCTTGATCCACAAATCTAAACTATGTCTTATTATTCTTTAATAGCATACCTGATTTGATGATAATCAGCTAGGATGTCCAAGAATTATCACAGAACAAACAGGAAAGACTGAACTCTTTGAAAAGAGCCAGATGTGCTGGTATCTACCTGTAATACTAGTATTTGGGAGGCTGAAATAGGAGGATCACAGGCTCAAGGATAGCCTCAGCAAGTAATGAGACTCTTATCAGCCTAGAGAAAACTTGTTTGAAGATAAAAAATAAAATAGGACTGAGGATGTAGCTCAAAAGTAGAATGCCCCTGGATTCAATCCTCAGTACAAGAGAAAGAAAGGAGAGAGAGAGAGAGAGAGAGAGAGAGGGGGGGGGGAGGGGGAGGGAGAGAGAAGAAGAAGAAGAAGAAGAAGAAGAAGAAGAAGAAGAAGGAGGAGGAGGAGGAGGAGGAGGAGGAGGAGGAGGAGGAGGAGGAGGAAGAGGGAGAAAGAATAGAGGGACAGACAATATTCAACTGAGTCAGCCACCTATATCTCCAGTGTATCCATGCTGCTCTCTTGATTTTAATGTGGGCGGAGAAAAGAGCAGTTTAAAGCACCTCCCAGAAGGACAAACAGCCATAAGGTACTTTTGCATCGATTCAGTGAGACACAAGCACTGATTACTTAATAGTGTAACAGCAGTGAATCAAAATTCTTTTATGTGACTTTGCTGATATTTCCAGCAGCTGTATATTTATTCACAGTTAGGGGCTGAATCAACTTCAGGCATCCATCAGCATGTAAGCAGGCATCCCTGAGTGCCTCCTTTGAAAACAATAACCAGAACAAATGCAGATGTGCCTAGAATTTCCATTTATTCCACAAGGAATTGCATGACTTTTGGTAGCAACATAAACGAACATTAAAAGGAGTTATCTACAGCCTATAAACCATGGTTAGACTAATTATTAAAGCTCTCAACTTCTGCTCCCAAATAGATATTGAAGAGGGCACCAAGTGCACCTAGTGACGCTAAGGCCTTTACAGGGAGAAAAGGCATCATTTGCCTAAAGCAGAAGCAAATATTCCTGTTTGTGGTATTATACTCCCATCTCTTTTAAAGCTTTCTATCTGTTAACACGTACCAGCAAGGGTTTAGATTTCCAACAAGAAAAAAGCCCCTCTCTATCTTCCAAGTGCGTACATCGCATACTTCTATTCAAACCACAAACCCGGGGATAACCTTGACTCTTCCTATGCCTTCACTTCTCATCAGTCAGTCACGTTGTCTGCCTCTGATGCTCTCAGGAAGTGGACCAAGGCACTACACCATCCCCAATAGTACTGTAGTCTAGATGACTGTTCAGCCTCCTACCCAGCTCCAGTACTGCTAGGCTTGCCTCGTGTCCTTCAGTCCATCTGCACACTGCAAAGTAATCTTCCTAAAACCCAAATCTCACCATGTTATTCGGATTTAAACTCTCAGTGGCCTTCCATGGCCACTGGGTAACAGCCATGCTCCTTAATCTGGTCTCCAAAGCCATTGTGATCTGGCCTCTGTGGCCTTTGCCACCTTCATACCCTGTTCCTTTCTGCCTATGAGCAAATTCCATCCCTACACACTCTGACTTGCATGGTCTCCACTCCTTGTTGTGTGGATAACTTCTACTTATCTTTCAGGCGTTGGTCTGGGTGTTTCTCACTCGAGCTCTGGGAAGCCCCTCTGACCTTCCATGTCTGTGTCAGGTGCTTCCTCTCGATGTTCTCAAGCTCTGTGTCCTTCCTGTTCCATAGCCTTTATCCTTTAGGATAAACAGTTAATCATCTCTCCCTGACTGTTAGATGGTTAATGGTAAGAATCAGGTCTGTTTTGTTTCTTTACCGACTGTGCATAGCACAGTGGCACAATGTCCAGGACATGTCAGATGTTCAACATGTATTCTGTGCAATAAGGACTAAATCTCAAACTGACCATGCTTTATGATAGTCCACTTAGATAAAAATCTATGAATGTTTTCTTATGACTGGTCTTCCTACTTGAGCCAATAACTATCTTTTCTCATAATATTCTCCTTGCCTCCGTCTGTCCTTCTTTCTTTTACAGTACTGAGAATTGAACCCAGGGCCTCACCTATGATAGGCAAGCACTCTACCACTGAGCTACATCCCCTTATTTTAAGACAAAGTCTCACTAAGTTGTGCGGGCTAGCCTCAAGCTTGCAATTCTCTTGCCTTAAGTCTCTCCAGAAGCTGGGTTTACGGCTGTGTACCACCATGCCCAGCTGTTCACATCTCAATAAACCATAGTGAATGAGAGCCACAGAAATTATTAGTTACATCTTATATTTAAAACACCTAGCCGGGTGTGGTGGTGCAAGCTTGTAATCCCCACACTTGGGAGGCAGAGACAGGAGGATCATGCTTATTCGAAGCCAGCCTCACTGGCTTAAATAAATAAATAAATAAATATATAAAATAGGTCCGGGAGAGTAGCCCGGAGGTAAATGGGTTTCCAGAAACCCCAGTACCACCGAACAAAAACCACTTAAATTGTTTGAATTGTTTATTAACCTGTTAATTTCTTTAATATAAGATGTGTAAGACACCTTCATTGAAAAGAATTATAAGACTATCTAAAGTTGGTTCCATTCTGCTATGTCAATTCTGTAAGGTTTTTATACCAGTTATTCTCTGTACTCTATATTCCTTTTGGGGAGATGAATATTCTTTTCTGAGTTAAAGTCCAATATCTATGATTTTTTTTGTGTGTGTGTGGTACTGGGGGTGGAACCCAAAGGCTTTCTACCTCCAGGCTATACTCCCAGACCTTTTTTTCATATTTTATTTGGAAACAGGGTCTCACTAAGTTGCTGAAAGCTTTACTAAGTAGCTGAAAGCCTCACTAAGTAGCTGAGAGTGACTTCGAACCCCTGCGATCCTCCTGTCTCAGCCTCCTAAGCGCAGGGATTACAAGCGTGTGCCACAATGCCCGGCAATAATATCTATGATTTAGTTCCTAGCATAAAAGAAATACCATAGTAAACATTTATATGGAGACTCTTAATTTTGTAAGTATGTTAGATACTGTATAAAAGCAAATTAAGTTAGCGCCATAGAAAGAAACATATTACTGCCTATTAATAAATGCCTCCTACACTCACATGAGAGAGAAAGAGCAGTTGAACTGAGCTAATAACTTTCTCTCATCAAAGCTTAGGAAAAGGTGTATAGTTGGAGACATAATTTCTTAGTCCTCAGAATCTCTATTTTCCCCTTAATTTGTTCAGTAAAGGAGTTATGCTCCTTAATGTGGCTGTGAGAAAATTATACTATTATGACATGAATACATTTTTATACTCAAAAACAGATAACTCCCATTCCCTCCCCCACTTTTATTCTGAAATCTACTTTTGAAAAGTATTACTAGTTAGCTAGTGTGGTGGTATATACCTGTAATCCCAGTATTTGGGAGTCTAAGACAGGAGGATAGCAGATTCAAGACCAGCCTCAGTAACATAGCAAGACTCATTGCAACCTAGCAAGATCCTGTTAGAAAATAAATAAAATGGGGTTGGGGGATGTAGTTTAGAGGCAGAATGCCCCTGGGTTCAATATCTGGTAAAATACACACACACACACACACACACACAATTATTATTTACAATGGTTCACAATTAGCAATTCTCTGTATCTATAGCAAATTGGTGATTTCTTTGGAATTAATCTACCATCCCATAAATGCACAAAATTATAAGGTCTTCCTTTCACTGAGACTGCAATGGCAAGGGTTTAGAATGAAACATTCACTCAAGCCTGCAGCATTTGTCTTGGACTTCTATTAAAAAAAATTCATCTCACACTTTGACTGCCACAGTGTAAAAGACACCATGCAATAGAGGTGATCTTAATTAACCAACAAAAATTTATTTCCATATGCTTTAGCTCGAGAAGCTTATGGAAAGTCTGTTTTATACAACCCTGTGAATAACCAAAAACAAGTACCATTTTGTAGTTTTCACAGGAACTTTCTAGCTTGCTTTAAATATTAGTATAGGCCAGACCCCTGGAGAAACCAGGCCCAGTAAGACGCTGGGTTCTGGGCGGGGGTCGCGGGCTGGGCACGCCAGATGGGGCCCGGGTCGCGGGACTCTGGGCCCCAGACCGAACTGCGCATAGCACGCCAGATCCCTGGAGAAACCAGGCCCAGTAAGACGCTGGGTTCTGGGCAGGGGTCGCGCGCGGCGCACAAAAGCCGGGGCCTGGGTCGCGGGACCCTGGGCCCCGGGCCGAACTGCGCGTAGCACGCCAGACCCCTGGAGAAACCAGGCCCAGTAAGACGCTGGGTTCTGGGCGGGGGTCGTGGGCGGGGCACGCCTAATGGGGCCCGGGTCGCGGGACTCTGGGCCCCTGCCGAACTGCGCGTAGCATGCCAGACCCCTGGAGAAACCAGACCCAGTAAGACGCTGGGTTCTGGGCGGGGGTCGCGGGCTGGGCACGCCAGATGGGGCCCGGGTCGCGGGACTCTGGGCCCCTGCCGAACTGCGCGTAGCACGCCAGACCCCTGGAGAAACCAGACCCAGTAAGACGCTGGGTTCTGGGCAGGGGTCGCGGGCTGGGCACGCCAGATGGGGCCCGGGTTGCGGGACTCTGGGCCCCAGGCAGAACTGCGAGTAGCACGCCAGACCCCTGGAGAAACCGGGCCCAGAACAGAAAAAGATAAAGAAAAATATCGGAGAGGTGGTAAGAAAGCCGTTATGGATGCCAGGACACTGGAGATGCAGACAAAACTTATCTAAATGCACTGGAACTTATGGAAAAATTCGCCGTGAAAGAGGACTGCTATTTCTCTATATTGTTAAGAATCTCAGACATCACATATAAGGAGAGAGTTTAGCGGAGACCAAGGAGAAATGCGGTGCTGAAAGAGTTCTTCGCGATGGTGGTAGAGACTTGTATTCAGGAGAAGCAGAAACCGGATCTTACCAACTTTATTTTTTTGGAGAAATTACACCAAATGTCGAATGCTACCATCACGCATGCTTAGGAACACTGGACAACATTCAGAGTGGAAAAAGAGCCTGGGAAGGATTTGAAACGGTGGAGGCAGTGGCAATGCCAGTGGCCAATATTCGGGGGAGGCAGAGATCTGATACATTACAACTGGAACCTTTGAAATACTAACCACAGAGACTGTGATCGGAACCTGCTGAGGGGTTAGGCGGGCGCCGGGGCCAGTGGCCGACATCGGAGCTTGCTGTGAGGCAGGGCCACTACTGAGGCCTCCGTGGCCGGGATTGGAACCTGCAGAGGGGTTAGACCGATGCTGGGGCCAGCGAGGCCGGCATTGGAGCCTGCCATGATGCAAGGCTTGTGCTAGGGCCTCCGAGGTCGGGTCCGGAACTTGCTGAGGGGTTAGGCCGGTGCTGGGGTCAGCGAGGCCGGCATCGGAGTCTGCCGTGAGGCAAGGCCAGTGTTGGGGCCCCCGAGGATGGGACCGGAGCCTGCTGAGGGGTTAGGCCGGTGCTGGGGCCAGCGAGGCTGGCATCAGAGCCTGCCATGAGGCAAGGCCGGTACTTGGGCCTCCGAGGCCAGGATAAGAGCCTGCCGAGGGGTTAGGCCAGTGCTGGGGCCTCCAGGGCAGAATAAGAGCCTGCTGAGGGGTTAGGCCGGTGCTGGGGCCAGCGAGGCCGGCATCGGAGCCTGCCTTGAGGCAAGGCCGGTACTGGGGCCTCCGAGGCCAGGACAAGAGCCTGCCGAGGGGTTAGGCCGGTGCTGGGGCCAGCGAGGCCGCCATCGGAGCCTGCCTTGAGGAATGACCAGTGCTGGGGCCTCCGAGGCCGGGATCGGAGCCTGCCGAGGGGTTAGGCCGCTGCTGGTGCCAGCGAGGCCGGCATCGGAGCCTGCCTTGAGGCAAGGCCGGTACTGGGGCCTCTGAGGCCGGGATCGGAGCCTGCCGAGGGGTTAGGCCGCTGCTGGGGCCAGTGAGGCCGGCATCGGAGCCTGCCGTGAGGCAAGGCCGGTACTGGGGCCTCCGAGGCCAGGATAAGAGCCTGCTGAGGGGTTAGGCCGGTGCTGGGGCCAGCGAGGCCGGCATCGGAGCCTGCCTTGAGGCAAGGCCGGTACTGGGGCCTCGAGGCCAGGATAAGAGCCTGCCGAGGGGTTAGGCCGGTGCTGGGGCCAGCGAGGCCGGCATCGGAGCCTGCCGTGAGGCAAGGCCGGTACTGGGGCCTCCGAGGCCAGGATAAGAGCTTGCCGAGGGGTTAGGCCGGTGCTGGGGCCAACGAGGCCGGCAGCGGAGCCTGCCGTGAGGCATGACCAGTGCTGGGGCCTCCGAGGCCGGGATCGGAGCATGCCGAGGGGTTAGGCCGGTGCTGGGGCCAGCGAGGCCGGCATCGGAGCCTGCCGTGAGGCAAGGCCGGTACTGGGGCCTCCGAGGCCAGGATAAGAGCCTGCCAAGGGGCTAGGCCGGTGCTGGGGCCAGCGAGGCCGGCATCGGAGCCTGCCTTGAGGCATGACCAGTGCTGGGGCCTCCGAGGCCGGGATCGGAGCCTGCCGAGGGGTTAGGCCGGTGCTGGAGCCAGCGAGGCCGGCATCGGAGCCTGCCGTGAGGCAAGGCCGGTACTGGGGCCTCTGAGGCCGGGATCGGAGCCTGCCGAGGGGTTAGGCCGCTGCTGGGGCCAGTGAGGCCGGCATCGGAGCCTGCCGTGAGGCAAGGCCAGTACTGGGGCCTCCGAGGCCAGGATAAGAGCTTGCCGAGGGGTTAGGCCGGTGCTGGGGCCAACGAGGCCGGCAGCGGAGCCTGCCGTGAGGCATGACCAGTGCTGGGGCCTCCGAGGCCGGGATCGGAGCATGCCGAGGGGTTAGGCCGGTGCTGGTGCCAGCGAGGCCGGCATCGGAGCCTGCCGTGAGGCAAGGCCGGTACTGGGGCCTCCGAGGCCAGGATAAGAGCCTGCCAAGGGGCTAGGCCGGTGCTGGGGCCAGCGAGGCCGGCATCGGAGCCTGCCTTGAGGCATGACCAGTGCTGGGGCCTCCGAGGCTGGGATCGGAGCCTGCCGAGGGGTTAGGCCGCTGCTGGGGCCAGCGAGGCCGGCATCGGAGCCTGTCGTGAGGCAAGGCCGGTACTGGGGCCTCCGAGGCCAGGATAAGAGCCTGCCGAGGGGTTAGGCCAGTGCTGGGGCCAGTGAGGCCGGCATCGGAGCCTGCCTTGAGGCAAGGCCGGTACTGGGGCCTCTAGGCCAGGATAAGAGCCTGCCGAGGGGTTAGGCCGGTGCTGGGGACAGCGAGGCCGGCAGCGGAGCCTGCCGTGAGGCAAGGCCAGTACTGGGGCCTCCGAGGCCAGGATAAGAGCCTGCCAAGGGGTTAGGCCGGTGCTGGGGCCAGCGAGGCCGCCATCGGAGCCTGCCTTGAGGCATGACCAGTGCTGGGGCCTCCGAGGCCGGGATCAGAGCCTGCCGAGGGGTTAGGCCGGTGCTGGGGCCAGCGAGGCCGGCATCGGAGCCTGCCGTGAGGCAAGGCCGGTACTGGGGCCTCCGAGGCCAGGATAAGAGCTTGCCGAGGGGTTAGGCCGCTGCTGGGGCCAACGAGGCCGGCAGCGGAGCCTGCCGTGAGGCATGACCAGTGCTGGGGCCTCCGAGGCCGGGATCGGAGCATGCCGAGGGGTTAGGCCGGTGCTGGGGCCAGCGAGGCCGGCATCGGAGCCTGCCTTGAGGCAAGGCCGGTACTGGGGCCTCCGAGGCCAGGATAAGAGCCTGCCGAGGGTTTAGGCCGGTGCTGGGGACAACGAGGCCGGCATCGGAGCCTGCCGTGAGGCAAGGCCTGTACTGGGGCCTCCGAGGCCAGGATAAGAGCTTGCCGAGGGGTTAGGCCGGTGCTGGGGCCAACGAGGCCGGCAGCGGAGCCTGCCATGAGGCATGACCAGTGCTGGGGCCTCCGAGGCCAGGATAAGAGCCTGCCAAGGGGTTAGGCCGGTGCTGGGGCCAGCGAGGCCGGCATCGGAGCCTGCCTTGAGGCATGACCAGTGCTGGGGCCTCCGAGGCCGGGATCGGAGCCTGCCGAGGGGTTAGGCCGGTGCTGGGGCCAGCGAGGCCAGCATCGGAGCCTGCCGTGAGGCAAGGCCGGTACTGGGGCCTCCGAGGCCAGGACAAGAGCCTGCCGAGGGGTTAGGCCGGTGCTGGGGCCAGCGAGGCCGGCATCGGAGCCTGCCGTGAGGCAAGGCCGGTACTGGGGCCTCCGAGGCCAGGATAAGAGCTTGCCGAGGGGTTAGGCCGGTGCTGGGGCCAACGAGGCCGGCAGCGGAGCCTGCCGTGAGGCATGACCAGTGCTGGGGCCTCCGAGGCCGGGATCGGAGCATGCCGAGGGGTTAGGCCGGTGCTGGGGCCAGCGAGGCCGGCATCGGAGCCTGCCGTGAGGCAAGGCCAGTACTGGGGCCTCCGAGGCCAGGATAAGAGCCTGCCAAGGGGTTAGGCCGCTGCTGGGGCCAGCGAGGCCGGCATCGGAGCCTGCCTTGAGGCAAGGCCGGTACTGGGGCCTCTGAGGCTGGGATCGGAGCCTGCCGAGGGGTTAGGCCGCTGCTGGGGCCAGTTAGGCCGGCATCGGAGCCTGCCGTGAGGCAAGGCCGGTACTGGGGCCTCCGAGGCCAGGATAAGAGCTTGCCGAGAGGTTAGGCCGGTGCTGGGGCCAACGAGGCCGGCAGCGGAGCCTGCCGTGAGGCATGACCAGTCCTGGGGCCTCCGAGGCCAGGATAAGAGCCTGCCAAGGGGCTAGGCCGGTGCTGGGGCCAGCGAGGCCGGCATCGGAGCCTGCCTTGAGGCATGACCAGTGCTGGGGCCTCCGAGGCCGGGATCGGAGCCTGCCGAGGGGTTAGGCCGCTGCTGGGGCCAGCGAGGCCGGCATCGGAGCCTGCCGTGAGGCAAGGCCGGTACTGGGGCCTCTGAGGCCAGGATAAGAGCCTGTCAAGGGGTTAGGCCGGTGCTGGGGCCAGTGAGGCCGGCATCGGAGCCTGCCGTGAGGCATTACCAGTGTTGGGGCCTCCGAGGCCGGGATTGGAATCCTGCCAAGGGGTTAGACCGGTGCAGGGGCCAATGGCCAGCATCGGAGCCTGGCGTGAGGCAAGTTCACTCCTGCGGCCTCCAAGGTCGGGACCAAAGCCAGCTTAGGGGTTTGACCGGTTCAGGGGCCAGCGAGACCAGAACTGGGTCCTCCCATGAGGCAAGGCCGCTGCGTGAGCCAGCGAGGTCTGGATCAGTCCACTGAGTAGCCAGGCCACTACTGGGACCATCAAGAGTGGGATTGGTACTTGCAACGCAGCATGCACAGAGAAATATCGCAGAAAATATAAATCAGACGCTTCTCTTAATCAGCAATAACTAGGAGGAAAAGGGCAACAGGAAGAGGTTGAGCTATAGAAAGGGCCCTATAGTGAAGCAACTAATGTGATCAATCAGAGGGTATGTAATACTGGAGGACGGAGCCTCTTTAAAACGCAGGAGGTACATAAACAAATGTATCAAAGTAAATCACCAAAGAAGTGTGGGATGGAGGGAGGGGGAGGGAATGGGACGGGGGCTGGAGGAGGGCTAATTGGATGATGTGTGCTTGTATATCCTCTCAAGTCTTGTACTCCAATGTGATTGATATATGACTACAATGCACCAATTTAAAAAATAAATTAATTAAAAAAAATATGTACCAATAAAAAAAAAAAAACTAAAAAAAAATAAATAAATAAATAAATAAATAAATAAATATTAGTATAGATTATTCCTACTGAAATCTTACAGCCCACTCAGCCAAACTTGATAAGTGGTACTGTTTAATAAAACAAGAAAAACCTTATGAAGCCACTAATAATATAGCTCACTCCGTGATTCACACCACCTTGGGAGCATGCTTCTTTGAAGGCACACAGAGGTTCCACCTTTCGGTTGATTATGCTAGTTTTTGGATTTGGAAGATTCTGGCTTCATCTTCCTGAGGCTCAGATCCATCCTCTCTCCCCCTCACAATAGCTAGAGTCCAAGAGCTTGCGTGAAAGGCATGCTGGGAGCAAAGACGCAGGATGTGTAGCACTCTTGAGTGGCAAGTGCCAGAAGAATTGAGGATGTTCACAGTCTGGCTGAGCAACTAAGTGTAATCTCACTGTGAGAACAGAAGCTGATCTGGATTCGTTTGTTAGGACTGCCCTGACAACATACCACACACACACTGGGTGGCTGAACCACAGAAATGTATTTTTGCACAGTTCTGGAGGTTGGAAGTCTGAAGTCAAGCTGTCGGCAGGGTTAGTCCCTGCTTAGGCCAAGAGGGAGGAATCTGTTCCAGGTCTCTTTGGCTTGTAGATCACTACCTTCACCTTGTATCTTTGCCTAATATTTATGGAACAGCTACTGTAAGGTCATTTTAGATTCTAATATCAAATTTTAATGAAAGCCACCAGCTTCCTTAAATGTAGCATACAGGTCCTCCAGTATTCTTAGCAGTGGAACGAGACAGCTTTCTAGGACAAAATTCAGATTCTCCAAGATTCATCTGTCCTGGTGGTCTTTCACCATGCATCACTGCCAATCATCCCAGTTTAATGTTACTAGGAAACTGGATTATGGAATACCATGATATTTCATTTAATTTTATGCCAAGTATTCCCAAGTAAAGTATGGTTAAAAACATTAAAGTTGAGCTTACCTGTAATCTCAATATTTGGGAGTCTGAGACAGGAGGATCACAGGTTCAAGGCCAGCCTTGGCAATTTAGTGAGACTGTTAGTAATTCAGCCAGATCCTATTTCCAAATTAAAACAAAAAAAAAAAGGCCTGGGGCTGTAGGTCACAGAGTGCCTCTAAGTTCAATCATCAACACCAAAAAAAAAAAAAAAAAAAAAAACCCAAAACCACATTAAGGGGAGGGTCACTTAATGGCTAAAACTGTTAAGATAATAGTAGAGTGGCCCCTGATGCTGAGAAGGTGGTTCCAGTAATTAGTAAAGACCATTAGGGGTTAGGAAAACCCAAGCCTTCTGTCACCATTTCTAAACTTAAAGGATGTAAGTTGGGAGGTTACCTTAGTAGTTTTAACAGTATGCCAAGGAATTTAGTTTTGAATTTTATATAATTCAGATTGTAAAATCAAATGATTTTGATCCTTCTCAGCTACTTCTGAAGCATCATACTTTTTATATACATTGACTGGCATATTTCTACCAAATCTCACATTAAAAAGTAATTTACCCTAATTTCTACATTTTCAAAAGCAATGCAGCTAGTATTTTAAATGTGATGTTTAAATGTGGCTATGGGATACTGCCCAATTTAAATATCTTATCAATTATTGATGGCTTGGATGTTATATAGAAGTATTAAATCTCATTCCACATAAATATAAGGATGTTTCTTTTATAGCATTTTAACGTCTTATCAATATTGATTTTGTAATTGAAAATCTATATACTGCTTTCATGTATCAACCTTAGTTAAGGCCAGTATTTGGGACCATGGGAGGGGATATTTTTTAGAACTTAAACAAATTCCAAAGATGTGAAAATTTAGAAATAATAATGAAAAGTAGTCCCCCAAAACTGGAATCAGTAGGGCTCACTGCTATATTATGCTACTTCTATTAGCTTTTACTTATTTAAATTTATTCAGCACACTCACAACTGTAGTCTTTGTGCTGTGAGTTTTATTTTTCTCACCATATCATTATGATATTTAATGTTGGTAATCTTTTTAAAAATATGAAGTTTACAGCTGAGTGTGGTGGCACACGCCTGTAATTCCAGTTGGGAATCAACTCTCAACTTGGGAGGTTGAGACAGTAGGATCACAGGATTGAGTCTACTTAGCAGGACTCTTTTTCAAAATAAAAAATAAAAAGGGAAGGGATGTCACTTGGAAGTAGGAAGACTTTTTATTCTATTCCCAGTACAAAAAAAAAAAAGAAGAAGCATCAAAAGTTGATTAATTTGAGCCGGGAGTGGTGGCGCACGCTTGTAATCCCTGCGCTTGGGAGGCGGAGACAGGAGGATCTCGCAGGTTCAAAGCCAGCCGCGCTGGCGTAAGAGACCCTGTTTCCAAAAATAAAATAGGTCTGGGAGTGTAGCTCGGAGGTGGAACCCCAGTACCACCAAAAAAAAAAAGTTGATTAATTTACTAACTGGGTGTGGGTGACACATGCTTCTAATCCCAGCATTTGGGAAGCTGAGACAGGAGGATCACAGTTCATGGACAGCCTCAGCTACTTAGTGAGGTCCTTTGCAACTCAGTGAGACCTTGTTTCCAAATAAAGACCAAAAAACAGGGCCAGGGGTATAGCTCAGAGGTAGAATGCCCCTGGGTTCCATCCACAGTAAAACACACATAAAAAATTTTTGACTAATTTAATGAAAAAGGAAAGTAAGAGAAGATATGAGCCTTATTGTTCTGACTCCTAAACAATGCTCCTATTCAACAGAGTTCATGACAAAGGCTTTTCAAAATCAGGAAAAAAAAAACAAAGAAAAAAAAACTCTAGGAATTTTCAGGTTATAACAAATATGTAACTAGCTAATACATAAATAACATACAGAAGGACTTTGACTCTAATGAAAGGGCACACAATAATTTGTGGCCCTAAGTTAGTGCTCATTAAATGGTCGTTGAAAGTGACTATAAATCAGTGGTGTCTTTTCAGACCAGATTTTGCAAGCCTTCAAAAAATTTACTTTCTTACTTCTCTCCCACAATGGAATCCATGGTGGTGGTGGTGGTGTGTGTGTGTGTGTGTGTGTGTGTGTGTGTGTGTGTGTGTGTACTCTTTCTCTGATTATACACTTCTACCACGCTTCCATAGGGATCCCTGAGTGGTATGGATCAAAGAGCCCATTTTTTGATTTCCAGTCTCTCAAATCCTTAAAGGCCACAAGAGATGATATCTAAGATTATGTACTGATATTCAATTTTTTTGTTCTAATATTTTCTTATTTCTAAAAATTGTGTTATAACTAGAGACCAGGACCCAGAAAATGTAACTGAAGTAAATTCTCATATGTCTGAAAAAAAGAATGGAAGGTAAGGTTCATTATAATTTTCTTTCTGATGAGTTCCCTATGCACCTGTGTAAAATGTATAATCTTAGAAGACTTTCTGGGGAATTGAATTATATTATGGCACTTAAATATAAATACTATCCAAATACATAAAGATTATGGTACTAGGTACTTAACAACTGATACAAAAATACAAGTTAATTCTGTAAGAATTTCTGTTTGAGGACTGCTTCTTTATTGCTTAGTTTTAGAGGCATCATAGAATTTCAAAGCTATTTTCTTGGTCTGTGAAGATTTATTTTTACTTACTGTTGCCTGGTAGGTTTTCAGAGATGCAGAACACACTCTGGGAATCTCTTCCTTGGATACTTTGTGCTAAAAATGCACAAATTACTCACAGGCACAAAACAGGACCTAATTTTGAAAATTTTAACACCATAGAGTGTAATGGCTTTGAAACTGTTATACTCTGTTTGCCATTATGAAGAAAATTATGATAGAAGTTATATTTTGCTGTCGTTATAGAGGGCTAAAAATAGGATTAATAACTTATTTATTTATATAATCTCCTTAAGATAGTTTTGCCTTTCCTATTGAGACAGTGTGTGTGTGTGTGTGTGGTGTGTGTGTGTGTGTGTGTGTGTGTGTGTGTGTGTGTGTAAGAAATAACACTGATATTTTCTGGAGAGAGAGTAGAAGAGTGAAGAAAACAATTGGCTTACTTTTTTTCTCATAAAGAACTCTTCTTGGCCGTTTGTGGAACTGAGGACTGAACCCAGGGGCATTCTACCTTGGAGCTATACCCCCAACCTTTTTTTATTTTGAAACAGGATCTCACTAAGTTGTTGAAGGCCTCACCAAGTTGCTGAGGCTATCATTGAATCTATAATCCTCCTGGCTCAGCCTGGGATTATAGGTGTGCTCCATGCCCAGCTGGGCTCCTGGACTTTCTAGATAGTCTCTGTCTGTTCGTGTAATTCTCCAAGTGATGTGTTTTTTTATGATCCCAAGAAAGTCTTTGATAGAATGAGAGAGGATAAACTTTCAGAAGGACCTTCTTGTCCTGGAGAAATATTCACTATTTGGGGAATAAGAGTGAATTTTAAATTAACTAACATCATTCAAATATTTTTTGGAAGTGATTGGTGTTAAATAAATTACAAGTAGCGCCGGGCATGGTGGCACATGCTTGTAATCCCCGCACTTGGGAGGCGGAGACAGGAGGATCACGCTGGTTCGGAGTCAGCCACGCAGGCTTAAGAGACTCTGTTTCCAAGTAAAAAAGTAAAAAAATAGGTCTGGGAGTGTAGCCCGTGGGAGTGTAGTCCGGAGGTAAAAGGGCTTCCAGGAATCCCAGTACCACCAAAAAAATAAATAAATAAATAAATAAATAAATAAATAAATAAATAAATAAATAAAATAAATAAATAAATAAATTACAAGTAAATTATTAAGTATAATTGTTAAAAATATTTTTGTTCTTCTTACTTATTTTTATTTTTAAAAATTATTTTATTAGGCCAGGGATGGTGGCATACACTTGTAATCCCAATACTTGAGAGGTGGAGACAGGAGGATCATGGTTCACTGGAGAGCCTCAGCTACTTAATGAGGGCCTTTGCAACTTAGACCTTGTTTCAAAAATAAAGAATAAAAAATAGGGCTGGGAGTGTAGCTTGGAAGTAGAATGCTCCTGGGTTCTATCCCCAGTACTGCAAAAAAAAAAATTATTAATACACTGGAGTTACACATTTTCAGTGGGGTTGGTGTGACAAAAGACATACATGTGCAAAGCTTTTGGGGTACTCACTTCCACATCCAGCTTCCCATTTTAGTATAGTTTGAAAGATGCTCCAGTGTCGGTTGGTCTTGCTCATGAAATGGGGTTCTGTCAAAGGCTTTGATGAGGAAATAATATGTCACATTGAAGGTTGCAGCCTCAGCATATGAATTTTGTTGAATACAATTCAGCCCATAATAATCCTGTTTGTAAGTTATTTCCCTCTTCTGTTTGAGGATTTTGCAACTGGTGACTTTTGATTTTTACATTGCTGAGGACAATGCAAATACATTTCAGTTTTACTGATAGCCTTTGTCCCTGGAAGCTATCTATTTTTTGTAGATTGGGTTTTATATTGTAGATTATATTATTTGAATATTTTAAACAATTCCTCTCTGGGTTTATTATTCCTGAAATGACCTATTCTCATAATTATGTTAGAAAACCTTCAAGTAATACTATCTCTACCTTTTTACCTCTTAGTATCATTTTCACTATTTAATATCAACTGTAAGTTCATGAAACATCTACTTTAAAAACTAGGAAGAGATTTTCTGTATGTCAGAGATGGTATGTGAACAAGTGTCTCCTACTTTAAGAGCAATCTAGAAATTGAAATAACCACTTGTGTGAGAATAAGTCTCAAATAAGATCTCAACTCTTCTGTAGGTTTTCACGGTTCTCCCTTGTTAGAGTTGACTAACATGAAAGAGGAAAGGGAGTTAAAAATTTCACTTTTCTTGCATTAAGAATTTCCTTTGTTCCACAGGAAAAAGCCGATGTGCCTACACTTTGTTAAACGTGGTGACATTTTTAGATTGGCAGATATCTAGGTCAGAGTTCTTCTGCAATCTTCAAAGTACTGCCTTTCATTAAAAGCAAAGTGGGAACTGGAATGTCTCAAAGCAACCCCTGGATCATTTTCATTAAGTTGATAAATTCTCAGATATATCGTACAGGGGAAGCGTTCTAAAATGGCACCGCTGGTGTAAAAATGTTACGGAACCAATTTCTGATGCTTTCTGTCCTTGATAAAAAGATCCAAACACTAGAAAATGTGGCAACTTGCTCCTAAGACAGTGTTCGTGTGTTTTATGTGTATCTGTGCAGACCCCAGGCAGATACAGGGATTCAGTATAGGTAATATAATGTGAATTGGGCAGAATTATAATAAAACAAAAAGCTTCTAATTTCAGTGCCAAATATACCATTTTTTCTCTCTTAGGCTAGATGGCCAAGTCAATGGATTCACCAACACCCTGAACAATGAGTCTACAAGAACCTCTGCCTATTCTTACGAATCCAGGAACAATCTGAGGTACTGCAGTCAGTTAACAAGACAAAGGGCAGAGCTAGCTCCCTGTTTTTGTTTGTCTTTGAATCTCACATGCAAGCTGACCCTTCCTTTGAACTGCAGAAATTTCTAATTTTATCTGGGGTTATATATAACTACCATACACCAAAGAGTTGTTAGCAGCTTGGTTATTGTTGAGACATCTGGATAGGAAAGTATAAAATGTGGGTTTTCCTTAAAAAGACTATGATCACAAAAAAGCACGACTGTGGCAATGGTGTTGACATTCTTTGGCTAGATCTCAGTGTCTCATTAAATCAGATACTGTCATGATAGCTAAGATGCACTTTGAGGTTTATGGGGGGAAATTATGGCTTGGAAATATGAATGGGACATCAGGGAGGCAGACACTAAAACACACGACACAGATACTCAAAGTAATCTTTGTGTTTCTCGACAGATTTACTAAGAGATCAATTTTCATAATACTCTTGAAGTAGGTCAAAACAGTAGAACCCAAGAACAAAATGGCAGACACAATGGAATTTTGCAGAGTTGATAAATAGTACTTTAACATTTTAGTTTCAACGATTTTAGTTTAGAAAAAATGTATAAGCATGACACTTTGCATCGAATTAATAGCTTTGTCGTTTTTATTGTCTTTATAAATAAACTTCTGACCTGAAGTAAAATGGTTATGTTGCAGTTCCAGTGCTAGAACAAGGCATGTAAGACCAAAGGACACTGTCGTATATACAAGGACATATGTGGAGAACAGGTATTGAAATATATTCAAATATTTTGCTTCATTTTATAATTTTGAAATAATCTATGTTTAACAAGAAATGCCATCATTCTACAGTATGCCTCTTTCAAAGGGAAGGCCATTTAAGAGTATATTGAGTCCTAGGCATACAAAACTCTATGATGCTTTAGTATGAAGGTGTTGATAAGTAATCATCATCATTAGCCCGGCATGGTGGCGCACGCTTGTAATCCCAGCATTCGGGAGGCTGAGAACGGAGGATTGCAGTTTGCAGACAGCCTCAGCTGCTTAGTGAGGCCCTTCGCAACTCAGTGAGACCCTGTTTCAAAATAAAGAATAAAAAATTGGGTAGGGGGTATAGCTTGGAGGTCAAATGCCTCTGGGTTCCAGCCCCAGACCTGCAAAAATGATCATAATCATTGAATAGGCTCAGTAATATTTTAATATAACACATGTATACACCATAGGATTTCTTTTTTTTTTTTTTTTTTTTTTGGTGGTACTGGGGTTCCTGGAAGCCCTTCTACCTCCGTGCTACACTCCCAGACCTATTTTATACTTTTTATTTGGAAACAGGGTCTCTTAAGCCAACGCGGCTGGCTTCAAACCTGTGCAATCCTCCTGTCTCCGCCTCCCAAGCGCGGGGATTACAAGCATGCACCACCACGCCCGGCTACACCATAGGATTTCTAATTGAATGTCCTCATAGAAACATGGATGGCTATATGGTTTAATAAGCTTTGTGAAATCACACAAATATTCCTATACTAATTAGAAGTCCCACTTTAATTAAATGACTGTCTATTGTTGTTTACCTCTAATCTGAAATAAGAGGTATAGTTTTGAGTAGATGAATTCTGGCCCAAATTATAGGGAATTGATGTCCCATGAAATATGTTGCTGGGAGTAATGGATATTTAGGGCTATTTCAACTAGAGTCAGGAATTCATAGCCCATTTGGTCTTTAAGGAGTATAGGAACAAGAATTAGTCTAATTGTGGAAGAATCTAGTGGCAGAACACAAAAATGCAGATATACAAAAATTCCATTTAAGATATTAGGCAAACAAAAATAGGTAAGATTTTATTTAATATGAGGAGTATGCCTGCCTGTTCATTAGCTCAGTCCAGTCTGAAACACAGAGATAGTGCTATCCACATATCTGCTGTACCATTTAACCTGTTTTGGAGTAAATTTTAAAATAGTGAGTAGTTACTAAATAAAAATATATTGGCAAGTAGATAAATAATATCAAAATAATATTACAGTGAAGGCAAGACACCAAGTATTGGCATATAGAATAAAAATAGATGGACTTTGCAGGGTGTGGTAGTGCATCATGCCTGTAATCCCAATACTTATTAGACTCAGACAACAGGTTTGAGGCCAACCTCAGCAAGTTAGCGAGACTCTCATCGGCTCAGATCCTGTTTCAAAATAAAAAATAAAAAGGGCTGAGGGAATAGCTTGGTGTAGGAAACCAGATTTACCAGCCACGTGGCCTTAGCAGAGTAACTCTTTTGGCTTCAGTTTCCTCATCAATAAAACGGGAGTAATAATATATGCATCACACATAAATATGTGCAAACTCTTAGGGTAATATGGTTCATCAAACAGATTTTAGTTCTGACAGCAGTTTGCCTCTGGGCAATTCATATAGAGAGATTTCTCATTAGAAAGTCCCAAGTGAAGGCTATAGAATTCTCACTCACTGTAGGAACATGTTGATTCCACTTCTAATATATTCCCAGGTAGCATACGTACTTGGGAAGCAATTATGAGGAGCCAACTGGCTAGTTCATTATGGAGTTTGTTTGTTTCCAGGAAAGAGTGTTACAGGCTGGGACAACCTTCACCATGGACAAGAAAGGACTTTGGAAAATTGTACTTCTTTTGCTTTCCTTCTAGGTTACTCCTTCTTGCATGTTTTTAAGTTTAAAATGTCTAGATCTTTCTCTCAAAGCTCCTGTGTCTCTGTTTCTCTGCAGGAATGGTGTGTGTGTGTGTGTGTGTGTGTGTGTGTGTGTGTGTGTATTTGCCTGCCTTGCTTGGGCTTTGCTTATCCTTTATCCGTGCCAGACTATACAGCTTTATTTTAGTGACTAAGTATAAATGTCATGAAAATTGATTATTTATTTGCCTCTTCACATTTGTTCCTATGCTCCTCACCCTACTCTCTGTTTACTTTGGTGAGGTATCAGCTTGGAGGGGTTTTGTGCATCAATACCCCTACTGATTAAAAGATAAAAAGCATCAGAACATCATCCTGACTTGTAACATCACAAGAGAGAATGTGCGTGTGTTTTCTTACCTGTGCCTGGGTATGTACATCAATACCAGAGAAGACAGGCTGACTCACATGTGTGTTTGTTTCTAGCAAATCACCAAAGGGTGGAAATCAGGAGACTACTTCTGGAAAATATATACAAACTGTTTACTCAACTTCAGATAGGTGAGTATGACTATATTTCTAAATATATAAGTATATATATATATATATATATATATATATATATATATCCAAAATACGTGTGTGTGTGTGTGTGTGTGTGTGTGTGTGTGTGTGTGTGTGTTCTCACTGTCCTTTCTCCTGCAGATGGCTCTCTGGATGCTAACTATTATATATGTGCACGCAGAGAACAGAGTATAACTCTGCATCCAGGAATTTGCTGCTTGCCCTCCTGGCTATTACTGCTTTCTGATTTCAATGCACATTATTCCCACAGTCCTTTCTGTGCCTTACACGCTGCCTCCCAGGCCAACCCTTCTGCTATTGGTGATCCCCAGCGTGGCCGTATTATTAGCCTCCGGGCTTCACTGCATCACTAGACCCCTCTTAGCCCTCCCTCTTTGCAGTTTCTGAAGCCAGCTTGCTTTGCAAACAGCTGTGAGGCTATGTGGTAAGGGCCGTGCTGGCCCAAGGCTCAGTTCCCAGGGGCAGGGCTATGATGAGTATTGATTTAGTGCTGGTGAGCTGGCTGAACTCCAGGTTTCTGCTCTAAGTGATCCTCTTTACTGTTTATTGTTCAGAGGCGCCCATAGGTGACACTCTGGAGAGTGTGGCCTGCAGATTTCTAGTGGAGCAAATGAAAACAATTAACATTTCAACCCAACCCCTGGAATCAAGCTTAATGCAGATGCCTGTGTTTCTCTACAGCAGGGCCTGTGAATGTGATTCATGAGAGCAAGGGCAAATCTTGTTTTTATGGGTAGCCTTAGCTTCTAATGCAGTATTTGGCACCTAAAAGTATTCAATAAATGCTTTCTTATTTATTTATTTTTTATTTTTTATGTGGATCATATTGGAAATGGCATACATTCAGAATGTGCTTGGTGCCCTCTTTCCCCAACTTCTCCTTCCCCCCTCCCAACAATGAGTGTCAAGATTAACCACGCTACATTCACACTTACACACATTCGAATGTAGCTCCTCCATTAATCAACCTCAGCCTTTATCCTCTCCTACCCTTCCGTTCTAGCTTTGCTGAGGTTTCCACTCCGTTATCTGGAGTCCCTCTGGTATCCCTAACACTCTCTAGTTTGGGCATATTAAAGAAAACATATATTCCTTCTCTTTCTGTGCTTGGCTGATCTCACTTAACATAATGTTCTCTGGGTCTTTCCATTTTCTTGTGAATGACATGATTTTGTTCTTCTTTATATCCGAGTAGAATTCCATTGTGTGTATTTCTCATAATTTTGCAATCCATTCTTCTGTTGATGGAGACCTAGGTTGGTCCCATATTTTGGCTATTACAAATTGTGCTGCTCTGAAGATGGATATGCATATGTTAATGTCATTCTCTGATTTCAACCCCTTTGGAAAGATACGCAGAAATGGTATAGCCGGATCATATGGTGGATCCATTCCCAGTTTTCTAAGGAATCTCCACACTGATCTCCATAGTGGCTGCACAAATAACCCAATCAAGAAATGGGCAACTGAATTGAATAGACACTTCACAAAAGGAGAGATATGAATGGCCAATAGATACAAGAAAAGATGTTGAACATCACTAGCCATCAGGGAGATGCAAGCCAAAACTACGCTGAGATTCCATCTAATCCCAATCAGAGTGGCAAGTGTGAAGAAGTCAAATAACAACAAATGCTGGCTAGGATGTGGGGGAAGAGGAACTCATGCTGTTGGTGGGAGTACAAACTAGTTTAATAAATGATTTCTGAAAATATGAACCATATCCCATTTGCTAAAGGAAATAGCGTGGACCAGGCATCAAAATTATATCCTATTCTCTAATGATAGAACGTAAACTAGTAAGCCCTTATGGAAGACAGTATAGAAATTTCTCAAAAAACTAAAGATAGAACTTCCAGCAATCACACTATTGGGAATATAGCCAAAGGAAAGGAAATCAGTATGTCAAAGAAATATTTGTACCCCCATATACATAGCAGCTCTATTCACAGAAGCCAAGATACAGGATCAGCATAGATGTTCACCAAGGAATGCATAGATGAAAATGTGATATATATATATATATATATATATATATATATATATATATATATATAATGGAATATTATTCAGCTATAAAAAAGAATGAAGACCTGTCATTTATGACATTGGATGATCCTGGGGGACACTGTGTTAAGTGAAATAAACCAGGCATAGAAAGACAGATACCACACATGGTCACTCATAAGTGGAAGCTAAAAAATTTGATCTCAAAGGAGTAGAGTAGAATGGCACAGAAACTGGTAAGTAGGGTAGAGGAAGTATAGAGAAAATAACAGAAACTAAAATGCAGTTCGATAAGAGAAATAACTTTTAGAGCTCTACAGCACAGTAGCGTATATTTATATATTTCAAAATAGCTAGAAGAGATAATTTTGAGTGTGTGTGTGTGTGTGTGTGTGTGTGTGTGTGTGTGTTTAACTGAGGATTGAATCCAGGGGCATTCTCCCCCCCAAGCTATACTCTGCCCTTTTTACTTTTTTATTTTTGGAAATAGAGTCTCACTAAATTGCTGAGAGTCCCACTATGTTGCTGAAGCTGGTTTTGGACTTACTATTCTTCTCTCTCAGCCTCCCAAGTACTGGTATTACAGGCATGCACCACCACACCCAGCTAATTTGTGTGTGTGCGTGCGTGTGTGTGTGTGTGTGTGTGTGTGTGTGTGTGTGCGTAGTACTGGGAATGGAACTCATGGACATTCTACCTCTGAGCTACACCCTCAGCCCTATTTTTTGTTCTTTATTTTGACACAGGGTCTCACTGAGTTGCAGAGGGCCTCACTAAGTAGCTGAAGCTGTCTGCAAACCTCAGTCCTCCTGTCTCAGCCTTCCAAATGCTGGATTACAAGCGTGTGCCACCATTTCCGGCTCTAATTTTGAATGTTCTTCACACACACAAACACACACACACACACACACAATTAAATGCCTGAGATTATAATACTAACTACCTTGATTTGACCATTATATAATATATTACATATCAAAATACCACATTTTACTCAATAAATACTTATAATTACATGCCAATTAAATTTTTTTTTAAATGTCCCCTTTCGGGCACTTTTCCAAGGTCTTGCCCTTTATCAATGCTCTGCTGAGTGTCCTGCCTTTAAGTCATGCCTCCCTGAGCAATAATTGATACAAACTGTAGAATTATAGACATTATCTATCTAACCAAACACCCTGAACTAGGCTTTTCACAAAGATTTCTGGAAAAACTTTTGTCTAAATGCACAATATTAATAGATACAGTGCTAATCTCAGAGCTTTCCCTGGACTCATATTTTATTGCTAATGCAATTAATAAAAATGTTCCTTATTAAAGTCTTGGTGTTAATATGATAAATTTCAGTCTTGCTCCTAAAGGAGTCCATGAAACTTTGTTTTGTCATCAGAGAAGTCAGTTCTCCATCTGGTCAAGCAACTTTTGCTGTTGTGGTTAGTGTCTACAACTGGCTCTGTTCCTACAATCTTCATCCAAATACTTCATGTCCCATTAAGCGTGGCTTCCCAAATCACTACCAGCAGCTTTGGATACATATGTGGAAATACCAATGTCAATCTCAGTACTCTTTATGGGGAAAGGGGGACATGGGTAGGGAGCTGAGAGCCCCACAAATTCTGTGTGCATGTAAATCACTGTCAACTTGATTTGTATTATGATATGAGACTATAATGCACCAACTAAAACATGTAAAAGTGGCTTCCCTCCTTGTAGGATAAGGACCAGCTTCCTTTGCATATGCCCTATGGGTCTCTAGAACCCAGTCCTACTGAACGTGGTCTGATGGTCAGGCAGAGTAGAAGCCCATGTGCAGGGGCATCCTTGGGCATCCTGTTCCATCTGCTTGGAGTTCTTCCATCATACTCATAAGCATTCCTCATGGGCCCACCGTGACAGTTCCTTCACCTCTAAGATTTAACCCCTGTGCACTTTCTCAGAAAAGCATTTCCTGTCTTCCCTCAACCTTAGTGAGTTTTTTTTTTCTCTCTCTCTCTCTGAGGATGAAACCCAGGGGGGTCCTCCCAGCCCTATTTTTAGTCTATTGTTTGTTTGTTTATTTATTTATTTTTGCAGTACCAGGGATGAAACCCAGGGGCACCTACCTCCGAGATACACCCCCAGTCCTATTTTTCAGTTTGTTTGTTTATTTATTTATTTATTTATTTATTTATTTAATGGTACTGGAGTTCCTAGAAGCCCCTCTACCTCCGGGCTACACTCCCAGACCTATTTTTACATTTTTATTTAGAAACAGGGTCTCCTAAGCCAGCACGCGCGGCTGGCTTCGAACCTGCGCGATCCTCCTGTCTTTGCCTCCCAAGCGCGGGGATTACAAGTGTGCGCCACCACGCCCGGCTGTCTTTTTATTTTTGAAACAGGGTCGCATTGAGTTGCGAAGGGCCTCACTAGGTAGTTGAGGCTGTCCATGAACCAGTTCTTCTGGTGTCAGCTTCCTGAATGCTGGGATTACAAGTGTGCGCTTCCACACCCAGTAGCCTTGGTGGTTCTCCCGATGGACTCTCCTCACCCTTTATCTGTCTCCATGTCATGCTGTCATTGTTGAACCAAACAGGTGGCTTTCCCAGTGGGAAGAGCTTCTAGTCATTGGAGGACCACATCTCCCCACTCCATCCTCCCAGCTCCTAGCTCAGTGCCTAGAAATGCATGGGTGATACAGAACACCTATCTTCTACTTTTTTTTTTTTTTTTTGGTGATACTGGGGATGGAAACCCTTTTACCTCTGGGCTACACTCCCAGACCTATTTTATATTTTTATTTGGAAACAGGGTCTCTTAAGCCAGCGAGGCTGGCTTCAAACCTGCGCGATCCTCCTGTCTCCGCCTCTCAAGCGTGGGGATTACAAGCTTGTGCCACCATGCCTGGCTCTCTTCTACTTTTAAATATCTGTGGTGCTTTTAGTCTTTTTTTTTTTTTCCTTTTGTTTTGCAGTATTAGGGATGGAACCCAAGGGCATTCTAGCTCTAAGCTATATCCCCGGCCCTATATTTTATTCTTTATTTTGAAACGAGGTTTCACTAAATTTCAGAGGGCCTCGCTAAGTAGCAGAGGCTGTTCACAAACCAGCCATTCTTCTGTCTCAGCCTCCCAGGTACTGGGATTATCAGCATGCTCCACCACACCTGGTGCATATAGTTTTAAACAGGAAGTTTTAGTGTGTGCAAACATGCATGTGTGTAAATACGGATAACTCATAGATAACAAAAAGAGAATGAAGTAAAAGGGGAGAATATTCACTTAAATACAACGGGATCAGAAAGAAGTTACCAGAATGACTGAAAATATAAAACCAAACAAGGTTTATTCATTCTAATCCCTTTTCTTTCTCCCATTTCCATCTTCTCTATTTCTCTTCCTGCAATTGATGACCACACAGTGGCTCGTGGGCATGACTACCTCATTCCAGCATGAGGAGCCCAGTAGAACTCATGGGTAGGCCAAAGACTCTGAGACCACGCTGCCTCCACTCAAAACCACTCACCAGCTGTGTGACAGCAGCAATTTACTTACCATTCTGTGCTTTTCTGTAATGTAATGATAAAAATATTAATACTGACTTTTCAGGTTGTTATGAAGAATAATTGAGTTTGTATAGGTAATACATGGGAAAAATGCACTAAGCATTTTAAGCACCATACAAGTTTGTTTTTTTTTTGTTTTTTGTTTTTTGTTTTTTGTTTTTACCACCCTATTATGTATCCTACTCCAGAAACTTTAGAACTCCATGCTGATGCCTCAAAACCAGTAAACTCTACCAGGTGATTTTTTTTTTCTTTTTTGCAGAATTAGGGGTTTAACCCAGGGACATTCTACCTCCAAGCTATACCCCAGCCCTATTTTTTATTCTTTATTTTGAAACAGGATGTCACTAAGTTATGGAGAGCCTCACTAAGTAGCTGCAGCTGGCTGCAAACCTATGATCCTCCTGTCTCAGCCTCCCAAGTGCTGGGATTACAAGCATGCGCCACCACTCGCAACTACTATTTAAGACAGTCCTACGATCTTCTAAAAGCAAAGGGATTCTTTCTTAAGGATCTGACATGATGTAAGATTTTTTTTTTACTTCTCTGAGCACATCTATAATTCAGTTATTGTTGAACATTAGTTTTCCAAAATAAAAAATAAAACTCCTCTCCCCCTCATCAAATGTTATGTCTCCCTGTACAGTATATATTTTGCCATTATAGGAATCCCTATAGCCTGACTCTCACCATGACATCAAGAGGAATATCATGTTGACTCTAGATCCTAGAGTTCTGAGCACTACATTTATGAGTTTATAAATAGTCTTGAATAGATTTATATGTGGGTCCTATTGAATGTTTCAAGACTAAAAAAATACATGAATCTGCTGCATATTTTCCCCATGTAATATGTAAAGTGATACATGTAAGTTAATAATTAAAAACCCTCTTCTAGCTTCAAGGGGCATTTATGACCTACTTCAACTAGAAAACTGAAATCTTTGTCCTCTCAAATGAATCCTTGATTGCTAATAAATTAATAATCTGAGACTTTTCCTCATGTTAATTCTTTGACATAATTTTGGGGTAACTAGAGAATCAGTTCTATTACTAGAACAAGTAATCTCTGAACTTTCCTTGATTTCAGTGCAATTTCCTAAAGTATCATCAAAATTAATATATTTCTGCATGACTTTATAGGGAATACATCTGTCTTTTATAGGATAGCAAATTTATTTTTAATATTTAATTGCTTATGTCTCTATAGGTCTGTCATTGAAAAAGATATGTGTACTTACTGCCGCAAACCCTTGGGTGTAGAGACTAAAATGATCTTAGATGAATTACAAATTTGCTGCCATTCCACTTGCTTTAAGGTAAACGTATTTATTTCCCTTATCTAAATATAAAATGGCATAACAACTGGGAGAAAAATATATATTGAAATACTTGGGATGAAATTAAAGCTTTCATAAAGCAACAATCTTCATTAATAATGAACCATTTACATATTTCTCAGAGTTCTGCAGCCTAAGCCTCAAAGGTTTGTAATGACCATCTTAATTTTAGGCTTTGCGTTGATTACTGATACATCTACTCACTTTTACTCTAGAGACATAAGCCTGTGGAAAAGATAAACACTTGTTCTTTTTATAAAAGTTTTAGCAACATTTTAATAAATCATATATTTATTAAATCACATCAAATACATGAGAAAAATTTAAATGTTAAATAAACCATTGAGAAGAAAGCAGTTCATTCTTCATGAAATTAGGCCTGATTGGATTTAATAATGGTTAAAACTCAGTCTTTTTTAGAGACCATTGATTAATTTTTTTCAGTACTGTGGATGGAACCCAGGGGCATTCTACCTCTGAGCTACATCCCCAGTCCTATTTTTTATTCTTTATTTTGAAACAGCCTCTCATTGAGTTGCAGTGGGCCTCACTAACTGAGGTTGTCAGCGAGAACCATGATCCTCTTATCTCAGCCTCCCAAATTCTAGGATTACAAGCCTGTGCCACCACACCCAGCTCATCATTGATTAATTATAATTAATTGTATCTTAATAAACAAGAGTAAACATTCATTAGCAGGGTGCTCCACTGTTCCAGTTCACTGGAAAACCTTTTTGTTTTTCATGATAACATCAGCGGGGTAAGCATTACATCTTGGAGTGTAATTGCATGAGTGGGCACTGAGCTGGGAGTCTGAAGACCTGAATTCTAGTAGTTCTGCTTTTGCCACTAACTATGGCTGTGTGACATTGGACAACCACCGACATTTCCTTGGTCTTGGTTTTCTTACCTGTAAAATGGGGGCAGTTTACCAGACCAATCCTCAACCCTGGCTGCATATTATAATCATCTAGGGAGCTAAGGAGGAAAAAAACAACAACACATGTTCGGCTGTCACCTATTAAACCAAGAACCTCAGAGATGAGTTGGGGGGCACTGATACCAATGAATCTAAGAGGCAGCCAACTTAAGAACCATTTACATAAATCTATGTGTGCTGACTAGCTGGCATTCTGTGGTTGCTGTGAATCATCTAATTCAGTCAAATACATGTAATACTTTGTCAGTTGATTGCTTCTCCTCCAGTTACTTTCAGACAGTAACATAAAACAATCAGAAATATGATACATCATTTCCAGCAAAAATCCCCCATCCAATATAGAATTGTGAAAATATAATCTGATGATTAAATAACTTTGATTATAAGAATATAAAACTACTTCCATTTAGTTATGAAATATATTCAATTAAAATATTACTTTAAATTATTATGAAGACAATTTTATAAACAAGAAAATTCTCCTGATTATTGTTTTTGGTAAGTATGAATCACTTTGATTTATTATATTTTAAATGCTTTTTTTCCATTTTCAATATAATTTTAGAATATAACAGAATAAAAACATTCCCCACACTTGTACAGAAAGACAGATTGTTCTCTAACGATCAAAATAGAGAACCACCTGGATGGGCTTAAAAGTGTCAAAGAGATGAATGACAATTTGCTTTAGTGAGTCCTCTTCTTTTTTGTGTGTGTGTGGTACTGGGGGTGGAACCTAGAGGCTTTCTACCTCTGAGCTATTCTCCCAGCCCTATTTTATGTTTTATTTGGAAACAGAGTCTCACTAAGTTGCTGAGAGCCTCACTAAGTAGCTGAGGCTGGCTTCGAACCTGTATGATCTTCCTGTCGCAGCCTCCCAAGCATGGGGATTACAAGGGTGCGCCACCACGCCCGGCTAAAGCCTACAGCACCCAGTATTCCCAGGCAGACGCCCATGCAAGTACTAACCAGGCCCGACCCAGCTTAGCTTCTGAGATCAGACGAGATTGGGCGCGTTCAGGGTGGTATGGCCATTAGTGAGTTCTCTTCTGAAAGCAACCACTGACTGCCTCATGTTCAGAAGTTGGCTAGTCTGCAGTGGACAGATCTAAAAGAGAGGTCGAAACTTTCATGCTTCTTTAACTGACATAACTCAGAACAAATCTGCCCCCACACACCATATATGGTTGGCAGTTTGTTTTGCTTAATGAAGTTGTGCCCAGACAGCATAGCTCTCCTTTATGTGAGCAAAAGAGCAATGCTGTCTTATGTTTTTGCTTGCAATATTGAGGGGTCATCCTGTCCTTGACAATTTGAATTTTTCATATCTTCTCCATTGTAAATTAAGTAGAAAATGCCAGTGGCAGATGTGACCTGAAATGTACCTACATGATAGGGAGATGCTGTGAGGATTTATTTGAGAACTTTAGCCTGTGTATTCTACAGGATACACTCAGTTTTCCCATGGTTTTTCTCCAGAATCCCTCTGTTACTTTAAAAGATCATCCTGAAAAAGGCTTATCTAACCTTTTCCCCTAAGAATCTACTGTGCAAACTTTATATATATTCTTTTCTTTGTTAGTGTGAAATATGCAAGCAGCCTTTGGAAAATCTACAGGCAGGTGACAGTATTTGGATTTATAGACAGACAATACACTGTGAACCTTGCTACTCTAAAGTTATAGGTAAGTGTTATCTCTGTAAGGAACAACACTTTTACTAGCACTAATGAGCATTTAGTGTCATTGAAAACTATGCGTTTCAATAAAATAAAAATACTTAGGAATTTAATAGCAGTTATACTATTGTAGTATTTTGTTTAATGGTATCAAATCGGTCAACATTTCCATTGTCTTCTAATATCAGACAGTGCATAGATAGAACTAAGCAAAGAAGTAATTTCTTTTAGAATTTTCTTAAAAATTTTCAAACAAAAATACCTATTTCCTAATATGATTGTTTAAATTGAAGTCCATTTTGTGAATGATCTCTTATGCTTGCGCTTAAATATATTGGTATCTAATTCAGTTGTTCAAATAAATTCCTTTCAAAGGTAAAACAAGATAATTCTACATAATTATATATTAAATATAGATTCTGAGTATTTTAAACAATTTAAGACCAAATATTACTATCGTTTGGACTCTTTTTTTCTGTGTGGTGCTGATAATTGAGTGCAGAGACCTTCTATCTCTGAGCTACAATCCAGCCCTTTCTGTATGTTTTTGTTTTGAAACAGTCTCCCTAGGTGCTGAGAATCTCAGCTGTATCTATGAGGTTGTTCTCCAACCTAAGGTCCAAGTATCACCACGTGTGGCTTTAATTTGTACTCTTAATTAGTATAAGTAATGTGAACAGAAAACATACAGACTTATGTTTTAACTGATTTTTTTATAATCTAAGCATGAATTTTTTTTGGTTTTTTTTTTTTTTTGTGGTACTGGGGTTCCTGGAAGCCCTTCTACCTCCGGGCTACACTCCCAGACCTATTTTTACATTTTTTTATTTGGAAACAGGGTCTCCCAAGCCAGTGCGCGCGGTTGGCTTCGAACCTGCGCGATCTTCCTGTCTCTGCCTCCCAAGTGCGGGGATTACAAGTGTGTACCACCACGCCCAGCCTAAGCATGAAATGTTTAAAAGCTGACTTAAAAGATAGGCACAAGCCAGGCATGATGGCGCATGCTTATAATCCCTGCGCTCGGGAAGCGGAGACAAGAGAATCGCGCAGGTTCGAAGCCAGCCGCGCTGGCTTAAGTGACCCTGTTTCCAAATTTAAAAAATATAAAAATAGGTCTGGGAGTGTAGCCCGGAGGTAAAAGGCCTTCCAGGAATCCCAGTACAAACAAATAAACAAAAACAAAAGCAACAACAACAAAGATATGCACAGTACATGATAAATTAGCAAAATTAAGTCCTATGAGATAGGGTTGATATTTCAAAGCCAATATCTACATTTTATTTTTAGATTAAATAGCAAGTAGAAAGTTAACCAAATAAATATTGAATGGAAGGTCAACAGCACTGTATGAACGGCCTTATTTTCTTTTAAAAATTTCTTTTATTGGTGCATTATATTCATACATCTTAATGGGATACAAGATGGTGGAGACATACATGCTCATATCATCCAATTAGCCCTTACCCAATTCCTACCCCATTCCCACCCCCTTCCTCCTTCCCATGTTTGGCTTAGTGATTGATATTGATGTGTTTGTCAAAGTACATCATGTGCATTAGAGATTTTCCCTCTTCCAGCCTCCCATTCCCTCAGTTAGGTTGCCTTATTTGCTCATCTATAGAATCTCCTTTTTCATCTAGAGTTCCTCCTATGACTCATTTTCTCCCTAGCTTTTGCATATTAGGGAGAGCATCCGATTTCTTATTTTTTGTGACTGACTAATCTCACTTAGCATAATGTCCTCCAGTTCCATCCATTTTGTGTAAATGACGTAATTGTGTTTTTCTTTATGGCTGAGTAAAATTCCATTGTGTACATATCTCACAGTTTTGTAATCCCTTCATCTGTTGATGTATACATTGGCTGGTTCCATAGTTTGGCAGTGGTGAATTGTGCAGCTATGAACATAGATATGCACGCATTAGTTTGGTAGCTTGCTTTCCTTTCTTTTGGGTGGTACAGGAGTGGTATTGCTCGATCATATGGTAAGTTCATTCCCACTCTTCTGAGGACCCTCCATACTGTTTTCCAAAGTGGTTGTACTAATTTGCAATCCCACCAACAATGTCGTAGAGTTCCCACTTCTCCACATTCTCACCAGAATTTGTTGTTGTTTGTGTTTTGAATGATTGTCCTAATTGGAGTTAGGTGGAATCTCAGGGTTGTTTTGATTTGCATCTCTCTGATTGCTAATGGTGTTGAACATTTTTTATGCATTTATTGTCCATTTGAATTTCTTCCCTTGTGAAGTGTCTATTTAGTTCATGTGCCCATTTTATGATTGGGTTATTTGTTTTCTAAGTGCTGAGTTTCATGAGTTCTCTGTATATTCTAGATATCAGTCCTCTATCAGAGGAGTAGTTGGCAAAAATCTTTTCCAATTCTGTTGGCTCTCGGTTAAGGTTCTTGCATGGATAGGCAGAATAAATATCAAAATGGTCATACTTCCAAAAGTGATGTACATATTCAACGCAATGCCCATTAAATTACCAAGATCATTCCTCACAGACATAGAAAAATCAGTCCTTAAATTCATTTGGAACAATGAAAAATCCAGAATAGCCAAAGTAGTTCTCAGCAACAAAAACGAAGCAGGAGGAATTAAAATACCTGACTTTAAACTATACTACAAAGCCATAGGAATAAAAACAGCATGGTACTGGCACAAAAACAGATATATTGATCAATGGAGCAGAATAGAAAACTCAGAAACAAAACCACACACTTACAGTCAATTAATTTTTGACAAAGGGGCCAAAACTCTACACTGGAATAAAGCCTGTTCAACAAATGTTGTTGGCAAAACTGGTTAACCATATGCAGAAAAATGGAAATTAATCCCACTTTCTCACCCTGCACAAGAGTCAATTCAAGATGGATCAAAGACTTAGAAATTATACCAGAGACCTTGAGGCTCCCTGAAGAGGGCATAGGTTCAACACTGCAACACATAGGCACAGATGAAAACCTTCTTAACAAGACCCCAAAGGCACAAGAAACTAAAAGACGAATCAATACAATAGATTGCATTACACTGAAGAGCTTCTGTACAACAAAGGAAACTATCATGAAGGGCCTTATTTTCTGATATCTTGTTGACTTAGTGAATCAAAGAGGAACATTTGGGATTCCTACATGGAATCCAAAGTATGGAACTTAATGACAAATATGTGAGTCTAATGAGCTACTGGGAGGCTACATCTGGTTAATGCTCTGAAAAATATTCAGAAACCCACGTTCCATCAGGCTTCAGAATCAATTACAAGAATAAACATAATTATATTCATACTTTGCCTTCTATTTTCTATTTTTCCAAGACAGCTCTGACTTTCACTTTTCTTTCTAATTTAGCAGCCTCACCATGATCCAATACGGTATCATAGGTCTCTATGTGGATGGTGGGAGCTCTAAAATTTTCAGTCTTCCGAAGGATGTGTGGTTACCCAGAGACTGGGAAGTTTTTGTGTCCACTGTCTGTGTCCTCCTAGCCTATGTGCATTCCACTGGCATTGCATTTTTTATAGTACACATAAGTTGTCAACATATGACTCTCAGCCACCCCATAAGTACACAAAACTGGGATCTGGTACATCATATATGACCAAAAGCTAGTGATGAGTTTAGGAACAGGAAGAAAAGTGGAATGTTTAATCCAAGACCATCCTCTGGATGAAGGATTGTTTTTTACATTTTAGTTGTGGGCTTATGTTTGTACTGAATTTAAATATCTTTTTTTTCCCTTAATTTTTCAGCAAAGTGGATTCAGTAATGCTGATACATGGAAATCAAGATGAAAGGCATGCATTAAGGAATTAAAAGTTACAAGTTATAAGAATAAGCAGTCTACAAAGGCATTTATACTGAAGATTAATATCTGTATAAATTTAACAATTCTGCTATTGTATAAATAATCCAATAACCTTCAGTAAGGTCATATACATAAAAATAAACATCTGGTATCTGGCTAGATTTGGTGATAAAAAATTCACATGGTATTAGTTACCGATGTCAAAGGAATAACACATCTGGTGGCCGTGAGCCCTCTCAGCTGTGGCCAGGCCTGTCTTTGCTTCATATTTCAGCTCTGCATCATGGTTTTCATTGTAATTGAATTTCTCAGTCTTTAACTATATTCCCATAAGAATTTGGATTCATAGGCATTATCAATATCTTGACAAATATGCTAAAGGAAGCAAGATATGCTTCCTTTTTCTGCAAAAGACATTCTGATAGAAATTTTCTCATAAAGTTTGGTACAAAGATCTCAACATAAAACGTTGTATGAACCTCAGGAAATCACTTAAGCTTTCCACATCTCTGTGACATTATTTGCAACATGAAGGGCATTGGACAAAATGGTATTTAAGGTCCTTCTCTGCTCTCTCAGTTTTCTGATTGTAAAATAAGTTTGAGTTTTCTCTTTAAAACACATCAGTGCGCCAGGCGTGGTGGCACACACTTGTAATCCCCGCGCTTGGGAGGCGGAAACAGGAGGATCACACAGGTTCAAAGTCAGCCGCGCTGGCTAAGAGACCGTTTCCAAAAATAAAAAAGTATAAAATAGGTCTGGGAGTGTAGCCCAGAGGTAGAAGAGCTTCCAGGAACCCCAGTACCACAAAAAATAATAAATAAATAAATAAAACACATCAGTGTATGTATTTGTTAAGCTCACTGAACTAAGCAGGACATATAAAAATTTTATTTTAGTGTCATCCTTTGGTTTATCACAGAAATAGTTTTTATAGGCTGTACTTTTAAAAAGAAAGAAATAGATTTATAGGTAACAGGTTAAATCATATGACATGTATAATGAACATATTAGAACTTATTAAATTTTCATTGCATGTTATTTCAAAATCTGGGTATACCAATAATCTATGATAAATAATGGTTATGGATCACAAAGACATGTTGCCTATATTCATATTATGTAGCACTTTACATTACAGAATTCTTATGAAAATAAAATGAACTATCAGTTTCACAGAATCTTTTTGTGGAGTATCTATAAATATTATCCTGTAACACTGAGTTTTGTCTATAATACTGAACATAGTTTATTATATCCTGTGCTATGCTGGTTAACTTATTTTGTTAAATGCACTGACTTATTGTAATTGTACGTTATCGTGAGATTCACAGTGACACATTCACATATGCACACAGCATTATTTGGTTGCTTTTCTTCCCCAAACCTCCTCTCCCCTCCCCTCCTCCGTCACCTGCCGCTCCTCTGCTATTATGCTAGGTCTCTTCTCCTTATTTTTATGAGGTACGTTTATTTTTGTTTATTTTTGTTTGGTTTTGTGGTACTGGGGGTTGAACTCATGTCTACCCCTAACCCTATTTTTTATTCTGTATTTTGAAATAGGGCCTTACTAAAGTGTAGAGGGCCTCGTTGTCACAGGAGGAACCTGCAATCCTCCTGTCTCAGCCTCCCAAGGAGTGGGATTACAAGTGTGCACTGCCACACCCGGCTTTATGAGGTCCCTTTCATTTCTTGTTTTCTCTTTACCCTCCACATATGAGATAAAACATGTAGCCCTTGATTTTCTGGGTCTGGCTGATCTCACTTAGCACGTATTCTCTAGTTCCATCCATTTTCCTGCACCTGACTTTTTTTTTTAATTTTGCCATACTGGGAATTGAACCTAAAAGCATTCTACTTTAGAGCTATACTCCAGCCCTATTTTTTATTCTTTATTTTGAAACAGGGTCTCATTAAGTGGCAGAGGGCCTCACTAAGTAGCTAAGGCTGGCTGCAAACATGTGACCCTCTTCTTGGCCTCCCAAGTACTGGGATTACAAGCCTGCGCCACCCTGCCTGGCTCATGACATAATCTAGTTCTTTATGGCTGAGTAAAACCCCATCATGTGTATAAACCACATTTACCTTATTCATTCGACTGCTGACAGGCACATGTTGTTTCCATAGCTTGGCTATTGCAAATTGTGCTGCTATGAACATGGATATACGTATGTAACTCTGTTCTGTTTTGGAAGGATTCTGAGGAATGGTAACGCGAGTCAAATGGTGGTTCCATTCCTAGTCTTTTGAGGAACCTCTGTATTGATCACCGTAGTTTGTTGTACTAACTTACAGCCCCACTACCAATGCATACTGTTCCTTTTGTCTCACAACCTCGCCGACATCTTTCCTCTCTCTAGCTCACTTGCTTTTGTTCAGGATTGAACCCAGAGAAATTCTACCTCTGAGCTCCAGCCCCAGCATCTTTTATTTTATTTTTTTTTATTTTGAAACAGTGTCTCACTAAATTGCACAAGCTGACCTCAACCCCACCATATTGGCCCACCAAGTACTGGGATTATAGATGTACACCACTGCACTGGGCTCACCATATTGTTTTTATTCTTGATAACTGCCATTCTAAATTAAGTGAGATAGAATCTTTATTTTGTTTTGATTTTCATTTACTTGATTAGTCAGCTTAATTTTTTAACGGCTTAATTTTTATGGCATTTACTTATTTGTTTGTTTATTTATTTATTTATTTATTTATTTACTGTGGTACTGGGGATTGAACCCAAGAGCATTCTTCCTCTGGGCTATACTCCCAGACCAATTTTATTATTTATTTATTTATTTATTTATTTATTTATTTATTCATTTATTATTTTTGCAGTACTAGTAATGGAACCCAGGGGCACTCTACCACCGAGCTATATGCCTAACCCTATTTTTTTATTTTTTATTTTTGAAACAGGGTCTCACTGAGTTGGGAAGGACCTCACTAAGTAACTGAGGCCATCCACAAACATCGATCTTCCTGTCTCAGCCTCTCATATGCTAGGATTACAAGTGTGTGCCACCATACCCCGCTCTATTTATTTATCTATTTTTATTTTTGAAACAGGGTTTCACTAAATTGCTAAGGCTGTCCTCAAACCACAATCCTCCTGTTTCAGCCTCCCAAGTACGGGATTATAGGTGTGTGCCATCATGGCTATGGCTTTTATTTTTAAAGAGCATTTGCTGAAGGAATTAAAAACTTGATATTTATATGAGAAGTTATTATTTTATTAACATTGAGAAATTGAACCTATAAAATCTTTTTGATACTGGGGATTGAACCCAGGGGCATTCTATGTCTGAGCTATACTTTTGATCCTTTCTATATTTTTTTTTATTTTGAAACAGGGTCTTTCTAAGTTATGGAAAGTCTTGGTAACTTGCAGACTGACCTTGAATCTATAATCCTCCTGTCTCAGATTCCCAAGTACTGGGATTACAGGCATGCACCACCATGCTAGGTTTGAATTTATAAACAATTTCATAAACACATAGAAACTGTTCCTTGAAGGAATAGATATTGAGGTAGGAGTGGAAGTCTAGGGAGATTTTAAGCAGTTGAGAGAAACTGACATGAACTAGGGGGATTAAAAGATGATTACATATAACGCAAATGGTGATAAATTTAAAGAATTATTCTCTGGTGTAATAATCTTATGCCTCTTTCACGTATAGGGACTGTTCCACAAAGGGTTAAACACAAAGAGATTATTAAAATACAGCAATGTATAATTGTCCTATGGAGCGTGAGCCAGAAAAAACAATTAATAATAATTTGATATTCATTAATTCATGCCTGATGAGAAGCAGTGGTAATTGAGCCATATGTTTTATTGTTCTTTTATTACATGCTATCAGAGTGCATCAAAAGAAATAATTTTCTTAGAGTTGAAATTCACTGCAGAAAAGGATGGATGAAATAGCAGCCTTGCCTTTTCTATGAAGTATATTAACATCTCAATGCTTTTGTAGTAATTAAAAATCATCTGAGTGTCATTTTAAATGTGTAAAAATTTAAAGGGAACACATTTTTTCACTCTTGCTGTTTTATGGATGCTTCCCTCTACAATAATGTATTAAATCAAACAAAAAGCTGTTATTAAAAGTGGAATAAATACAGAGCAGAGAGAGAAGGGCCTCTGATTCATCAAGACCACTCATTCTGTGAGTTCATTCTCACTGCAGGGGTGATAGACTCCTGACACAATTTAGACGATCTCACATTTCACAATCAATTAATTGTGTTTTGATTGTCATACTTTTCCTTGAGACAGTTGCCCTAGGACTACCAGGTCCTGAATTCTATTACTAATTGAAAAGTGCCTCCAAAAAAAGAAATACTAGTTCCATCTTGACAATGTTTTTTGAAGAAAGAAAAAAGAAATAGAACAATTTCAGAGAAGAATTTGTTAAAATAGCATGAAACTTTACAATAAGGCCAAGAAATAAGAATTTATTCAAGAAGTAATCTGCATATCCTTAATTGTTTGATTGCAATCTCTCAGCAAATTGTGAGCGATGAGAGGGCCCAGCTATCCCTGTCGGCACACTCTGACTTGTTTACTATGGTAGACAATAGTGAGTGTTTTAAACATTGGCATGTTTGGAACATTTTCCTGCTCAGCTTAATTCAGAGCTCTATCAATACAACTGACTGGCAAAATAACAACGATAGTGATTTTAAAAAATAATATGGAATTGTTATTTTGATACAGTGTAAATAAATTTTAGAATTCCACCTATTCCGTAGTAGTCAGCAGATTCCAGAGGGACCCATAAATACTCTCATCTTGGGTAGGCTACTTTCCCTCCTATGCTCATTATCTTTTGTTTAAAATGTGGAGTTTAGCCGGGAGTGGTGGCGCACGCTTGTAATCCCGCAACTGGGAGGCAGAGACAGGAGGATCCTGCATGTTCGAAGCCAGACGTGCTGGCTTAAGAGACCCTGTTTCCAAAAATTAAAAAAAGTGGAGTTTAAGCACAGAGTGATGCACATGCCTGAAAGTCCAGTTCTTGGGAGGCTAAGAGAGAAGGATCACAGGTTCAAGGCCAATCTTAGCAAGTTAGCAAGAACCTCACCAAGTTAGAAAGACCCTGTTTCAAAATAAAAAATAATAAAATAATTAAAGAAGGGCTGGGATGAAGTTAGGAGATAAAATGCCAGTGAGTTCAATCCCCAGTACCAAAAAATAAAAAGTGGGGTTTAGAATATTGGTTCTAATGTACTCACCAGCTCAAGCACTACATGAATATGAGCATTCCTGCTGCCCACCCTATTTTTATATACTATCTTCTGCTCGGTGCCTGAAGGTTACTGAATGTTTTGTGTGTATTTGAGACTTTCATTGGAGTTCCTTATAAGACAAATGTTGAAAGCCATCCTGATACCTATTTACTGGATCTTTGTCCTGCCATTTGAGAAGAATGGTTTCTGAGAGATATTACTAAAATATTCCATTGTACATTTTAGGTGATGATTTAAGTTTCCTCCCTGTTACAGGAAGGCGAACACCATTTATCAGTTTTTAAATGCCATCTGGAAGGCTCTTTTAACTTCACTGGCCTCTTCATTTTCTTTGATATATCCTACTCATTAGTATGTTAAATATCTGGTTATTCTTGGCTCTGTAGAAGAAAAGAGGCATGGCTAACAAGCTGTCATCATTCATGCATTTATTCATCCTGCTATTCAGTAACTTACATTGTTTTCTTTGAGAACTTACAGTGCAGGTCCTAGTGATGAATAAAACAGCAAAAACTCTTGCCCTCCTGGAACTTACATTCTAATGAGGAGAGGGCAGGAGAGGGACAGGTTGAAAAGCAAAAATACTAATGCAATAATTCTGAAATCATTAAGACCTTACAGGAAACTAAACACAGTGACTGTGCAAATGGGATACTTTTAAAAATACTGTGGTAAGCCAGGCGTGGTGACTCATGCCTGTAACCCCAGCATTCAGGAGTCTGAGACAGGAGGATTGTGGTTCGAGGCCAGCCTCAGCTACTTTGCAATTCAGTAAGACTCTGTTTCAAAATAAGGAATAAAAAAAATAGGGCTGAGGGTGTAGCTCGGTGGTAGAATGTTCCTGGGCTCCATCCCTAGTACCACAAAAATTTTAAAAATACAAAAAATTGCCGGGCGTGGTGGCGCACGCTTGTAATCCCCGCGCTTGGGAGGCAGAGACAGGAGGATCGCGCAGGTTCGAAGCCAGCTGTGCGCGCTGGCTTAGGAGACCCTGTTTCCAAATAAAAATGTAAAAATAGGTCTGGGAGTGTAGCCCGGAGGTAGAAGGGCTTCCAGGAACCCCAGTACCACCAAAAAAAAAAAAATAATAATAATAATAAAATAAAAAAATACAAAATACAAAAAATAAAAATACTGTGGTAAGATGAGGATGAGATATTTAAATGGATCGAAATGATGGTAAGGAACCAACATGAAGGAACGTTTTCTTAGAAGAGATGTCTTAGATTTGGGTGACATCTGACGATTTTCTGGGCTAAACCTAATCTTGCTTCTTTTAAACATAATCAGATGGAAATTAGAATGCTAGGAGACAGAGATTAGTCAAAAGATTTTTAAGGTTTCTCTATTGTCCATGAAAAATAATGTTCATAAATGACTGAGACTGATTTCAATTCTGTGCCAAAGGCAAGTTACCCCAGAATGACACTGCCCGTGTAGGCTAAGAACCCCAGCCCTGGTGGGTGTGAGGGAGCACAGTGACTTAGGCAGGACTGGGAGGTGTGACCCACCCATGATGGAGTGGAAGCAAGGGATGGTGTGTGATCTTATCTCATGTGAGGCGCACAGGTTCAGATCACTTTCCTTTTTAGAAACATTAAGCAGTAAAGCAGGAATTTCACATTTCTCACCTCCTCTTCCCTGTTGCAAGATGAATAATGTATCTGATGGAAAGAAACATCCGGATCTTGGTGTGCTTTTCTCAACTGTTACAATTTGTTAATTTGACTTCCTTTCCCAAGTGAAAATAGATCTTTAGGGTTTTTCAAGCGCCTAGAGGCAAATTGGATTTCAAATCTACAGAGAAGTGTCTAGGCCCTAAATTCAGTATAGTTTTGGTGTGATTCAGGAATAGAAAGTGTGTAAGGGTAACTTCAGGATAGAGGAGAAAAGACTCCAATAAAGTATGGAGGGTGTTCAGGGGAAGGAGGAGAGCGGATAAAGACCTGAAGAAGGTAACCATTTAAGTAATGCTATGTACATTTAAGGGGAAGGAGAAGGGTGGGACCAGAAGAGATGATACTCCATGAAATATATGCATGTATATGCCTATCATTCCATATTTCAATGTGATTATTAATTGCTATGCACCATTAAAGGAAAAAAATTTTGAATAAGAATAAAAGAAAAGGAAGGAAGTCTGTTAGGAGGCTGGAATTAGCAAATAGGAAGATAGATGTTGAAGAAGTAGGCAAGAGACAGGTCATGCTAGTTTTATAACTGATCATTAAAAATATGTATTATTAAGTGGAGGTTGTATAGGTAAAATTCCTAGGAGGGCAATGTTTTGAACTGAGCTTCTGCCCTGGGCCCAGCAGACCAAACCAAATGGAATTGTTTCTGCCCAGGGTCCATACCACCAAGCTGAAACTAAGTTCTTTATTTGAACTTCTGAGAAACCAGAGGAGGGATAATAGTCAAATCCCTGAACAGACCAGTTTTAGACAACATGATTAGAAAGAAGGGCCTTCCTGCTTTAACCTTTACAAAGAAACTTTGAAACAACCAGTTCACTTTTTGTTCTCAGTTTCTGCTTTCTCAGCTCTTTTCTGTCTGTAATGCCAACCTCCTCTGCTCAGCTCATGGGAACATTCATTCTGTTTTATAGAATGTGCTATTCTTCCATTTAAAATCACAAATAAAAGGCTAATTAAGATCTCTAAATGTGTTGCAATTTTTCTTTTGATAATTTACTTATAATTCCTTTATACCACTTAGATTTGTGTCATTAAATATTAATGGATATCACTGATTTAATGAACTGATTTAAATCATATTGAAACAAGTAGAGCTAACTTATTTTTACTTTTCACATTTCACAAAGATTCAAAGATTTAACCAAAATGGAACAATACCTAAAAGTAAAAAATGCAAATCTATTAAACTTCTAGAAAATGGAAGAAAATTCAAAACTTTCTTAAGTTTGGTGAAGAGTTTTTATATGTGGAACTAAAAGCATAATGTATACAAGAAAAAATTAGTATGTTGAAATTTATTAAAATATACACTGTTTAGAGGATGAAAAGGTAAGCCACAGACTGGAAGAAAATCTCTTCATATTACTTGTCTGGAACATGTCTCTGGCATATACAAATAATTCTTAAAACTCAACAATAAAATAAATCCAAAAAATTTAATTAAAAACAAAGTATCTGAACAGATACTTTACCAGAGAAAACATCTAGATAACAAATACATATATGAAAGGTGCTCAAAACATTTGTCATAAGGATAATGCAACTTAGAACAACAATGAGATACTATATGTCTATTAAAAAGGCTAAATCTAAACACACTTGTTAGTACCCAACATTAGTATAATACATTTGCCATAGTTAAATGAATCCATCTGTCAAAGGCCAGCTGTTGCTGCAGGGGAGGCTTCAATGGTGATATCCCCAGACTGAAGAAAGCACATGGAGTGGCCATCAAGAGAACAACAGTGCTTTATTCAATAGCTTTGTTCTTTATATAGGACTCTGGGAAAAATGGCACAGGTTAACACCAGCGTGGATCTATACTGGTGTGTTGCATTTTTCCCAGTCATGCTCATTTAATTAAATGCATATCTGTGGCTGCTCAGGGTCATATCTCCTGCTGCCTCTCCTTCCTCAAGCATTATACTCTCTCTACCCCTACAGGGTAGCAGTGTGCGACTTGACCCAGAGATAAGCATATTGGGAGAAAATCATGAAGATTGGTCTCTGTTGGTTTCCATTCTTACCACCACCAGTTAGCATCTCTTGGGGAAACCAGTCATTTGATTGATTACAAGCCAGTTCACCTGTTCTATACAAAAAGGTCCTATGTGAAAGAATACAGGTGGTGTAATATAGGAAGACAGCAGGTTTCAGTTGCTTGAAGACTCAAAACTCAACCAGTGGGAAGACTGTTTCTTGGAAAGAGAAGAAAAGCAATCAGAACTCAAGAGAATAAAGACAGTAGAAATGTGGTGAAACTGGATCCAACATGGAGTGCAGAAGACTGAAAAGAGCCCCACATGTTTCATCTGATGAGAAGAAAGTGGAGGCGGCACCATCTTGGCAAGCCAGTGCTAGGGTGGGCAGCTGCCAGGACCAGCACTCTAAGAGACTAACTTCAGCAAAGAAGAAGCAGAATCTTGCTCAGACAGTGATTGCAGAAAACCATTATAAAATGCAGTCACATTCTTCTCTTGAGCTTGGATAGCTCAAGACAGTGACTCCCCAGACCACCCATCCAAACTGCCCAGTGAACTCCTGTGGCTATAGCTAAACCTGGACTGAGAAATGACAGGCCTTTTTGCAGGGAACCCAGTGGCTACATCCTGCCTCATCAAGAACACTGTGAATCTACAGACCAACCAGCAAAACCATCCAGAAAACTCATGTGGCTGCAGCTGAACTTATCCCTTCTTTTAGAGGCCTGAGCAGTACTGATCAAAAGTTTGAGTTTACAGAGCATCCAAGTGGGAGACTGCACGTGGCTACAGGGACTTGTGTGGCAATGAATAGACCCATGGAGTCTATGAGTTGGCAAATCCTCCCTGTGGAGGTGGAGGCAAGGACTATTGTTGACACAACAGAAGCATGAATTAGCAGACGATCCGTAAGGACACCCAAGTTGGTGGGACCTAGGGTTAGAAGCATGCCACACCTCTTCAGGGTCTCCAGCAATTACTATAGGACCACTAATAGTGGTGTTTTGGGGGTGAACTAACTCAGACAAGGATGCTGCAGGCTCAGAAGGCTATAAAATCGTGCCTGGCAGTGTTTGGGTGCCACAAGCGACAAGGTTAGAGCCCAATAAATATAAAACGATCACAGATGCTCCTAGCAGCAGTGGTATCCCTGGAATCAAATAACTGAACCATCAAAGCCTCTGGCTCAGAACAGTATAACCTTTCCCTTCCAGAGCTTGGGCTCTGAAAGCAGGGAAGCAAGGGGCCAGTAGGGTTTCATGTAATCACAGCTAAAAAATGGGAACACAACACTTTCTCCACTAGCACTTGATCACAACCAGCAGATCAATGGGGCTGTCCCTAGGACATCAAAGTTCAACCAGTCGGCCATGAACTCAGAACATAGTGACTTCTGGCCCTATTGAGCTTAGGCCCAGTGGTCACAGAGGCCAGAGGTCAGTGCTCTACAGTGTCTCACAGGTTCACACTCAGCAGAGCAGTGGTGGTGTCTGTGGGACATTAAATTACAACCAGTAGAGCACAGGCTCTGAATGAAATAGCATAGACTGGCCCTGCTGAGTCTGGACCTGGAGAGTATGGTGGCCTATAGCCAATCAGAGACTCCTGTTTGCCTGCACTAAGAACTATATATTTTTAAAGAGGTTCTAGAGGACAAACTCAAAGGTCTGATTATATGAAACAGATTCATTGAGGCAAATATACATCCCTAGCATAGGTTTTATTAAAAAGGCCTAACAAATAGACATAGGACCCTCACAAAAAGAGAATTAAGATCTAAAGACAATAGATATACAAACCTAAGAATTCTGAGAATGTGAGAATGAATGACAATGAAGAAACAGTCTCACAACAACATGGGAGATCACCAATTGTAAGCTGTAGAAAATGCCAGAAGATTTTAGAATTTTGATTTTAAATATGCTCAAAGGCCTCAGAAATTCAATCAGAGAAAGCACACTGCTAATGAAATAATATACGAATAGAGAAACTGAGGCCCTAAGTAAGAACCAAAAGGAGGCTTTGAGTGAAATGAGATAATTGAATTAAAGACCTCAGTAGAAAACCACCACCTCTGGCAGACTAGACCACATAAAAATAGAGTCTCATTCTTGGAAGGCAGCTAATACAAAACTGATGACACTGGCAATAATACAGAGAAGACAATACAGCAATATGATCAGAACATCAAAGAAATATGGGATAATATGAAATAACTATGGAAAACAGGCATTGAAGGTCTAGAAGCACAAACCAAGGGAATCAGAAGCCACTTCAGATAAATAATCCCAGAGAATTCTCAAATATAGGAAAAGAGTTGAAGGCAGGCGTGGTGGCACACGTTTATAATCCCAGCATTTGGGAGGCTGAGACTGGAGGAGCTCAGTTTATAGTCTCAGCTACTTAGTGAGGTCCTTCAAAACTCAGTGAGACTCTGTTTCAAAAAAAGATTTTTTTTAATCTTTCATGAAAAGATTATTTAAAAAATAGGGCTGGGGGGTGTCTCTTGGAGGTACAATTCCCCTGGGTTCCATTTCTAGTACCACAAAAAATTATATGCCAATAAATTGGAAAACATAGAAGAAATCAACAGATTTCTATACACAAACAACCCACCTAAATTGATTCATGAGGCTATAGAAGCCAGGCGTGGTGGCTCACGCTTGTAATCCCCACGCTTGGGAGGCTGAGACAGGAGGATTACACAGGTTCGAAGCCAGCGTTAGCTGGCTTAAGAGACCCTGTTTCTAAATAAAATATAAAATAGGTTTGGGAGTGTAGCCCAGAGGTAGAAGGTCCCTGGGTTCCATCCCCAGTACAAAAAAAAAAAAAAAAAAGCTACAGAAAACCTAAACCAACCAATTGGAAGCAAAGAGATAGAAACAACAATCAAAAGCCTTCCAGGATCAAACAGATTCCCAGATGAATTCTACAAAACCTTTACAGAAGAACTAAACCCAATACTTCACAAGTTATTCCACAAAATTGAAAGAGATGGAATCCTTCCAAACTCCTTCTGTGAGGCCAGTATCGCCTTAATACCAAAACCAAATAAAGATCCCTCAGGAAAAGAATATGATAGTCCAGTGTACTGAATAAACATAGATGCAAAAATTATAAACAAAATGCTAGCAATATTCATTCAAAGCTATATCAAGAAAATTATACACCATGACCAAGTTGGTGTTATTTCAGGGATGCAAAGGTGGTTCAACATATGCAAATCAATATATGTCATTCACTAAATAAATGAAACTAAAAACAAAAACCATATGCTTGTCATAATAAATGCTGAAAAGTACCCATTTATGTTAAAGATCTTGTAGAAAATTGGAATAGAGGGAACTTACTTAAAATCAATCTAAAACATCATTAAGGCAATACAATAAACCAAAGACAATATCATATTAAATTAGAAAAAACTGTTGGAATTCTCATTAAAATCAGGAACAAGACAAGGATGCCTGCATATATATATATATGTATATATATATATATATATATATATATATATATATATATATATATATTACTTAAGACACTTCCCAGAGTGGTAAGGCAAGAAAAACATATCAAAGAAATTCAAATAGAAAAAGAAGAACTTAAATTATCTCTATCTGCAGATGATATGATCCTATATTTGGAAGACCCAAAAAGTTAGCTAAAAGACTTCTAGAGCAAGTTCAACAAAGTAGTGGGATACAAAATCAATCTAAAAATATCAGTAGCTTTTCTATAGACCAACTCTGAATCCACTGAGAAAAAAATCCAGAAAACAATTCCATTCACAAAAACCTCAAAACCAATAAAATACCCAGAAATAAATCTAACCAAGGAGGTCAGAGACCTCTACAATGAAAATTATTATACAATAAAGAAAGAAATTGAAAAAGGTCTTAGAGAATTTAAAGATCTCCCAAGTTCTTAGATTGGCAAAATGAATTTTATCAAAATGGCCATTCTATAAAAAATGGACTACAAGTCAGTTCAATCCCTATCAAAATACCAATGTCATTCTCAGAATAAGAAAAATCAGTTCTAAATTTCCTATGGAGCTGGGCATGGTGGCGCACACTTGTAATCCCCGCGCTTGGGAGGCTGAGACAGGAGGATAGCACATGTTCGAAGCCAGCCTCAGCTACTGAGTGAGGCTCTCAGCAACTTATTGAGAACCTGTTTCCAAATAAAATATAAAATCAGTATGGGAGTAAATCCCAGAGGTAGAAAGCCTCTGGGTTCAACCCCCAGTACCACCAAAATAAATAATAAATAAATAAATAAATAAATAAATAATAAATAAATTTCATATGGAAAAACAAAGACCCAGAATAGTCAAAGAAATTTTCAGCAATAAGAACTATGCAGGAATATCATAGTTTGTTTGTTTTTTTTTTTTTTTTGGTGATATAGGGGTTCCTGAAAACCCTTCTACCTCTGGGATACACTTCCAGACCTATTTTTATATTTGGAAACAGGGTCTCTTAAGCCAGTGAGGCTGTCTTCGAACCAGCATGATCCTCCTGTCTCTGCCTCCCAAGCGAGGGGATTACAAGCGTGTGCCACCACGCCCGGCATAGTTTTTATTTTAAATTATACAACAGCTGGGCTTGGTGGTGCACACTTGTAATTCCAGCATTTGGAAGGCTGAGACAGAAGGATCGAGTTTTGTGGACAGCCTCAGCTACTTATTAAGGCCCTTTGCAACTCAGTGAGACCCTGTTTCAAAATAAAGAATAAAAAATAAGGCTGGGGGTGTCACTCAGAGGTAGAATGCCCTTGGGTTCCATCCCCAGTACTACAATGAATAAATAAATAAATAATAAATAAGTTATACAACAAACCATAGTAATAAAAACAGCATGGTATTGGCACAAAAACAGAGACACAGACCAATGGAACAGGATAGAAGATACAGAAATAAATCCACACACTTGTTGCCAATTGATTTTCAACAAAGATTCAAAAAAAAAAAAAACATGTTGGAGGAAAGATAGCCTTCTCAACAAATGATGTTGGGAAAACTGGTTATTCATTCATAGAAAAATAAAATTAAGCCTGGCTTGTTGGCGCACACTTGTAATCCCAGCATTTGAGAGGCTGAGACCAGAGGATTGCAGTTTGCGGACAGCCTCAGCTACTTAGTGAGGCCCTCTGCAACTCTGTGAGACCCTGTTTCAAAATAAAGAATAAAAAATAGGGCAGGGGGTGTAGCTCCGAAGTTGAATGCCCCTGGGTTCCATCCCCAGACCCCAAAAATAAATAAATAAAATAAAATAAAATTAAGTCACTATCTCTCACCCTGTCCAAGAGTCAACTCAAGATGGATCAAAGACCTAGAAAGTAGACCAGAGACTGAAATTACTTGAGGAGGGCATAGATTCAACATTCCAACATATAGGCATAGACAGAAACTTCCTCAATAAGACCCTCAAAGCTCAAAAATCTAAAACAAGAATTAATAAGTGGGATGACATTAAACAAATAAGTGTCTGCTTATCAAGGAGAACCATCAAAAGTCTAAAGAGAGAGCCTACCAAATAGAACAGTTGTCTGAAGTAGTGGGAGTGATTTGGCATGAGAGACCTTTGGTTGCCTCCACTAGTAACTTGGTACAAACCCAGCACTGGGAGGTGTTGTGGAGTCTTTGAAAGGTGTGTGCCCAGGAAAGCAGGCTATTCCCTGCCATTAACCTGCATGATAGGACAAGGCAGAGAGAGAGAGAGAGGCCATCATAGATAATTTGAGAGAATACCCAGGTCCCTAGACTTTGTCCTCCTTGACAGCCCACTCCTAATCCTGGAGAATGGCTTGGAGGATGCAGCTGCTTCTAACTCTGAAAGATAAACAAATGTTAGCATATCATCGATATAATAGAGCAACTGTACAGCTCCAGGCTTTCACCAGAAGGCTAAATACTGTGCCACTAGACTTTAACATAAGGTCAGACTATGCATGTATCTCTGGGGCAATACCAAAAAAAAAAAAAAAAAAAAAAAAAATGCCATTGCGGCCTTTCCCAGGTAAAAGCAAAATGTTCTCGGCTATAAATTTATTTATTTCAGGCATATGTTATGTTATAGTGACAGGGAGCTGACTAATGCAATGATCTTTGCAGATGAGTAAATGCCATTGTCTGGGGAAGAGCATTTAACGAAGACTGTGGTAGAGTTTCCAAGATACAAAAATGTATCTTGCTGTGTGTCACAGAGTTGAGGTTGGCTATTCTAGCCTGATTAAGCTCTCCATCACTAGACTCTCGGTCAAGGAGTGGCCAACATATGCTAATATTTTATTTTGTTCCAGTTTCTTCTTTTAGCATGGATTCCCTAGGTAGCCAAGGTAAGTGACAATGTTTCTAAATGTTTTTCCTGGCATAGTAAGAGTCACTCAATTTCTATGCTGTAATATTTATTTCTTTATTCCCACCACATAAGGAATGAGCTAATACAAAGTAGATGGCATCTGATTACTGGTACCATTTTCCGTAAAAATTATGGCAAAACTAAGTGTCTGAAACAAAGAACCTCTAAAATATAGTAGTTCAGACAAGATAGAGTTCTTTTCTCTTTTTCATAGCAAAATAAAAGTAGCTTCTGTCCACGAAATTGTCCAGAGCATACTGCTGTCCTTTGGTTTCTCTTGATCAAAGCTCTCATCCGCTCCATCACTGTGCCCCTCACTGAGAGAAGAGAACTAGAATAGGTGAGATGAAGAAGCAATCCCCTTCTTTTCACTCACATCCAAATGGTCATTCATATTGGCCACACCTAACTCCGAGGGAGGTTCTGAAATGTAGTTTCTAGATGTGCACCTGCTAAAATGTGTTGAGAGATTTATTACCCAAACAAGATGAAGCTTGGGACCCAGATCTCTTAATCTGACCCCCAAAGACAGTTCATCAGGGGACAGCTCACAGCCTTCAATGACACATTGCTTTGTAGACTGTGTATGTTTGTGATTAGACTGTGCCACATGATTTTTAACTATATCTTTCCCTATTGACCAAATGATGTAAAATTTGTGTGGTTATTTGAATATGATTCTGAGCTGATGTCCCTGATTTATGCAGTGTGGAGTAGGAAAGATTGAAGGACCTGAGGCCCTTGATAGTTCCATGATATAGCCAAATTTTTAGTGGCAAAGCTAAGACTGAAACTTAGCAAGCTGAAGTCTCTTTTACTATATAAGAGGTTTTTAAATAAATAAAATAGCCGGGCGTGGTGGTGCACACTTGTCATCCCCGCACTTGGGAGGCGGAGACAGGAGGATCACGCTGGTTTGAAGCCAGCCGCGCTGGCTTAAGAGACCCTGTTTCCAAATAAAAATATGAAAATGGGTCTGGGAGTGTAGCCCGGAGGTAGAAGGGCTTCCAGGAACCCCAGTACCACCCCCCCAAAAAATTAAATAAATAAAATAATCTAAACTGATCAAACTAGAATCGAATACTGTGACAAATCAGGCATTACATGTCCTTCTCTTGTTTGAATACTTACTGCAATATTTTATTAACTTTTAGAATTTCAGCAACACACTGCTAACTTCTACTTAACTTGTGGTTTTTACTTGTCTGAATCAATTTTATGTCATACATTTGCAAACCAAGTTCTTTGCTAGCTTAGATTTATATAGATTTCTTCTATTATGACTTTTTGTATTCTGCATGTATCACTATTGAATTAATTAAATTTACATTCCTTTTGAAGCCTATTTAACATTAGGTGCTTTATTTATTTATTTATTTATTTATTTATTTATTTATTGTGGTACTGGAGCTGGAACCCAGGGACATTCTACCTTTTAGCTACACCCCCAGCCCCATTTTTTATTCTTTATTTTGAAACAGGATCTCACTGAGTTACAAAAGGTCTCACTAAGTAGCTGAGGCTGTTCTCCTAACTTAGCCTCCCAAATGCTGGGATTATAAGTATGTACCACCAGGCCCAGCCATCAGGTGCTTTAAAACATCAAACTCTGGGTTCAGATAAAAATTTTACTAAAGTTAAAATCAGTTAATATCTTTCATATTAGTTAATACTGATCACATACATTTTTGCTTCCAGTTTATCATATCATACATAAAAAAATACATTGTTAACATTTACTATTTTAAAAGTTATGCTACTCCCATATTTTTCTATTCTGACTAGATAGCCTAATATTCTCTCTGGAAGTAGAATTATACTGTAATTACAGATTTGTTTCCTTCTAAATGTAGTTCTCTTTTTCACTTTTAGGCTTTTCCATAAATATTTTCACCTTACATTTGTGTGTAAAAATATTTTTCACAGTGCATTTCTGCAAAGCTTGCAGATCTTAAAGCCTGCCCTCACCTCTGACGTCAACACTAGCATTCGAGGTGCCTGAGACCACCTTTACTTGTGACACAACCACAAATTTGAGTGATCCCCAAGACCACTGTCAAATTCTGATCATTCACCTAAAGGACTCTCAGAACTCAAAAAAGCAATGGTACTCATGGTGTCAGATTATTACAGTGAAAGAACATGGATGGACATCAACCAAAGGAAGAGGAGCAAAGGACAGAGTCGAGGAGATGCTAAATGCTGAGCCTCAGGTTAAGGTTCTTCCACAGTGCAGTTGTGTGGACAGAAATCATCCCCCCCAGCAAACACACGAAGGTACACAGGTTGAGTAGGAATCGCCAGAGAAGCTTTGGGCTCCAGAATTTTTACTATTATTATTATTATTATTATTATTATTATTATTATTATTATTTGGTGGTGGTACTGGGGTTCCTGGAAGCCCTTCTACCTCTGGGCTACACTCCCTATTTTTACATTTTTTTAAAATTTGGAAACAGGATCTCCTAAGCCAGCGCGTACGGCTGGCTTCGAACCTGCACGATCCTCCTGTCTCTGCCTCCCAAGCGCGGGGATTAGAAGCGTGCGCCACCACGCCCGGCTTAGAATTTTTATTATGCTTTGGTCATAGAGGTATGGCCTATCCCTTGCATGTCTTACCTTTGTTTCTAGCCCATCCAGAGGTAGAGCTGATTCTGTGCAGCCCAAGTCTCCATCACAAATTACATTGTCAATATACAATACTTGGTATGGCCCAAGGCCTCAAGCAAACCTGAACCCATTCAGCAGGAAGGACATCTCAAGAGCTTAGAAGTTACCTCCCAGGAGCCCAAGACAAAAATCAAACCTCTCTGTCGACCAGGTTAATCCTTTCCACACAACTTGCGTGGCAATATAGCTTTATATATCCAGACATGCTCAGGTTTCATTCCCATAACAGGGCTACATTTAAGAAAGGAAATTCAATTCTTAAAGTGTAATTATAAAGAATTCCATCTTTTACTAGTGCCTCTCAAAGACAACTGAGATGATCCAAATACATACTCCATGTCCACTTTAATCCCTTTCCTCTTCTACTTCCTCCATCCCTGAGTAAACCACCGACCCAAACCTCTTAATCCCCAGCCTTCTTAATGTGGCCCTCCTCCTCTCCTTTCTTCTTTCTGCTAACATTGTTCAATACACTGAGAGGCTGAAACTCAGCAGAAAATTATCCTTTCCCCTTAGGAGGTGAGAAGAGATAGAAAATTGGACTTGTCAATGCAGATTTTCTTTGACAGGCAGGAAAATGGAGAACAATCAAGCCTCTGACCATATTAGTAATTTTTTGACACAGTAATAACTTCCACTGGCACCAACTGTGGGCACCAACTGTGTCCTAGGCACTTCTCATACATGTGTTTTAGGATCTAATATCTCACCTTTTCAGACATGTCACAACCTAAGAAAATATTCAGTTCCTAAGTAGAGTACTATTTGTTGAGGGAATACTATAGAAATAAACTGTTGATGTGCTTAATTCCATGATTCTTTAAAAGAAATACACATCATAGGAAGGAAAAATCAAAATGTGTGAGTATGAATAGATTCCTTCTCAGAAATTCTTTTCTCTTCTTTACTATTTTTATTATTTTGGTTGTCTTTGAACTCAATCCTGAATGATTAGTTTATGAAAAAAAGGGGGAAATATTAAGGACCTACCAAATTTTAACAAACATAAAATTCTAAAATACAGGCAGGCATGTGCATATATTTAACTCTTTCATTATGTATTGAGACTTTTATAATGTAAAGATGCTCAAGTCCATTGTGAAGTTTCAGTATACTTTCTTTAGTAGAGAAAAAAAATGTGCTAGCCAGGCATGGTACTTATCCCAGTACTTAGGAGGCTGAGACAGGGGGATGCAGGTTCGAGGCCAGCCTCTACAACATAGGCCCTTAGTAAATTAGTGAGACCTTGTTTCAAAATAAAAAATAAAATAGGGATGGGGGTAACTCAGAGGTAGAATACCTTAAAGCCAGAGTTTGATCCCCAGTACCATCAGAAAGAAAGAAAGAAAGAAAGAAAGAAAGAAAAGCTAGAGAAAAGAAGCTTTTTCTATTTATGGGCCTTAATAGTTCACTAATTTATTTGTTAAACTGCTCTTATTCAAACTTCTGGTTATATTAAAGCCCAGTTTGAGGTACACTCTGAGTTTATTTTTCTGGCAAAAGGGCGCAATAAACAAATCTTCCCTTCCTACCCCATCCCTCTCCTCTCCTCTATTCCTGCATTACTCCCTCTGAGTTCTAGTCTCAGGAGATTGGTGCAGAGGTAGTTAATATAGTCCACTTACTATATTACATCTAATATGTGTACTATGTTTCTGCCAAATCAGCTATCGATCACAATCTCCTCAAATATCCAGATAGAGTTCACATTTTCCAAATTCTGCTATAAATGTTCTCTAAGTGCTCTTGTCTCTTTTAGTGTATTGTGCTATAGATTGGATCTGGAGCATCTCCTGAAGGCTGATGTGTTAAAGACTAAGTCCCCAGCTCAGTGTGATTGGGAATTAGTAGAAGTTTTAATAGTGTGGCCTAGAGGGCGATCTTCATCACTGGGACGTGTCCTTAAAGGGGATAGTGGCCCCTTGACCCCTGCCTTCCTCTTTATTTTTACTTCCTGGACAAGAGGTGAGGGCTTTTTCTGTCATGCTGTGCCACTATGATAGGCCAACCCCCAATCAATGAGGCCAAGTGACCATGGACTGAAAAAACTGTGAACCACAATATCCCTTTTCTCTTTATAAGTGAATCATCTCAGTATTTGTTAGAGCGATGGGAAGCTATTTCTTATAGTTTCTTCCATCCGCTCTTCTTTTCTCCCTTGCAATTTTGTTGTTGGAGAAGGAGGAAGAACATCAGTAGCTGAGAGCAGCTGGGTCGTTTTTGGTAGAGCTCTTTCTGCAGTTTGTACTTTTGTTTGGCTTTATACATGTTTCTTAGCCCTGTATTTCAGTGTATTGATATGTGATAAAATTCAGGTTTGGTATTGCTGCCTGGGAAGCCTTCTCGATGAATCACGCTGGATACTTTCTTCAGAAGCACATATTATCTTTCTCTGATTTTGTGGTGTTATTAACCTATCAGGGGTTGCAAAATGTGCTGTTCTACTTATATTTTTTGTTCTTTCACTTATTAACTAGTATACATCTATGAAAAGACGCTTTGTCTCATCAACAGTTTGGTTACCCAGAATTTGAATAGAAAAGGCCGGGCGTGGTGGCGCACGCTTGTAATCCCTGCGCTTGGGAGGCTGAGACAGGAGGATCACGCAGGTTCGAAGCCAGCCTCAGCTACTTAGTGAGGCGCTCAGCAACTTAGTGAGACCCTGTTTCTAAAAGAAGTATTAAATAGGTCTGGGAATATAGACCGGAGGTAGAAAGCCTCTGGGTTCCACCTCCAGTACCACCAAAAAGAAAAAAAAAAAAAGAATTTGAATAGAAAAGGCAGAATAAATGCTTTACCCGTTTTCAAAGAAATAAGTCATAATTCTAGTATTCTCAGACTATGTATTAAATAATCAGTTTGAATTCATGGATCCAAACATATTTGCTGTATTTCAGTCCATGCAGCTAATATTTTTTATTGATACTAAAATTACTCAAACTTTGGACACTGGGAATTGATTTAGATTGGCTTCTGAGACCCTTTGACTCAAATCCTACTTTTTTTTTGGTAAGAATTTTCAAGATCGTCCAGTCCAATTCCTACCTTAGGATTCCATTCAGCTTTTCCTGTGTTTTCAAATTTCTGTTGCTTTTCTCGTTGCTATTGGGTTGGTCAGTATCTCTGGGCCCTTTCAGTAGATAGTGATAAAAATAATTTTTTTCTTTTATGAAAAATGATGAGTTTGAAATTCTAATTCAATTCAATTCAGAACCCTAAAGTTAAGCTCATCCCTCTTAGTAGACATCTTTCTCCTTTACTAACAATATCAGCTCTCAATAACATAAACATGGCACTCATTTCCTTTGTCCTAAGTACACACATCACAGACTCAAAATAACCACATCAATACCACTATCCACCAAGTATTTATGGTAACTTCTTCAACTAATACTATCTCCAGGAAAACGATGGAATCTGAAAACTGGCAGTGACATGGATCATCCTTTCTGAAGCAAAAACTAATTGCATTGCTTAAATATATTTGCATATTGTTTCTGAGATTTGTAGAAAAAATGTTTAAGTACTATATTATGTCTTGAAGTCCAGCTCAGGAGGATGAGAGAATTTTCTTTTCAGAAGTAGCACCTTATAACTTAAATGACTTGCAAGAACATCTATGGGTAATTCTTATCTCTGTTGTACATTATAACCAGAAAGCTAACATATTTGTGGGGAAACTCTCTCTTGATGTGACAAGACTCACAATGAGTTGGTCTCCCTCCATGAGAAAGGCACAGTAGGGGTCAAGCCATACCCGATTATGCCATGCTTCTGTCTGGTATCCTAAACAGCTACCATAGCCACTTTGAAGTACTGAAGTAACAGATGGTACATTTAAAAGAACAGCTTTTTAAAATTTAAAGCAAGTTCAAATGTAAACCTCCCTCATCGTCTCCGTTCCATTCTTTGCCAGAAAAAAAAGAGGAAAAGAAACATCACAAATAAGATTCTGGCTGCTTATTTTAAAAGTATCATTTATCCTGCATTTCAAAATTAATTACAACTCACATTCAACAGTAGGCATATATATATATATATATATATTAAGCCGGTGTCTCATTTTTATCAGCTTTTCCTAGCTGATGACTAGATGTGAAAACAAGAGTCAAGAGGCCACTAAGTTCTAGGAACTAGCAGCAGACAGGCCACCCACATCCACTGTCCAGTTCATTCTTCCCACCGATGCAGGGCATCAAATCAATGAGTGTAAAAGATTTTAATATTTATATGAGAAAATGTTTTATGTTATTGATTCTTTTGTTTTTATACAAGAAGGAGAAGTTTAAAATCACTGTTGCTTCCTCTCATGCCTTGGACAGAGACAGGCTTTCTGATTAGTGAAAAGCATGGTGCATTGGAGGAGGCTGACACTGGACAGGAACTCTGACTTGCAGAGTGCGTGGTCAGATGTTGGCTGTGGTATGGGCTTGTGATGCACTTTTTTTCTTTTTCTTTTTAAGCAAATAATGAAAGGGCATAGATTTCTTGTCAAAATGACATTCAAAATTTACAGTTTGAGCCACCCACAAGCCCCATGCTCAAACATAAAAGAAAATAAAACAAACAGCATAGTCCTCTTTATGAGCCAGGGACTGAAGGGGAAGGTCTGAAGCTCCAACGACTGCCATTCTCGGTAGCAGAAGGAACAGAAGTAGGAGGATGCCAGTTTCCAGGACCCAAAAGAGGTGGGACAAAGGAGTATGTCTCTGTCCTCTCTATTTTCCTTTCCTTCTACCCTGTTAAGAAATGTAAGGGAAAAAAAGATGCTGCAGGTTGCTGCAGAGAGCTATAGCTTATGAATCTGAGTGCCAAGGAAGCCAAAAGGGCAGGCTCAACCTTCATGACCAAGCCTAGCCAGCAGTCATCCCGTCCTAAACTAGTCTCAGTTATCATGATGAAGGAAGAGCCTGAAGCCATCAAAGGAGGGTCTGGGCTTGGGATATGGGTTTTAGGGGCTGGGCTGGGGAAACCATAAAACCTCTAAATAGAGGAGATGAAGAAAGAGAAAAAGAAAGTTGCACCAAGTTAAGGTGGGTCTAAGAACCAATATTGTAAAACATACAAAGAAAATTGCCACTGAGAAAGAAAGCACATAGAATAAAATCCCCCTTATTCGTGGTTTCCATTTCCATGGTTTCAGTTACCTATGGTCAAATATGACCTAAAAAGGTTAAATTGAAAACTCTAGGAATACATAATTTGTAATCCTACTTGTTTTTGGTAAGAATGTTCAAGGTCATCTAGTCCAATTCCTACCTTAGGCTTTCATTTAGCTTTTCCATGTTTTTTAAAATCCTTTTTCTTTTTGTGGAAAATTATATCATTCATCATTCTAAAATGGTTCCTCATTCTAAATAGTGTGATGAAATCTCACGCCTTCCTGCCCCATCCTGCCAGGATCACGAACCATCCTTTGGTCCAGCGTATCCATGCTGAGTCCACTACCTGCCCATTACTCACTTTGCAGATGCTTTCGTTATCGACCAACTGTTGTAGCGCATTGTTGTGTTCAAGTGACATTTGTTTTACTTAACAATGGCTCCAAAGCACAAGAATAGTCAAGCTGGCGATTCAGATATGACAAAGAAAAGCTATAAAATGCTACCTTGAAGCGCAAATGTGAAAGTTTTTAGCTTAAATAAGGGAAGAAAAGAATTGTATGCCAAGATTGCTAAAATCTACAGTAGCAAAACATACATGGTGTGAGAGATCACATTCATATAACTTTTATTATACTATATTGTGATAATTGTTCTATTTTATTTTTAGTTTTTGTTAACACTTTACTGTGCCTATTTAAAAATTAAACCTTACCATATATATATATGATTATATATATGAATATATATATGAATAAATGGTGTATATAGGATCAGTCATATCCATGGTTTGAGGTATCTACTGAGATTTAGAATGTATTCCCTGAGAATAAGTAAATATTATTATATTGAGAAGTAAATTATTTATTTATTTATTTATCTATTTATTTGTTATTTATTTGCAGTACTGAGTATGGAGCCCAGGGGCATTGTACCTCCGAGCTACACCTTTAGTCCTATTTTCTAGTCTTTTTATTTTTATTTTTTATTATTTATTTATTTATTATTATTTTTTGAGGCCTAGGAATGGAACCCAAGGGGCATTTGATCTCCAAGCTATATGCCCTGTCCTATTTTTTATTCTTTATTTTGAAACATGGTCTCACTAAGTTGTGGAGGGCCTTACTAAGTACCTGAGCCTATTCATGAACCGCAATCCTCTGGTCTCAGCCTCCCTAATGCTAGGAAAACAAGTGTGCGGGACGACGCCGGGCTCATTTTTATTTTTATTTATTTATATATTTTTTGCAGTACTGAGGATGGAACCCAGGGGCATTCTACCACTGAACTATACCCCAGCCCTGTTTTTTGTTTGTTTGTTTGTTTGTTTTTTACTCTTTATTTTGATACAGAATCTCACTGAGTTGTAAAGGCCTACGTAACGGAGAGTATCTGCTAACCTCGGTCCTTTTATCTCAGCCTCCCAAATGTTGGGATTTCAAGTGTGCACCACCATGCCCAGCTGGGAAATAAATACTTTTAGACAAAATGAAAATAAAGGTTTTATTTTAAAAAGGCGTTAGAATAAGCATGTCTTGAGTTACCAAATACACACACACACACACACACACACACACACACACAGAAAGATGATATGTAGTCCTGAGTCTGAAAGCATGATATATATATATATACACACACACACACATATATATAATATATATCTGTATATACAGATATATATATACACACATATATAATGTTTCTGTGATATATATGTATATATATGTATCATAGCATCATTCCAAAAAACAAGAAATTATGCAAAAAAATTTTAACTCAGTAGACTGGATAAATTCTAATCTGAAATAATCAAAATAATATTACTTGTTATTAATTAAGGGGTGATATTTGGGATTTCACCCAAAATATAACAGAGATAAACTGAAAAACATTTGAAAGATCAGTTAAAGAATGTGGAGATTGATGTGGAGACAGGTGTGAATAAATCGAAGAATGAATGCTCACTTGGACATATGGACTCCCAGAGGAAAAGAGTAGAGGGAAGGCAAAGGCAACAAGCAGACAGCTAAACACTGAGTATCTTCTGAGTTGATGAAAGAAACTCTTTGTCAGATTAAAAACATACTCCAGATAAATAAAACTAGATGCAGAATGAGACCAATTATAATAACAAAGCAAAATACAATGATAATCTTAAAAAATGTACCAGGGAGAAAAGGATATAACAATTATTACATTATCATCATCATCGTCGTCATCATCATCATCATCAGCACCACCACATTATTATCAGTAGATGCTGAAAGAAATAAAATTATATAATTAAAGTCTTCCAAAAAATATTGATTTCACCAGAATTTTTGTTTGTTTTGGTACTGAGGATTGAACCAGGGGTGTTCTACCTCCAAACTACAGCCCCGGTTCTTAGATTTTTAGTTTGAAAGAAGGTCTTGCTCTACTGCTGAAGGTCTTGCTAGGTTACTAAGACTGACCTGGAATCTACTATCCTCGTGTCTCTGCCTCCAAATTACTAGGATTGCAGGCATGTACCATTGAATTTTATATTTAGACAAATTTATATGTACCCAAAATATAGGTTAATATTAATACTTTCATATTAAGCCAAAGCCCATTCAAGTGTTTCTCACAGACCATTAATGAAAACAAACAGAAGAAATTCAAAAGAAGCAAACAGAACCACAGGCAAGAAAGATATAAAAGAAAACAATGAAAATATAAATTGAAAAATTCGAAAAGTTAGTAATTCAACTATTTATGGATAAAATAACTATAATAACTATTTGAGTGTGCATGAGTATGTGCCAAAAAAGTTAACGATAATAAGGACAGGAAGGAAGAAGTGCCCAGTGAAATTTAAAGTCCTTGTCGTACACATATAAGGAAATAAATCAAAAGCTTTTAGAAAAATTTATATTTGAAGATGAATCTTAAAAATGAAAGGGCAACTTTAAGTAAGTGAGAAGTCAAATCCATAGTCTTTAGACTAGGAGAATGGAACAATGTAATATATAAATTTATAAATTCAAGAGAAGTTTGAAAAGAGTGAAAGGAGAAAAAATATGATGTACAGAAAACAAAACATTGTGATAGAAATAATTCCAGAAATATCAATAATCACAAAATATACAAAGATGCTGCATTCACCTAATAAATAACAGAGACAATGAGATTGGATGATAAAAAAAAAATCCAGCTATGTGCACCTTATGTGAATCACTGGTAAAAAAAAAAAAAAAAAAAAAAAGAAACACAAAAAGATCAGAAGATTAAAAATAGTACCAGCTGGGTTAGCAACATTAATATATTTGTAGAATATATTTTAAAGCAAAAAAAGAGATGAATGGAACATTACATAATAATAAATAACACTCTATGGATAAGATATAATTTTTGAACATGTACACATAAAATATATAAAAACAAGCCAGGTGTGATAGCAGGCTTGTAATCCCAGTACTTAAAGGCTGAGTCAGGAAGATCGAAGGTTTTTGGTCAGCCTCAGTAATTGATAAGAAAATTTGAATAATATAAGCAATTTAATTTCAAACAAGTATGGATAAGTTATATATCTATGTAAATATTTTAAATTTATATAAATGCTATATAATGCTTATATAAACTATATGTATTCATATGTCCTGCACCTAACAAATACAATATATACATAATATTCAAGTATACATGTAATATTCTCATATATTTATAGCATACAATGTCACAAAGGAAGACCTGCCAAATTTCAATGAATCAGATTTACATAGACTGACTTTTTTATCATAACAGAAATGAAAAATTAATAAAAATATATAAATACACATATGCCAAAAATTGTGTTCTCTTATTTTTTTGAGGGGTTGGGAACCAGGAATTAAACCTAGGGGCATTTTATTTCTGAACGATACCACCAGATCTTTTTATATTTTATATTGTTTTTATTTTTTATATTGTTTAGGGCCTCACTAAGTTGCTGAGTTTCTCACTATGCAAAAATTATATTCTTAGGTTACACATGAGCCAGAGGCATAATCACAGTGAACTGATAGGTAAACAACTAGAAAAGCCAAGAGATTTCAAAATTTATGGGAAACAGCCAACATATTTAGAAAATCTTATCCATATATAGTTTTTTTGAGTGACAGAAAAGATTAAAAGAGAATCTTTTGTAGTAGAAAGTGTTACACACTGATATTCCTGGTCCTTCTTCTGCGTCTACACAGCACAGTTGCACACTATACGTGTTCCGTTGAAGTTCTGCTGCCATTTGACTTGTTTTGGTCAATGGAGTGTGGATGGAAAGAATTTTTAGGGACAGGAGATATATGAGCTAAAACACAGTTGGCCAGATTCTTTTCTTCTTAACTTAGCAAATTCGATGCCGAGAGATGGAGTGAGCCTTCCCTGAGCAATGCACCTGAGCAAGGGTGACTGTCTTCCAAATCCTTTGGGGGTCCCTGCCACCCTCTGACTTTTGTTGGGTCCGTTCACTTGCACAGCGCAAGAGCAGTGAAGGAACTTAGCACCACAAGCTCATTTTCAGGTTTGGCATCCACAGTTATTCTCTGAACTTCTGACTTTTATAAACTGAATTATTTTAGCTTTCCCTCTTTGGAGCTACATTTGCAGTCTGTTGGCTTAATCACCCAGTGAGCCCAGTCTTTGAAAAGTATGTTTTGTTGTTTGTTGTTTTTGCTGCCTCTAGTTTTCTAGTAGCATCTGGGAGCTTTCAGACATTATTGTCCATGTGCTAATAAATGTTGCTTACAAATGCCATCAAATTAAATCCAGAGTCTGAAAACAGAGGCTTTACACTGGTTACAAAGCTGGAAAATGGTCCTCATAACTAATTCTCCCTCTTGCCACCCATTCGAGCATTCTGTAGTTAGGAGAGCCGTTCGTGTTTGAGCCTTTTGCGTTTTGATGTCGTGAAGGCAACCACAGCATTCATAAAACTTTCAATGGTAAGCAACACATATCTGAAAATAAACCATTTTCAAAGATAAAAATATAAGAATATAAGTCATAAGTCACTTAAGGATGGGGACTCATTCTGAGAAATGTGTTGTTAGTTGATTTCAACATTGTGAGACCATCACAGAGTGAATTATCACAGACTATGATGGCTAAGACATTCCAGGGGTCATAATTGATTCAGTGAACCCACTGTTGTATATGTGGTCCATAGAAGTCTGAAAATGTCATTATAGGGTGCATGACTATATCTGTAATCATGAAGAAACAGTCTTTCTGTAACAGAATAATAATCACTTTCTTCATGAAAGATCTGGGATGATCCTAGATTGTAGTTGAAATACAGGTCATGCCTTTATGATGTAATTATTATTTTTTTACTTTTTATATATAATTTTTTTATTTGGAAACAGGGTCTCACTAAGTTGCTGAAAGCCTCACTAAGTAGCTGAGGCTGGCTTGGAACCTGTGTGATCCCCCTGTCTCAGCCTCCCAAGTGCGGGGATTACAAGCGTGCGCCACCACGCCCGGCTTAATTATTATTTTTGTCTGAAAATTATGTGTATAGACCATGTACACTCATTGAAGGTTTATTTTGAACAAACTTGTGGCAACTTTGAGACTGATATGTGACTTCTAAAGTGCGATGCTTTGCCGGGCGTGGTGGCGCACACTTGTAATCCCAGCATTCGGGAGGCTGAAACCTGAAGATCACGGTTCGCGGAGAGCCTCAGCTACTTAGTGAGGCCCTCTGCAACTTAGTGAGACCCTGTTTCAAAAATAAAGAATAATGCCGGGCGTGGTGGCGCACGCTTGTAATCCCCGCGCTTGGGAGGCAGAGACAGGAGGGTCGCGCAGGTTCGAAGCCAGCCGCGCGCGCTGGCTTAGGAGACCCTGTTTCCAAATAAAAATGTAAAAATAGGTCTGGGAGTGTAGTCCAGAGATAGAAGGGCTTCCAGGAACCCCAGTACCACCAATAAATAAATAAATAAATAAATTAATTAATTAATTAATTAAAAAATAATAAAGAATAAAAAATAGGGCAGGGGATGTAGCTTGGGGGTCAAATGTCCTGGGTTCCATCTCCAAACCCACACGCGCGCACACACACACACACACACAATTAATATGCAATGCTTTGGCAAAGAACGATGTACTCTCATCTGCACGCTACTTTCCATGAAACTTACTTGGATCCCAAAGGTCACATCGCTGTGGCTGCTCCAGTGCCTTGGAGGGAACTACAGAACTTCCTGTCACAGGAAGGCTTATTGCCTGGCCATGTCCCATGGACTTCCAAATGATTTATGACTCTGGGGTTTTTTGTTTTTTTTTTTTTTTTTTTGATGGTACTGGGGTTCCTGGAAGCCCTTCTACCTCCGGGCTACACTCCCAGACCTATTTTATACCTTTTATTTGGAAACAGGGTCTCTTAAGCCAGTGCGGCTGGCTTTGAACCTGCACGATCCTCCTGTCTCTGCCTCCCAAGCGCGGGGATTACAAGCGTGTGCCACCACGCCCGGCCTTTAAAAATATTTTATTGGTGCATTGTAGTCGTACATCTTAATGGGGTACACAATGGTAGAGGCATACGCGCAAACATCACTCATTTAGGCCTTCCTCAGTTTCACCCCATTACTTCCCCCTCCTTCCTTCTCATGTTTGGTTTAGTGATTGATGCTGATATGTTTGTGAATGTACATCATGTACATTAAGGAGTTCCCTCTTAGTTAGGCCGCCTTATTTGCTCATCTATGGTTTTTCCTTCATCTGGAGTTTCTCCTATGATCCTTTTTCTCCCTAGTTTCCTCCTATTAGGAAGAACGTTTGATTTTTTACTTTTTGTGATTGACAAATCTTACTTAGCATAATGTTCTACAGTTCCATTCATTCCCCCATAAATATGCATATGGCTTTGATTTTTAACACTTCTTTACGTTTGCAATTTTTTTTTGCAAAAAGGTTTTATCAAAGCTCTGTAAATTATCAAAGAAAATAACTTTTACGAATTAAAGAAAGAAAACTCGACCACACTGACTTTTTATGATGAAACATTTGAAGAATGGGAAAAAATAAATTACTCTTAAATTTTTTTTTTTTTTTTTTTTTGCAGTAATGGAATGGAACCCAGGGGCATTCTACCTGGAAGGACACCTCAGCCCTATTCTCAATTTTATTTTATTTTTATTTATTTATTTATTTTTTGGTGGTACTGGGGTTCCTGGAAGCCCTTCTACCTCCGGGCTACACTCTCAGACCTATTTTTACATTTTCATTTTTGGAAACAGGGTCTCCTAAGCCAGCGTGCGCGGCTGGCTTCGAACCTGCGCCTGGCTTGGAACCTGTGTGATCCTCCTGTCTCCGCCTCCCAATCGCGGGGATTACAAGCGTGCGCCACCACGCCCGGCATTATTCTTTATTTTAAAACAGGGTCTCATTGAGTTGCAAAGGGTCTCACTAAGTAGCAGCTGAGGCTGTCCTTGAACCAGGATCTTGCTGTCTCAGCCTCCCAAATGCTGGGATTACAAGCATGAGCCACTACGCCTGGCTACTCTTAAATTTAAATAGTCTAAAAGTTCTAAAGTAGATATCTGGTGTGATGTGGTCTAAATGACAGGTTTTTTTTTTTCCTAGCAAGACAAATCACACTATATTAATGATCTTTTATGAAGTTAAATTTTGAAAAAAACTAAAGGTTCATTTATATATGTATATATTGTTACTGGGGATTAAATGCAGGGACATTCTACCTCTGAGCTACACCATCAACTGTATTTAATTTTTTATTTTGAAATAGGGTCTCACTAAGTTGCTGAGGCTAGCTTTGAACCTGCGATCATCCTATCTCTGCCTCCCAAGACCTGGGATCGCAAGCATGTGCCATCTTCCCTTTTAAATATGATGTTATGGCCGGGCATGGTGGCGCACGCTTGTAATCCCCGCGCTTGGGAAGCAGAGACAGGAGGATCGCGCAGGTTCGAAGCCAGCCACGCGCGCTGGCTTAGGAGACCCTGTTTCCAAATAAAAAAAAAAATGTAAAAATAGGTCTGAGAGTGTAGCCCGGAGGTAGAAGGGCTTCCAGGAACCCCAGTACCACCAAAATAAATAAATAAATAAATAAATAAATAAATAAATAAATAAATATGATGTTATTCTTTGAGCCGGGCATGGTGGTGCACGCTTGTAATCCCCGCGCTTGGGAGGCTGAGACAGGAGGATCGCACAGGTTCGAAGCCAGCCTCAGCTACTTAGTGAGGCTCTCAACAACTTAGTGAGACCCTGTTTCCAAATAAAATATTTAATAAGGTCTGGGAGTATAGCCCGGAGGTAGAAAGCCTCTGGGTTCCACCCCCAGTACCACCACCACAAAAAAAAAAAAAAAAAAAAAAAAAAAAAAAATATATATATATATATATATATATATATATATATATATATTAGTAATCTTAGCACTTATATTCCTGAAGAGAAAACCTTATTAAGATGCATATCAATTTGTTTAGGTAAAGATGTTTTTTATTTTGAAAAAGGTTACTGAAAAAAAATTTGTTTTTGTTTTTAAAGTTTAAAATTTTAAAATACTTCCCAAGCCATAATGAGATCTGATCAGGCCTGACATTGGCAGTGATGTTTGTTTCTTTTTTTGTTGTTGTTGTGGTACTGGGGGTGGAACCCAGAGGCTTTCTACCTCTGGGCTATATTCCCAGACCCGTTTTATATTTTTATTTGGAAGCAGGGTCTCACTAAGTTGCTGAGAGCCTCACTAAGTAGCTGAGGCTACCTTCGAACCTGTGCGATCCTCCTGTCTCAGCCTCCCAAGCGCGGGGATTGCAAGCGTGCACCACCGCGCCCGGCGTTGTTTGTTTCTTTTGAGTGTTTTTAAGAGTGGTATTGACATTTGATGAATCTCAATGGCTAAAAACACAGAACAGCACGGTGGTAATTTGTGCTGTTTTTGTCGTCTGCTCAGAAATAAGCATTGAATGAAGAGCCATTGTACTGTCAAAAATGTGCCAGTACAGGCAATTCTGTTGATCTTGGAAGCTCACTGTTTTCTAATCTGCGTTGGTGACCTTTAAAGTTTCAGTCATATTTTCTTTCAATGAATTACACTTTGTTCAAGGCATCCCAGGCCACTGATTTTGCATTAGTCAATGGATTTTATTTATAAGCCATGACGACCAAAGCAGGGTACTCTACGAGGTGATGCCTAAGACTTTAAAAGAGATACTGTAGTTTAGGAGCTTGAACTCAGGTCAGACTGCCTAGCTTTGAACCCTAATTCTATTACTTACTGGCTGATAATTTGGGGCAGATTGAACTTTCTGTGTCTCGGTTTCCTTGTTTATAAAATAGGAATAATAACTACCTTAAAAGGTTGTTTAATAAGTAAGTTATCCTATGTAAAGTGCTTAGAATAAACCCTGGTATTTAGTAAACACTAATAGCTACTTTTTTTTGGGGGGGTGGTACTGGGGTTCCTGGAAACTCTTCTACCTCCGGGTTACACTCCCAGACCTATTTTGTACTTTTATTTGGAAACAGGGTCTCCTAAGCCAGCGCGATCATTCTGTCTCAGCCTCCCAAGCGTGGGAATTACAAGCATGCACCACCACGCCCGGCTCACTAATAGCTACTCTTAAGAAATACTGTAGAAAGTTTCTTTCTAGTAGTAATGATAGCTATGTGAGTTATTAATAAAAAGTAAACAACCTGATCACAGAAGAAATAATATTGAGAATTGGATCTGGGTGCTTTTTTCTAGTTCTTTTGTCGTTTTGACATACCCTATCTCCTGACTGATGAATGAAGATCACCATACTTTCCCTAAAGCCTCACAGCTGGATGAGAAGAAGCAGATGAATGATCACTTGCAACATGCGGCGTCTCCAGATTTTTGGCCAAAATTGTTTCTTCTTGGCCACCCGCTATAGGGTTGATTTGTATTTTCATCCTGATCCACTAAGTCAGGTACTAGTTGTTTATGTGTTTCTTTCTCCAATTAGATAAGGTCTTGGTGGAGACATAGTCTTACTCACTTTTAAAAATCATATGGCACTGTGACTTGAACATAATAGACATGTAGTAAGTATTTATTAAAAGGGCTCTTACGTGTATAGTTTTGCCAAATAAACACAATCATTATTATTATTGCTATTACTGTTATTATGACTCCTACTATATGTGACTTTATGGGGTATAATTACGTGGAAATTATACCCTAGAAAGCATGAATATGAGCAGCAGTGTTGGGTGAGGTTAGGATGGTTCAGTTGACACAGGGATTGTTCTTACCAATTCTGGTTTTGCATATTCTTGTTTTCTTTCTGCATTATTCTTTTACATTATAACACAACACATCAGAAGTAGCAAGCATTTTTTCTCAGTTTTATTTGGGTCAGATGTGAAATAATCGATTATCATGAGGTCTGCAAAAAGCCTTTTAATCTTCTCCTATTGCTACTACATGATAAATGAAGCTTATGAAAACGACTAATTAGGTTCTTGTCTGAAGTACAGTTACAACTTGGGGGTTTATTTATCCTTTTTTTTTTTGTTGTTGTTGTTGTACTGGGGATTGAACTCATGGAATTCTACCTGTGAGCTACATCCTTAGCCCTTTTTACTTTTGAAACAGGGCCTCATTAGGTTGCTCAGAGTCTCCCTATATTGCTGAGACTGGACTTGAATCTGTGATCCTCCTTAGTCTCCCAATACTGGGATTACAGGCATATACCATGATGCCCAGTTTATTCATCTGTCTCTCTTTTTTTTTTTTTTTGACATTTCAATCTTTCTTTGCCGTGCGCTAGACACCATATGAGGCACTGTGGACCACAAGGGTAGAAGGACTGGCAATATTCAATTCTAGACTGTGCAAATTAACAAGACTCTTCATTAAGAGGTATAAGAATCACTCGGACACTGTAGTCTGAATCAACTTGAAAACACCACTGGAGATCCTTGATGTTGGTCTTACACATAGGCGGTTTCTCTTTTCTTGGGTAAGTGGATCTATGATCTTGGATTAATGTAGTGCTCATGGTAGGGAGCATCAGCTGCATTGATGGAAAATCTACATTTACAACACACAGGGCTGAATCTAGGAGGAATTTTACTCTAAGGCAAAAGGTAAGGAAAAGCATGATTGAGCCATTAGAAACTGCTGGGAACTGCCATCATTTTCTTGACTAAACTTGGGCCTGAAATCTAGCTCATAAGTAAAAGTAGAATAACAACAGGCTGTTCTTCCTTGGAGAAGTATATTTAAGTATTCAGGAAGAAACTATACTGCTTTTGTAGCTCTGTTCAGCTGGATCAATGATCAAATTGGCAATTAATATCTATTAGATACTACTGGAGATATATGTGGAAAATACTAATGAAAATAAGTTTATTTTTGAAAACTCACTAGAGTGACCTTGATGTAATTATAAAGTATAATGAATAGGGCATACTGAAAAAATATGTGTTTCATTCCCTGGTTTTTGCATATACGGTATATAGATAATTCCCATTACTTCATAATATTTTAACTATCTTTAAAGCTGAAAGTTTTTAACGAGGCATGCATTTTATTCTCATATCTTCTCTGCAACCTCTAAAACCACCTTATTATTTCACTTAAAATTAAAATTAAAATGGATGGAACAACTAGGCATGCAATTTCTTTCAAAGCACACAGCTTAAAATTTGCATCAAAATAAAAAATCAAGACTGCTTAATTAAAACCTTGACACCATCAACCTCTTAATTATGTGTTAAAGGGACTGGTATCCTGGGGATACCAATGGAAAATCAGTGTGGATGTTGAGTGTCTTTGGTATGTGTACATACACAATTGTCCGAAGGGGGGAAAAAGAGGACTTTAATAGAAAATACTGATTTAATATTTCTCTGAACATGAATTACTTCACACTTTCAAAGCAGGAACAGGGCAAGTTTGTCTTTTCAGAAGAATAACGCAGACTAGAAACGTAAAACAGAATGTTTCCCCTCTTTTTTGTATGTTTACAATGAGTGCTTTCTTTTCAAACAAGGGAGATTTTTATAATTGTTACTTGGAGAACATAGTTCTAAAGCTTGACTTTTGGCTGCTTGGATGAATTCTGTAGACCATCCTGGGCAGACGGGGGAGGAGACAGCTGCTTCCCTCTCGCTCTTCTGCTCTTCTTTTTTTTTTTTTACAGTGTATAAATTTTGCAGTAAAATGACTGCTTTTCTTTACATCTTAATTCTTATTGTCTTCACTGTTATGTGCCTATCCCAGTTTCTTTCACTAATGTGGAGCCCAGCAGCTCTTTGTTCTCATGGTGCCTGTCAGCTCTCTTTGTGTTGCAGGGATACTGCTACCCGCATCTGCCACTGAGCATGCGGAAAAATCCCTCAATAGAGTCTTTACTTGACTTTCAGTAGTATCATTCCACTGCTCCAGGTTTTAGTAATAACCAACACATTGGAAGAAAGATAAAAGGAAACTTGGGCAGGTGATGGGGGGCACAGGTGGTTGGGTGGTAGGCTAGTGAGCTGGGGTGGCAGGTAGGGAAGATTCAAGGTAGAGATCACACACATTAATTTTAGAAAGCCTTCTCCAAGCAAGTCAAAGGCAGAACATCCACCCTGCACAGCCACAGAAGCTAGAGAGAACTGAAAACTGAGAAGACAGGAGTGTTTCTGAGCAGGAAAGCACAAAGCAAATCAAAAGCCGATAGATACAATGTGGTAGTAGTTCCTGAGGGATGAATACATTGTCACAGAGGTTGGGATGTTCAGTCCCTGAGCAAGGACCTTCACCAGATAGTGTATGAGAACCAGTGCAGGGAACTTTCCCCCTAATAAGATAGCAGGGGGAAAGTCAAACAGTCAAAATTCAAAGTCAACACTATTCCACTGCTTGAAAGCCTTTTGTCAAAAACAACAACAAAACAAATTTGTCCATAATTTCCAAAAGATTAGAAATAGGTGTGGGGGTGAGACTAGAGTGGGATTCTGAGGATTGTCCGCCGCCCCTAACAAGCCTGACTTTAATAATTGTAAATTATTTAACAGATGGAGCACTGCACAATTTTGCGCCTATTTCTTTCTCTAACGATGTTAGCCTGTTTTGTTCACCGCTTGGGTGGCCGGCTCTTAGAATGGTGTCTTGCACACAGTAGCTGCTTAAAGATGTTTGGTCTAATGCTTGTAGGAAAAAAGGAGCTCTCGCTTTATGGTGACAAACGGTGGCATTAGTTCAAAACTTGCCTCTGTTGGAATAAACTGAACATCTGACTCTTTGTGTGTGTGTGGTGGGGGTGGAACCTAGGGGCTTTCTACCTCCAGGCTACACTCCCAGACCTATTTTCTATTTTATTTGGAAACAGGGTCTCACTAAGTTGCTGAGAGCCTCACTAAGTAGCTGTGGCTGGCTTCGAACCTGTGCGATCCTCCTGTCTCAGTCTCCCAATCGCGGGGATTACAAGCCTGAGCCAGGTCTTCTCCCTTGGAGGTTTCTTTTTCTCCCTGGCCTGCTCTCGCCCACTCTTTTGTGTTTTACCAAACCCTGCATTACTAGCATCCTCTCAAATCTTTTGGCTCCAGGTGTCTGCTTTTTGGTCCTGGGTCTGTTTCCCACCTTTTCTGGTTTTCTATAGGTTTCATTAATTAGTGGATAATCAATACTGTTGTGGGAAGGGCGGAAAACCTGAGGCCCCGCCAGGGCTACTTTCCTGTAGGTCAGGTCCCAGCAGTGGCTTTTGGGAGCCCGCCCCTGAGATCTGCAGGGGGAGCTTTCTCTGCAGCTGCGGAAGTGTCCGTGGCGGGAAAGTTCCGGCCAAGTCCAATCAGGCACCTGCGGTCAGGTGGGCGGCGGGGTGGGGGCTCCGGGCGGGGGTCCCCCTGCAGGCCCCGCCCCTCGGGAGGCCCCAGGCCCCCGCCCGTCCTCCGCCGGCCCCGCCCCGCCCGGGGGCCGCGGCTAAAACCCGGAGCCCGCGCGCCCAGGGGAGCGGAGGGGCGCACTGAGCATGTGCGGCTCGGCTCGGCGGCGGCGGCCGCGGCCCGGGGCTGGGCCCGGGTGCTGATGCGAGCGGCGGGCTCGGCCTCAGAGCCGGCGTGCGGGGCTCCCGGGGCGGGGGCCGCGGCAGGGGACCCGTAGCATCCTCGCAGCCTCCGGAGCCCGGGCGGCGCCTCGCCTCCCCGGCGCCCATCCCGGGGCCCACCAGGATGATGGCGGAGCAGGTGAAATGCGCCTCGGCGGGCGGCGGCTCGGCGGCGGGCGCGGGGCCGGTGGTGAACGCCGAGCTGGAGGTGAAGAAGCTGCAGGAGCTGGTGCGCAAGCTGGAGAAGCAGAACGAGCAGCTGCGCAGCCGAGCGGCCAGCGCGGCCGCCGCCCCGCACCTGCTGCTGCTGCCGCCGCCGCCGCCGTCCGCGCCGCCCCCCGCCGGGGCCTGCAGCCCCCTGGGGCCGCGCAGCCCCCCGGCCGCCGCCCCCGCCTCGGGGGGCCTGGGGCTCGGGCTGGCGCTGGGTGGCGCCCCGGGCCCCGCATTCCCGGGCCCCTACTGCCTGCCCAGCCCCGCGCCCTCCCTGCTCTGCAGCCTGGCGCAGCCCCCCGAGGCGCCCTTCGTCTACTTCAAGCCCGCCACGGGCTTCTTCGGCCCTGGCAGCGGCGGGTCGGAGTCTGGGGGCGCAGGGACCCCGCCGGGGGATGCCACCGCGCCGCCCTCGCCGCCCCCCACGCTGTTGGACGAGGTGGAGCCCTTGGATCTGGACAGCTTGGCCGCCTGGCGGGACGAGGACGACTACACCTGGTACTGAGGCGCTCCGCTCCCCCAAACCTGGGCCCCCGGCCCCGAAACCCAGCGGGAGGGGGAGTGGGAAGTGGGAGGAAGGGCGACCTCGCGGGGCGGGCACCCCGCCCGCAGCCCCCGGACCTGGAGGCCTAGCAGGTGCCCAGCCGGGCCGTGAGGAGGAGGGGGCTTGCCACGAGGGCAGAGACCTGTGTTCTGATAGCTCAGATCGGTCCCCAGAGGGATGGGGCTGGTCCCCTCCATCTGCCTGCCTTCAGCTATTTGCTAATTATTAGGTCTCAGGCTCCTTGTTAGGATTAACTGCAAAAAAAAAAAAAAGTCATCTTGTCCATCCCCATATCTCGTGTGTGTGTGTGTGTGTGTGTGTGTGTGTGTGTGAGAGAGAGAGAGAGAGAGAGAGAGAAGAGAGAAGAGAGAAGAGAGAAGAGAGAAGAGAGAAGAGAGAAGAGAGAGAGAGATAGAGATAGATAGATATGGGGAGTGGGCAGGGGTTGGCTGTGTCTGCTACTGTTGTAATTTTTTCCTTCTGAACCCACACTGGACGGGATCTGCGGGCTGTCCCGCCTCTCCTGGCACCCGGAGCCACCTAGTGATGGGTCTCTTCTTGGAGATTCCTTCTTGCAGATAAGTTCTGCAGCCCTCTTCCGTTGTGTTTTCATTGATGATCATTTCAGAGACCGACTTGTTTTAAATATTCTGACCTTATTGGCTTTTGCATCAGAAATGTGTTAAAAAAAAAAAGCTTTCTAGGGAATGGAGCGAGCGGCGAGCGAGCAGGTTGAAGGCATTTTTCTTTTTCTTAACGAAGGAACTTTCTTTTAAAAGTCAAACTGTACATTGAAAAATACTTTTCTGATTTATTTTTGAAACGTTTGCATTGGTTCTCAGAAGCCTTGAGGGCTACCAACTTTTATTCAGTTAGCCTGGTCAGCTGTGTCTACTTTGCATGAATGAGTAGTTTTGGAGGCAGGTATCTACATACTTTTACGTTTTTTTTTTTGTTTTTCTCTTGCTGCTTGCTTACAGAGTAGTAGTTATTCAGTGACTTGACTTCTGGTTCGTTTTCTATGGTTTTTTTGGGGTGGGTCAGTAGACATAAGTAGACCATAGAATATGGCCAGAGAAGGTGGAATTAGCACACAACATTCCACTCTCCAAGGCAGTAGCATGAAGAATAATTGTAGTCCTTTTATCTTGGTTTCTTCTATTTAGTTCCTCTTATCTAGAATCTTTCCTATTTTTCCAAACTGGATTTTCCTCACTTCACCTTCCTGTTGCATGATTGCGCAGGAGGAAAATTAGAGGTGGAGAACCTTACTGGTTTCCAGTTAGGAACTGATGTGTGACAACTAACTGTAAAATACATTAATTGGTTTGATTCAAAAACTAAAATACAGAGAGCTATAATAAGCCTTTCAGAGGGAGATTCGTCCTCCGCCTTAGCACTTTGCTTTTGGCAGCTGTGTGGATAGGCTCAACTTGTAAGAAGCAAACAGCTCAACACTTTCTGGGACTTTGCGTCATTCAGATTTTTTTTTTTTTTAACCCCAGACTTTATTGTAAGGAGCGAGGGAAGGAGAAATGATGGTTCTTAGGTTTTTACTAATAAATCCTTAGGACACTTTCAAATGATTTCAGAGTGGGTGGGTTAGTCCTTGCTTGGCCTTTTTTTGAAGATGTACATAAATAGTGGAAGGGAACTTGTGTTTTTGACAGAACAATCTCATACTTAAAAATCTTAGCTTGTTTTTGCCGGGCGTGGTGGCGCACGCTTGTAATCCCCTCGCTTGGGAGGCCAAGACAGGAGGATCTCGCAGGTTCGAAGCCAGCCGCGCTGGCTTAGGAGACCCTGTTTCCAAATAAAAAGTATAAAATAGGTCTGCGAGGTAGAAGGGCTTCCAGGAACCCCAGTACCACGAAAAATAAATAAATAAATAAATAAAATATATAAATCAATAAATATAAAATCTTAGCATGTTTTAAAAAACTTAAGGATATTTGGTTAGTAATAATGTATATGTAACTAATATAATTTTAATATTTTCTTCCTTTTGAATGGATTTATACCATATTTAGTAATCTATTACCAACACATTGGTATTTAGCCTTTTGTTATTTTTGTCCAAATAGCATTAAAGTAACTATTTTAAAAACTGAGGGAGATTAGTGTAGTCATCCTTCAGATGGTTTAAAACAAATTTAAGTTAAAACCGGTTCTATTAATTTTATTTAAGTATGTAGGTGAAGCCAGACATGGTGGTGCACACCTGTAATCAAAATACTTGGAAGGCTGAGACAGGAGGATTGCAGGTTTGAGGTCTGTATCTTCAACATAGTGGGATCCTGTTTCAAAACAAACAGGAAAAAAAGAAAAAAAAAGGTGGGGGGAGGGTAGTATGTAACTTGGAGATAGAATGCCCCTGGGCTCAGTCCCCAGTAACACCACACAAAGTGTATGGGTGAATAGAAAAAATTAATGGCCTGATGGTTTTCAAACGTTTCTGTAGACAACATGGCACACTATTTATAGAGCAGCTTCCTTAAGCAGGAATAGAGCCCAGGTGGAGAAACAGGAGGGATAATTTATCTTAGTGGGATGGACTTAAAATATTAAGGTCTTCTGACTTAAATAATTTTTTTGTATTATAACATTTTATATATTGTTTTGCATTGCATCATTTTGACATATTGGTGGAAATGTACTCACAGTTCAAGCCACTTGTTAATGTCTGCAGAGCACTCCAAAGTTCCTTTATTACGGTAAACTATACTCATTCGTATCTTGAGGTTTCATAATAGAGTGTTTTTCATTTGGATTCCTTGGTATGTTTACAGAATTGCAACTTAGCTTTACTTTCTGTGCAATTATGAAACAACTGGAGTGGGCATATAATACCTATTTTAAAAATATTTACAGCCAGGCGTGGTGGCACACACTTGTAATCCCAGCATATAGGAGGCTATGACAGGATCACAGATTGTGGACAGCCTCAATTACTTAGGCCTTCTGCAATTTAGTGAGACCTCATTTCAAAATAAAGAATAAAAAAAAAATAGGGCTGGGGATATAGCTCAGAAGTAGAATGCCAAAAAAAAAAAAAAAAGTAGAATGCCCCTGGTTTTCATCTCCAGTATGCCAACACACACACACACACACACACACACACACACACACCCCAAAACAATGGGAAGGAGATATAGTCACAAGTAAAAGTCCATTTACTTATCCCCGATCTATTCCCCTGACTCAGGATTATTCTAGTTTACACTCTGTAGATCCTTCAAGATAAACATAATTGTACAAATTAGTATACAGATCTATGCATGCCATATACTTTTCGGTGAACGTGTCTTGTCCGTGTTTGTAAACGCAGCTCTGCCTTAACAGTTGCATCATTGTTACAGTAACAGTATTAGGGAATATGTTTCTGCTAGCTGCATCACCTAATTTTCATGCCCTTATAAAGTCACGTAAATGAGTGAAATAAATTGGTATTTGATTATTTAGAACAATTACCTAAAAATACCACGTCTCAGGAAAGTTTACAAATGTAGATTATTCACTGAATATTTTGAACCTTTCACTTAAGTGTATCTTCTCTATCAAAATCTTATAATAGGCCGGGCGTGGTGGCGCACGCTTGTAATCCCCGCGCTTGGGAGGCAGAGACAGGAGGATCGCGCAGGTTCGAAGCCAGCCGCGTGCGCTGGCTTAGGAGACCCTGTTTCCAAATAAAAATGTAAAAAATAGGTCTGGGAGTGTAGCCCGGAGGTAGAAGGGCTTCCAGGAACCAAAAAAAAAAAAAAAAAAAAAAAAATCTTATAATAAAACTATTCTTTTATTGACAATTTGAACAAAATTCAGCTTTAGAATTATATGTACAAGGAAAATCGTAACAGAACCTTTATTTATGTAATGATAGTTCATCAGCTAACAAATGAGCAACCAGGTCTTGTAGGTCCTTTTTATACTTTAAAAAATGTATAAGAATGGTATGCTGTGCTTCATTTTAAAAGCATTAAAACAAAAATTTCCTTATGTTTTTTAATTGAGCTTGTATTTAACTTAGTCTTGATACAACCTGGTCACCTTAGAATGATACTGCTAGAATGAAGTGTCTCTGAAAAAGTTTACAAGAGTTCTAGAACCTTAATTTCCAAGTCCAATTCCTGTGTCCCTGTAGTATAAGTTCATATCTTTCTGCACTGGTTCCCTAAATGGCTTACCACTAATTTAACAGCTTATGTCTTCAGAAGACAGTAGGCTCGAAAGTAAAAGGGGGAAATTCTGAGAATCAGAAGCAAATAATTTTTTCTCAAGGACTAAAATTTGGTTGTGTAAATGGCACATGGTATGACTGGATGACGTTCTAGTGCTCATGGACTATTCAAGATCTGTATCTCTGCCCCAGTTTCACCAGGCTGAGACGTACTAGGATGTAAGCAAAGAAAGTGGGATTGGTATATAGGGTGGCAGGGGGAGCCCCTAACTGCTTTCCAGACCTTCCTGGGCCACTTTCACCTCCCTTACTTCATGGTTGAAGGACAGAAGCTGTGAGTTAAAGTGACTTAGGTCAGCCCTTCCAGTTGGTTGCTGGGAGAATCCAGACTGAAGTTCAGGCTATGGACATAGATTCACAAGTCTTTTCCCCATTGGTAGGTTTTTTACAAAGCAAGGTTATGAGCTACTAGTGGGTTATAAGGTTGATTTAGTGCATTTACCAGCATTTTTTAGGTGGAACTCAGTAGAATGAGAAGCTTATCACATCTTATACGATACTTGTCTTGATTAAACTTGTTTTTTATATGTGTGTGTCTTGATGAAATTTAAGTGCATATATGTGTTATGGTCAACGTTGGTGTACGTAGTCATGTTTCTATTTGAAAGCACAGTGGATTTGGAGAAATGGCTAGAAAAACACAGTTATCTGAAGGTAGCACCTGGGTGTAATGCCCATCTCGCACACCTCAGTCAAGACAGACATTTTCCTATGTAAGAAAATGCCAGGATAAAAATATGCTAACCAACAAAAAATACAGCCTTATAAGGGGGCTTTGTTTTAGTGGAGTGACAGTTAAGCAGTATATTGAAAATATCATGTAAAGTGGATGTGGCAGGAATACTGAAATTTGGCCATCTGAAAGGGACAGAGAAAAGTTAATTATACAAGGCAAAATGGTGATATATACAAATTAAGGGAAATTTAATGAATGAGATATTCATTTTCTGTGTGTAATACCAAGACCCCAAACAGCTGGCTAAAATCACTGCCAATTCTTCATCAAAGTCGTTGAACACCTTGTACTATACATATGGCACAGCAAAATTAGCTCACCTAAAGTCTTTCTTGCATAATTGATTTTCAGTGAAGAGACCAGAGGGTGCTTCACTTTCTGATGATGCTAATTGAAAATGTGCAGTGTCTTCTAGGAGCAGACTGAGCTGATGGAAGTAGACGGTGTATTTTAAAAGAGCAACTTTGAGGCTGGGTGTGGCGGTGCTCCCAGCATTCGGGAGGCGGAGACCAGAGGATAGCGGTTTGCGGACAGCCTCAGCTAATTAGCGAGGCTCTTCGCAACTTAGTGAGACCCTGTTTCAAAAAATTAAAAAAGAGCCGGGTGTGGTGGCACACTCTTGTAATCCCCGCGCTTGGGAGGAGACAGAAGGATCGTGCAGGTTCAAAGCCAGCTGTGCTGGCTTTAAGAGACCCTGTTTCCAAATATAATATAAAATAGGTCTGGGAGTGTAGCCCTAAGGTAGAAGGGCTTCCAGGAACCCCAGTACCACAAAAAATAAATAAATAAATAAATAAAAATAAAATAAAATAAAAATAATAATAAAAAAATAAAAAGACTAAAAAATAGGGGGTGTAGCTCAGAGGTACAGTGCTCCTGGGTTCCATCCCCAGTATGGCAAAAAAAAAAAAAAAAAAAAGTAACTTTGAAACACTGTGTGAAACACTGTAAAAGTTGTTTAGGTCCCTCTGGGTGGGGTAGGATGGGGATGGAGGGAAAGCTTACTATACTATAGTTCAGTAATTAACATTTGGATATCATATATCCTTTTAATAACAGTGTTAAGTTTTGCAGTGCCTGCTCAGTTTTATCCCAGCAGGAGTTAGGGAGCCAAATACTAGTGAAAGGAGGACTGATTGAGGTGGACTGTGCTTATCAGTGCTGGTGTCTTGGCTCTTCTTAAAATAAAACTTGGGGTGGTTGAAGGCACCTAAAACTTCTTGTCTGAAAATTACCACAGAATAAAAAAGAATAAAAAAGATCTATAGATTTTTTTTTTCCCCCTCTGTACTATTGGTATTTGCAAAAAGATGGCTTTGGAGCCAAACCTTTTTAGGAGTAACTAAAGTTTTGCTGTTGCTTTTGTAGACAGTTTTATTATTTCATTTGGAGACATTCAGGGTTACTAGACTAGGCTTCCTATTAGTTTGGATTTCCCTGTGTTAACATATGTATCAAGTTAGGCAGTCTGGAATGGGAAAACTGTGTAAAAGTTTTTTGAGCAGGATAATTTCTAGTTATATGCTTTTGAAGCTTTTGAAGGAAAGTTTAAGAACATTAGCCTGTGATATTTTAAGTAGTAGTTTTTGTATTATGTGAAGAATCCTGAAGTGTTAGGTTAAGGCTTTTCAAATAGTCGTGTCAGATTTCAGGCCAACATAAGGGACCTGTTGATGTTGAAGAAGTAGTTTGTAAGTTGCTAGGAGGTATGTTGCTCTAGTGATGGCAAAATATGGTATCTTAAAAGTTAATACTAGAGCCGGATGTGGTGGCACACGCTTGTAATACCAGCGCTTGTGAGGTCAAGACAGGAGGATCACACAGGTTCGAAGCCAGCCTCAGCTACTTAGTGAGGCTCTTGGCAACTTAGACCCTGTTTCCAAAAGACTATTAAAAAATAGCCTGGAGGTGGAAAAGCCCCTGAGTTCCACCCCAGTGCCACACACAAAAAAAGTTAATACTAGCTCTGTAATGGCAATGAATAAAGTGATTTTTATGATTTTTAAGAAGATTAGTATCACTTAGGAGAAATACGGGTTTGGCTTTTGATTTGCGTCTCTAATCTTATCTATATCTAATCTATACTATCTATATAGAAAGTTCCTTAAGTAGAATATATAATCTCTTAAAGTAGCTGCATTTTTGTGTTTGGTGGTGCACACCTATAATCACAGTATTTGAGAAGCCAAGACAGGGGGATTGCTGCTTTGAGAAAAACCTCAGCAAGGAGTAAGACTCAGCGACTCAACAAAGACCTCGTTTCAAAACAAAAAATAAGTAGGGCTGGTCTGTAGCTTGGAGGTAGAATGCCCCTGGGTTCAATTCCCAGTAAAACACACAAGCCATCCTGGATATGTTAGGAGACTGACTCTGAAAATAATTTATTCAAGTAATAAATAATATATAAGTTAAAAAACCCTCATCTTTAGCAAAGTTTATTTCAGAGGCCAGCAGTCTTGTATTTCTTCTTTTAAGGCATCTTAAAAGCTAGAAAATGAAGACTTTAGTTTTTTTCCCTTCACTCCCCAACACCATTACTATTTTTGCTTTTTTCATAATGTTTTTTTTTTTTTTTTTTTTTTTTTTTTTTTGGTGGTACTGGGGTTCCTGGAAGCCCTTCTACCTCCGGGCTACACTCCCAGACCTATTTTATATATTTTTGAAACAGGGTCTCTTACACCAGCGGGGCTGGCTTCGAACCTGCACGATCCTCCTGTCTCCACCTCCCAAGCGCAGGGATTACAAGCGTGTGCCACCATGCCAGGCTATAATTTTTGTTTTTTTTATAGTTTTAAGTCATGTAATGTCTGCATTATAACTGATATTAGCCGTGTCCGGTTAATTGTATGTTACATTTGTTTTCTCACATTCTTTTGTTCCTCTCCTTCCATTTACTTTTTAAAATTTCTTATCACAAATAATTTCCCTAAACATGCTAATGGAATAAAAAAATTTCATTAATAAAGTCATGTACATTTGGTAATCTAAAATCTGTTTTCAAAATTTATTTAATAGTATCCCTTCTGGAACTCTTCACCCTTGCTCCAGTCTTTATTGTTTGCATCTCAGGACCAAAGTGCTCTTGTCATAGACTTTCTTTAGTTTTTTTCCATTGTTGGGTTCCCTACTTTTTAACTCTTGTATCTTCATGTGTCATCTGTTTCAGATGGGACCTGGACTTCAGTAGTTTTCTGAGAAGATATACATGGCTGGTATACTTTGAGGCTCCATGAATTTGAAAGTATCTTTATCCTCAAAGAAGTTTCATAGTTGGGCTGGGTGTAAAAGTCTAGTCAGCCATTTTCCTTCAACTTTTCTATTTTGTAGTAGCTTTTATTATAGTTTAGCTGTTGAAGTACACTGTAATTTGAGTATCTAGTCCTTTAACTTTTTCTTCAGCTTTATCTCTGGTGCCTAATATATCATGTTATACCTTAGTATAGGGGTTTCTGTGCATTTGTTATGCTGGCTATTTGTCCATGCATTCACTTTGTAATTCCATGGCTTGCCTTTAACTCAGCTTTCTTTTTTCTTTTTCTTTTTGTTTCTGAAGTACTGGGGATGGAGCCCAGGGGCTTTCTATTTCTGAGCTATACCCCCACCCCTATTTTTCATTCTTTATTTTGAAACAGGATTTGACTGAGTTGCAAAGGGCCTCACTAAGTAGCCGCGGCTGTCCAAGAACTGCGATCCTCCTGTCTCAGCCTCCCAAATGCTGGGACTACAGGCATGCATTTAACTCAGTTTAAAAAAATTGTTTTAATTTCTTTTTAAGAACTTTTAACCATCTGATACAGAGCTTATTTATCTTGTATAGTTTGATTTTATTGTTTGTTGTCTTTTATTGCTAATCCATGTATTTTGCTTCTGGGAGCTTTCTTCAGCTTGATATTCCAAACTCATTGACACCTTTTGTTTCTGCTATAGTAGCTTTCTAGAATGCAGAAACTGCTTCTTTTAAAATACCTGTGCAAATGCAACATTTTATCTTAGATGATGTCAATTATAGTTATCTTGTATTTTCGTCAGTCCCCTGCATTATTTTTCTGTGTTCTTTTTTTCTTTGCGTTCAGTCTGAGCTTATGTAAGAGGAATATTTCCTATATTAGGTGTTATTGGTTGTCTATTTATAATCAGATGTATTGATGCTGGTCTGAAGCTCTATGTGGGTGGAACTATATGGTACAGTGTGTGGATTATTGGGTAGCTGTTCCCAAGTTTTATTACCTTTAGGTCTTCTCTTATGTTCATCTCTTTCTCCAGATACAAATGTCCTGTTCTCCTGGGAAATATAGGCAAGGAATTAAGTTTTAGGAATGCAAATGGAAGAATGAAATCAGTGTTCTAATTAGTCTATGGGCTTTTTAGTCTCTGATGCAGTAAGGTGCCTCATCCTGCGTCCAGGTGAGTTTGGTGTTCCTCAAGTCAGGGCTTCTCCGGATCAGCCTATTCAAAGACTGTCTGAAAGGGTGGTGGGGACATGGGACAGAGGAGGGAATCTGGGAGTCCATTTGTTTTTATGCAGTTTGTGAACTGAATTATCTACTCTCAGTGCCCTGATCATACCCACGTTCTGTGATGTGTAGGTTGGAGTGGAGACACAGCAGCACCAGGTGGCAGGAGTGGATGACAGAGAACGGACTAGTGAAGTCCCCTTAAGTGGATGGGGCATAGTAGGTCTCTCGGCAGCCCAGCTCTTGACGATGCTGTGTGTCTGTGTTGTTCAACCAAGGGACTGGCTGTATTACTTAATAGGCCCAAAGAGATCATGGACATCTTCATGTGGTAGACTACTATAGACTAGAAACAGACTATCAGACAAGTTGGTGGAAGTATCTGAAAATCAAAGGCAAGGTGGCTGGCAGGAGCTTCTTAACAGCAGAAGATACTGATGTTTATCTGGTAGGATGCTGGAGGTCACGGGTAGAGCAGTGCCTCAGACAGTAGCTTCAGGTCCCAGCAGAAAGGAATTTGAGAATAAGCAACAGCATGCATTTGTGTGGGTAACAGTGAGGAAAAGTGATTAGGTCTGGAGATGAGGAAGTCCCACAGTGGACTGACGGAGCCCTGTTTCTGTTAGGACCGTGGCCTCTCTACTCTTCACACTCTTTTCCCATGCCCCCCTTTTTATATATATCTCATTCTCTTAAGAGTTTTCAAAACGCAGAGTTACTATTTTTATGAAGTCTAACAAAACTTTTTCACTTATGGATCATGGTTTTAGCCTTTTAGCCTTAGAAATTGTACCTAAGATGCCGGGCGTGGTGGCGCACGCTTGTAATCCCCGCGCTTGGGAGGCAGAGACAGGAGGATCGCGCAGGTTCGAAGCCAGCCGCACGCGCTGGCTTACGAGACCCTGTTTCCAAATATAAAAAATGTAAAAAGAGGTCTGGGAGTGTAGTCCGGAGGTAGAGGGCTTCCAGGAACCCCAGTACCACCAAAAAAAAAAAAAAAAAAAAAAGAAGAAGAAAAAAAAAAAGAAATTGTACCTAAGAAATATTTGCTCACCCAAGGTTAACAAAACCCACAACAGGTGTTTTGCCTACCACAGTTTCCCACAAAGCCTTTTTATAGTTTCAGATATTACATTTTTGTTCTGTTTTGAGTTAACTTTGGATACTGTATGAAGTAGGGATTAAAGTTCACTTTTTTCCCCCTTTATGTGGATATCCATTTGATTTCAGTACCATTTACTCAAAAGATGATCCCTTCTTCGAATTCTCTTTGTACTGTATTAATAACATTAAGTTTCTAATTTATGGTTCTACTTCTGGATACATTTTATTCATTGTTCTCTTTATACCATACTAAGCTGTCTTAATTACTATAGCTTTGTCATATGTCTTACTGATAGCTTTCCAACTTTGTTTTTAAATCATTTGACTATTTTAGGAATTTTGCTTTTCCATATAAATTTTAGGATTATCTTTTAATTAAAATACAAATTGCAAAATTTGTATCTTGTATTAAATTTTACAATTCAAAGAGAATCAATGCCGTAATAGTATTTAGTCTCTGACCCTTAAGCCCAGCATCTCTCTCCATTTGTTTAGGCCTCCTTTAACTTATGTTAGAATGTTTTGTAGTTTTCAGTATATAGGACCTACATATCTTTGGTCAGACTTATCTTTAGCTGTCATATGTTTTTATGCTGTTGTAAATGGAAAGTGAAATTTAATAAGTATCATTTTTTGCTAATCTACATATGAGTATACCACAAACCTTTCTACACCAATCTGATACCTCCAATATTGCTGCTAAACTCACTGGTTTTAATGTCTTTTTTTTGTAAATTCTTCAGGTTTTTTGTGTAGATGATCGTGTCATCTATGAAAGAAGATAGGTTTATCTTCTTTCCATTGTTTGATTTCACTGTTTGGAACCTCTGTATAGCGTTGAAGAGATGTGACGAGAGCCTCTATCCTTTTTTGTTCAGTGTTAGGCATACCTTTCAGCGTGCTGTCTTGTAACATCTTTAGTGAATCTTTAAGTCGTTAGGTCACTACTTTTCAATTCTGAAAATATTCTAATGAAATCGACAGTTATATTAAAACAGGTTGCAGATCACATTATTATCATTAAGAATGAAAATATAAATTGTTCCATAAATAGACACTGGGATAATACATATCTTTGTCTAATACCCTAAGGACATTAGGCAAATAAGATATTTTTTCATACATAGTTTTCAAAGAAGTGACTTTCATGACTTATTCACCAATTATTTTTGGTGGGAAGGAGCAAAACACTTGAAACAAAGCGTCTCATTCTGCCTTGGACAGTGTGCCTTGGGTTTCGCACAGCACTGCTTGTTGTAACATCATTATTCTTGCCATGTGAGGAGAATACGGCTTCTTTGTGAAGCCTGATGTCATCTTGGACAGGAGTAAAATGTCTTTTTCCTCCTCATGGTTTCTCATGGCATCGTTTTAAGTATTTCAAGCAGATGTCTCTTTTCAAAATCCAACAAATTTATGGGATCGTTCTTTGTTCAGAGTTGTGAATAATCCATGCATTTGACACATAGCAATTGAGTGGACAGAGCCAGTACCTTCTTTTTTTTTTTTTTTTTTTTTACCCTGTAATAGAAATAGAATATTTTGAAACCAGCCAACTGTGTTTATCCACACCGCCATTGAATTATTACAGGTACCAAATACCTTTGGTGGAGGCACACTGGCTCTATTCTGTTTCTTTTTTCCATTACTGAATGCGAGCGACCCTCTTGCTTGTTTTTCATCAATGTCAGTTTCAGAGACCACTTGTTTAATCTTTTTTCCCTTATGGTGTCTATAGCTTGGAATCCAGTATTTCCAAGGCGTGCCAATAAGTTATAACCAGTGACTAGATTGTCAAAGCAGTAACAACCAAAAATACCCCCCAAACGGTGTGATTGTGGATTATCTGCCACTTCAAGCATTTACCTTACTCTCACGCAAAAGATCATTATTGTGTCTTTCTTGATCATTTTCCCCATAATACAAGTCAGTTATAACAGTATTCTGCTACAACAAATAGTGCCCAGAATTTATGTCCAAACCAATGGATTTTTCTCCTATAAGCAACATAAGAAGTGAAAAATTTGTTTAGAAAATCACAGGTCAGCTAGGCATGGTGGCGCATGCTTGTAATCCCAGCATTTGCGTGGTTGAGACAGGAGGATCACAGTTCGCAGACAGCCTCCGCAACTTAGTGAAACCCTGTTTCAAAATAAAGAATAAAAAATAGGGCAGGTGGTGTAGCTTGGAGGTAGAATGCCTCTGGGTTCCATTCCCAGACCCGCCAACAAACAAACAAACAAACAAACAAACAGGAATACAGGTCACAACTTGTCAACAAATAACCCCAAGCTAGCAACATGTGAGTGTTTCAGGCCATAATTCAGTGCCCTGAATACCATGCTGTTTATGTTCTCCCAGAGCCCTTTTATAGGATAGCTGTTTTACACCATTTATAATTTAAAATATAGTGCATTCCTTGAAAAAATTGACAACTTAGTTCTAGAAAACACTTCCATGAATGTATATAATCTTTCTCAGTTGAGCATTTAGTAGAAGCAACTTTTGCAGAAAACCTTATACTATTTTTTTACAGTGAATTTAAAAATATTTTGAAATGCTCTAATAAATTGCATATTACATTTTCAAGAGTAGACCTCTAAAAACAATAATTTCAATCATAACTAGAATATAATATTGCCCAATATAGGTTTTTATAGGTGCTTCACATCCTGGATGATGAGGCAAAATGAATTGGATTGAGGATGTTTCTTTTTGTGCCCAGTTAGGTTACTGGGAAATTTTATTAGGAATGGATGTCAAATGCTGTTTTCTTTGTTGAGATTATGGTTTTCTCCATTTTACTTTATATGGTAAGTTACATGGATGTTTAAGTGTTAAATCACCTTTTCATTTCTGGAGTAAATCTCACTTGGTAATGATGAAGTATCCCTCTCATTTCATTAGACAAAACTTGCTAAAATATTTAGACTTTTTGAGAAAAGCGGGGCTTAAGAGTCCCGCTAACAACCAATCTCCATTACCACAAAAAGAGCGCCTTTCATAGCCAGAAAACACCATCACCAGAAAAACAAAAAAACCACCAGGCTCCAGAGAGAAAGCGGACTGAGAACAGAGCTCAGGGCCACAGAGGAGACACACGCGCCCGAGGACGCGGCAGCAGCGCCATACTGCCGGCGGCAGCGGCGAACTCAGTGGACGGCTACAGCAAGCCGAGGTGAGCCGATGCGGAACAGCCAGGCGGGATCTTTCGGCGCAGACAGCATTTAAAGCTCCCAGTGGCTGAGCTCAGCACACGCTGCAGGGATTCAGAGTGGAAATCAAAACCAGAGAAGAAAAAATACGCCAGCCTCATGGCCGAGGGCGTGGCAGAGGCGCCATATTGCCACCGGCGGCGGCAGCAGCAGTGAATTCACCGAGTCCAGTACAGCTACATCTACGTACTCAAGAACAGTGAGTCAAATTGCGGGCCACAGAGGAGAAATCCCAGTATTGTGCCTCCTGGGACTTGACCCAGTGAGGGAGTGGTGGTGGCAGAGATATCACACCATAGGAGAACGTGCAACCTGGCACCCCCCATAGTTTAAAGCAGCCTCTATCGACTCCCTGGGTCGGAGACTCTGTGATACAACCCAGTAAAGGAGTAGTAGGGTCTGAGATAATACAGACTCGAGATCCAGAGCACCTTAAGTGAAGCCATAGTGACCCAAGGGAAGAACCCAGAGAAGGCACAAACCTCCGAAATCATGGGAAAGAGGAATAACACTGAAGTAATGAATGTGCACAACCCCACAACATCAGAACCTGATAAAACAGAAAATCAGAGATTTCTAGAAGATCAAATCAGGAAAATAACTGTAGAAATAATAGAGGTGCTTCGAAAAGAACTCAGAGAGAGCCAAAAAGAGATAAAGGATGCAATTAATGAAGTAAAGGCCTCAATTCAAAGCACAAACAACCGATTAGACCACATGGAGAACAGAATCTCACTCTTAGAAGATGAGCAATCCAAAAATGAATGCATAGTTTCTAATCTAGAAAAAGATATCCAACAGCAGGAATCTGACATTGAAGAAATATGGGCCCATCTTAAGAGAGCTAACCTAAGAATAATTGGAATAGAGGAGGGAAAAGAAAGTGATACCAAAGGGATCAACAATCTCTTCAAGGAAGTAATAGCAGAAAATTTTCCAAACATAGAGCAAGAGGTTGATACACAGATCCAGGAAACTTATAGAACTCCCTTTAGACAGGATCCGAGAAGAGGATCCCCACGCCATATAATTGTCAAAATGACCAATGTGGAAGCCAAGCAGAGAATCTTAAAGGCAACAAAAACAAAGGGCCAAGTGACATTCAGAGGCAAACCAATTAGAATCACTCCAGACTTCCCAAACCAAGTCATGAGAGCCAGAAGGGCTTGGAGTAACATATTCCAAACTCTGAAAGAAAACAACTTCCAGCCAAAAATTTCCTATCCAGCAAAACTTTCTATCAAATTAGATGGAGAAATAAGAAGCTTCCATGACAAACAGAAACTGAAGGAATTTATGTCTTCAAAACCAGCGCTAGAGAAAATACTCAAAGAGATTAACTACAAAGAAGAAATAGGTAACACTCACCAGAACCAGAGAAACAAGAGTTTCCATCCAACAGACAACTAAGATTGGTTATCTGTGGAGATTCATTATTTATGTTAGTCTTTTACCTATCTCTAAATTGTATTGTTTGCCTTTATTGTTGTTAATTTTTAGGATTTCTAGTTGGAATATTAATATACCTTCAGATATAGCATTTGGAAATATTTTATCCAATTCTATTAGTAACTTTTAACTCTGTTTACATTGTCTTTGGATATACAATATTTTCTTTTATTTTTTAGGGAGTTTGTATATTCTTCTGTTGCCTGTGCCATTGAAATCATATCCAAGAAATCACTGTCAATTTCAATGTTGTGAGGTTTTATGACCCAGATTTTCTCCTAAAAGTTTATAGTCTTAAGATTTGTATTTAGGTCTATTATCTATTTTGAGTTAATATTTGTATATGGGATTAGGTAAGGGTCCAATTTTATTCTTTTCCATGTAATTATTATTTTTTAACAATATTTAGTTAAAAGATTATCATTTCCACCACCAAATGTTCGTGGAAACCTTGTCAAAAATAACTTGACAATATAGGGAAGAATTTAGCTCTAGGCTTTTATTTAACTCCAATGGTTTATATATCTGCCTTTAGAATAGTACTACACTGTTTCAATTATTGTAGCTTTATATGGTTTGAAATCAGAAAATATATATCTTCTAGCTTTGTTCTTTTTCAAGATCGTTTTGGGTACCTAGACTCCATATTCCATATTAGGATAGATTTTTTTCTGAAAAATAAATATATAAATATATGATAGTTTCACCTAAAAAACAGAAAAAAATATTCTCTGGTAAGAAAGAAAGCAAAAAGAAATATTGAAATGTTATCTTTAAGTCATCAAAAGCTTGGTATCAGACAAATGAAACTGTTATGTGAGATTATCATTTTTAATTTTAGATAAATTGCCATAATACTAGATGTCAACTACTAAGCCAAACATTGGTGGGAGGTATAGGGAGAGAATGGGGTGGGTTGGGTGGGGGCTGACTGGGAAAAGTGTGCATGTATGTCTACAAAAGTATGTATCCTACTATGATGTATGAATACAGTGCACCAATAAAAAAAAAAGGAAAAAAAATATTTAGACTTTTTACATCAGTTCATGAGTGATACTAGTCTTTAGTGTTTGGTGTGTTTTTCTTCCTTGTAATGTATGTGTCTGGCTATGATTTCAAGGTAATAGTGGTTTCAGAATTTGTTAGATTGTATTCCCTTCACTTCTGTTTTTTTTTGGGGGGGGGAGGAAGAGTTTGTGAAGAATTGATATTTTCTTTAAATTTTTATTAGAATTCAATGGTGGGACTTCCAAGCTTGGGCTTTTCTTTGTAGTTTTCTTTTTTCCAATCCTTTTTAAAATTTTTTTCTACATTTAAAATGTATTTTCTGGCCAGGCGTGGTGGCGCATGGTTGTAATCCCCGCGCTTGGGAGACTGAGACAGGAGGATCGCACGGGTTCAAAGCCAGCCTCAGCACTTAGTGAGGCTCTCAGCAACCTAGTGAGACCCTGTTTCTAAGTAAAATATAAAAAAGGTCTGGGAGTATAGCCTGGAGGTAGAAAGCCTCTGGGTTCCACCCCCAGCACCACCAAAAAAAAAAAAAAAAGTATTTTCTGTAAGCAGCATTTAATTGGGTCTTTTGTAACAAACATGAGAAAAACTTGTTCCTAGGCCCATTAGATGATTTCTTTTGAGTTTTTATCCACTTGGAATGTATTCAGGGCTTACGAAAAGGGAAAGAATGGAATTAGCATAATTGGCTTTACCCAGAGCATCTCAAGGTGTGGTCTCCAGACTGGTAATATCAATGTCACCTGGGAACTTGTTAGATAATTCAGGTTCTTTAGCTGGGCTTGGTGGCACACACTGGCAATCCCAGCATTCGGGAGGCTGAGACAGGAGGATGGCAGTTCACGGACAGCCTCAGCTATTACTTAGTGAGACATTCCGTAACTTAGTGAGGACCTTTTTTCAAAATAATGAATACAAAATACGGCAGGGGGTGTAGCTCAGAGGTCACATGCCCCTGGGTTCCATCCCCAGACCTGAAAAAAAAAAAAAAAAAAGAAGAAGAAGAAAAAAAAAAAAAGAAATTCAGGTTCCTTGATTCTATCCCAGAACTCCGGAATCAGAAACCCAGGGCAGGGCATGGTCTAGTAATATATATTGGAAGCTTCAAAGTTTGAAAATTACCCTAGAGTGACCTGTACTTGGACCCAGGAGAGGCAACTCAGTACTAGACAGATCAGGAGTTTGTTAGCAAGGAAAGGTGGCAGGGATTATGACCTACATGTGTCCTAGTAGGGGTGAGGGGGCCCAGGAATATGAATTTATAACGATTACACTTAGTGGTGACAGGACTGTGGCTCATACTCTTAAGAATGATATATTGCAATTACTATTTAATCATGTCTTAAGAGAGCTATCTTTTACAAATTCATCCGTAACAAGAGTCAACAAATTCTGTCCCCAGAGCAAATCAGTTATTTTGCCCTGTTTTGCATGCCTGGAAAGATGGGAGTTTTACATTTTAAATGATGGGGGATGTGCCTATAATCCCAGTATTTGGGGAGCTGAAACAAGAGAATCACAGGTTCAAGACCAGCCTTAGGGACTTAGCAAGGCCGTCAGCAACTTAGACCCTCTTTCAAAATAAAAAATAGGGCTGGGATTGTGGTTCAGTGATAGACGACCTTGGGTTCAACCGCAAGCACTATATACACACACAAATCATCTAAAAATGATGGGAAATAAGTAAGACTTACAGAAACATAGCTATTATTTAATTTACATATTGTTTTGATGGTTTGGGGGTCAAACAGTAGAGATGAGTAGTTGAAAGAGGGATTGTGGCCACAAATATGAAAATACTTAGTTGTTGGTCTTTTATAGGAAGTTCTGATCTGTAAGAATAAATTACTGTAGAATAATTCACTTCCCATCTATGTGCAATTGATGAGTTACTCTAATAAGTAGAAGTCCTTCCTAGAATAGTAAAAAAGTATAAATAATGAAGTATTTTATTTCAAGAATATGTGCTCATTAGAATTATAGTTACTTTTGAAAGAAATATTACTTTAATGAGGCGTATAAGTAGAATAAGCTTAGATATAACATGGTTGGTTACTTAGAGCTAGCGATTGTGGGGAGGTAATTCTCCTGCCATTCTTGTTAACTGCTTGGTATCCGTCAAACCTTTTTATGTAACCTAATCATTGGAAAATATTGTTTTCCACTTACCATTGCATAGTTATACAAGTGAGAGAAAACCCTCATTGTATTTATATTTTTTATTTTTGTGGTACTGGGAATTGAAATCAAGAGTGCTTTTTCAGTGAGTTGCACCCTGAGCCCTATGTATGTATGTATGTTTGTTTATTTATTTATTTATTTATTTATTTATTTATTTATTTTTTGGTGGTACTGGGGATGGAACCCTTCTACCTCTGGGCTACACTCCCAGACCTATTTTATATTTTATTTTGAAACAGGGTCTCATAAGTCAGGGAGGCTGGCTTCGAACCTGTGTGATCCTTCTGTCTCTACAGCCTCCCAAGCGCGGGGATTACAAGAGTGCTTATTTTTTATTTTGAAACAGGGTTTTGCTAAGTTACCATGTGTGGACATTGATATCCTCCTGCCTCAGCCTCCCTTTGATTATTACTTATTACTAGGTAATGAAATAACATCCTTTTTTAAAATTTATTTTGGTTGTTGAACAACCAGAGGCATTCTACCTCTGAGCTACACTTCCAGCCCTTTTTTTATTTTTTTATTTTGAAATAGAGTCTTGTTAGGTTGCTGAAAGTCTCACTAAATTGTTGAGGCTAGCTTTGAGCCTGCGGTCCTCCCGTCTCACCCACCCAAGTACTAGGTGTGCACCATCATGTCTTAGTCTAAAATATATCTTTAAAATCTATTCCTTTGGTTTTAATGAAAAATCACATACTACCTTTAGCATGGATTTGTGATGGTAGAATATTAAGAGTTCAGAGAATTGACAAGCAATTGACTATGTGTAAGCTTATTCTTAAAAAGTAGACATCAGATGTACCTTGTTGGTGGGGTCCTGTTTGCCTCCATTAGCCCACCCCCATACACGGTTCTGGTGCAGATGTTTATTTTTAGACATATAAAAGTGAGATCATAAGATCCTCACGTTGCCTGCTCATTAACAAAAGCCCTTTTATTAAACCCCGATTCTCTGAAACAGTTAAGAAGGAAATGGTTAGACATGTTTTTAAAGTAGTTCTCACTTGAAAAACTTCGGAAAGAGTCACATTTCTATTTGTGGATATGTGCCTTTTTTTTTTTTTTGGGTGGTACTGGGGTTCCTGGAAGCCCTTCTACCTCCGGGCTACACTCCCAGACCTATTTTATATTTTTGAAACAGGGTCTCTTATGCCAGCGCGGCTGGCTTCGAACTTGCATGATCCTCCTGTCTCCGCCTCCCAAGCGTGGGGATTACAAGTGTGCGCCACCACGCCCGGCCTTGGATATGTGCCTTTAAAAAATGAATTTGAGCTGGACATGGTGGCGCACGCTTGTAATCCCCGCACTTGGGAAGCTGATACAGGAGGATCGCAAAGGTTCGAAGCCAGCCTCAGCTACTTAGTGAGACTTTCAGCAACTTAGTGAGACCCTGTTTCCAAATAAAATATAAAAAAGGTCTGGGAGTATAGCCCAGAGGTAGAAAGCCTCTGGGTTCCACCCCCAGTACCACCAAAAAAAAAAAAAAAAAAAAATAATAATAATAAGTAAAAATAAAAATAAATAAATAAAAATGAATTTGAGTACTTTGAAGTATTCAAAAGTTAGTACTATTTCTATAGACACTGTTAACTACCTGTCATTTTCCCCAGAAGGGAGGTACTCTCTCCGTACCTTTATCATACCTATAATGTAGATTTCTTTTTTTAAGGTTATACGTTGGCTCTTCAAAGACATTCACGTCATCAGAGAAATCCCTGAATCCTTTGCAGTGGTGTAGACACGTCCTAGATAACCCGACTCCTGAGATGGAAGCTGCCAGACGTTCCCTGTGCTTTAGACTGGAGCAAGGTATTGTGACCGCGCACCTTTGTGTTCTCCTCTGGCCACTCGAAGCTCTGCTTCTCTTGCTGGTTTTGGACCGGACACCCTCTGAGACCTAACCTGAGGTGTCCGTGCTGCATGCAACACCCTCCACATGTGCTGCTCATCAGGGCTTCTTAGTATAGGCTGTATGCAGTTTGGTGCTTGATGTTAGATTTTTAGCCTGCTTCAGTTTGTATTGTAATGTGGGAACACATCTTTTTTTTTTTTTTTTTTTCTGTTTGCAAACATGCTCATAAGTGAAATGGATTAGTCTTTAATTGATAAGATTGTGTAGGTGAATTATAAAGTAGAAAACATCCATTGGGAGCCAAGTACTGACCTTACTAAACTTCTTTGATATTTAATTGGATATATAACTGAAAGTCCTAATCCTTACAAACTCAGAAATCATCTTTGGGCTGTGTTACAGTAGTTAACTTATGGAGCCTAATAGAAGTTTTAAGGAAAAGAAGAGAAAGGGAAGGAAAAGACAGGTAAAATTGTAGAAGTTGTCGAAAATCAGCACTGGAGTGAATAGTACTCATCTTACTGTTTGGATACTTAAAGCTGTGCTTACTCAGGCCTTGGATTCTCTTAACTTTTCTTATCTGTTTCATTACCTAGGAGCACTGTTTCTAGTTCATGGACCACCTGCATTCAAATCATACATGAGCTTGAAAAGTCTAGGTTTCTGCCCCCTCCAGACTGAAGAATCGGAGCATCTGAGGGTTGGGGCCAAGACACTCCATGTTTAGTTCACCAGTGTGATCCTACGCACACTGAAGCTTGAGGATACTGCCCCTGCAGTTGAAGGATAACGAGTGGTTCTGGAATATTTGTGCATGGCATACAAATATTTGTAGAGAAAATTACTTGAGCTCTCAGTTCGGTGACGCTGGGTACTTTGAGTTCTTGGCAGTCCTTCCTCTTACCCGGGCTAACCACATTCACCTGTAGTAGTACTGCTCTCTGTAGAGCGAGGGGAGTCAAGTTTAGACAGCCAGGATTGCGAGGCCTGAGTGGCCCACGGGGACAGAGTTAGAGCTGGGGTTTCCTGACATCAGGGACCCTGTCCTTAGTCAGGGTCCCTGATGTCCTCTGTACTGCTGTATTGGCATAGTAGTAAGTAAACCTTAATGGCACTCTCATAAATATTTGGGGGAGGTTGAAACTATAGAGCTGAAGAGTGGTGTAGGAACACAGTTGTGCTAGGGTTCAAACTTTGGCTGAGATTCTTACCTAACAGGGCAGCATCTCATATAGAAGACTCTAGCATTGGTTCCGTTTGCCCCAGTGACCCGAAACAAACCATTATATCCCTCTGGACTTTTCTGAGAGTTGTATAGATCACCCCTAAGGTCAAACTCAAGCAGTCCTCGATTCATGGACTTACTATATTGACACTTTTGTTTTGGTACTAGGGATTGATCCCAGAGACATTCTATCTATGATCTACATCCTCAGCCTTTTTTTTTTTTTTTTAAACAAGGACTTGCTAAGTTGCTGAGGTTGGCTTTGAACCTGTGATCCTCCTGTTCCAGCCTCCCAAGTACTGGAATTACAGGCATACGCCAGTGTGACTGGCTTATATTCACATTTTTACGTGTGAATTGGGTTTAATAATTTGAAGTGTAAGTCAAATGAAATTCAGAATTATGGCCCTTTAGCTCAAGGATCAGTAATTATTTTTTTAAAGGGCAAAGATAGTGTTATGGATTTAGAGAGATTGTGGTTTGAGGAAACTATTACCCGGGGACCCCTGATAGGGTCCCGGACACAATTTCCCCCAACCCATAACAAAACCCAAAACGACCAAAAACAGAAAATTGCCTCGGGTTCTTGTCCTAAGCTAAGAATAAATATTCATAGCTTGGACAGTTGCTGAAGATTTAAAGAAGTTTATTAGAAAGATAGAAATACAGAAAATAGAAATACAGCCCCATGCCAAAATGGCATGGGGGGGGTGACTCAAAATGAATACACCATAGGGCTTACACGTGGACTCGGCCTTTTATACCCATGACCTCCATCTTGTTTGCGTGACTCTGACATAGTGAACGTTCCTGTAAGGTACCTCCCCTAGCAAGGTGTGGTGAGGTGTCTTCTTTCATGAAGGGCAAGGTCAAACCCTGCTCCATCCTCCCTAGATCATCATGTAGATCTGTCTTTAGATAAAAGCCTAGTTCTCCTCTCTTAAGATCTGTCTTTAGAGAAAGGCCTAGTTCTCCTCTCCTATTGACTGGTTAATTACTTTGAGCTAGGTTAATTTACATTGGAATAGCTGCCTGTTTTAGGCAGAAATCAAGTCCTTTCTTTACCCATGTCTGCCACCATTTTGACACAACTACTTTGAAGTATACCAATTATTTTCTTTTGAAATATATTAATAATCAGAGCTTTCCCAAATCTTCCTAGGCCATTTCAATACTGGTACAGATAGTCTTTATCTTAGGTTTTTGTAGGTACACAAAAAGTTTTGATTATTTAACTTAATCACCCCAGAAAGCAGCCATATATGCAAGAATTAATAATATTTTATTTGGAAACAGGGTCTCACTACTAAGTTGCTGAGAGCCTCACTAAGTAGCCAAGGCTGGCTTCGAACCTGTGCGATCTTCCTTGTCTCTGCCTCCCGAGCCTGGGGATTACAAGTGTGCGCCACTGTGCCTGGCTAGCAAGTAGGTATTCTAATAAACCTTAGTTTAGACAGAGATTTGATTTTTCTGTGATCTTTCACAGACCATGAAGTATATACACACGCACACACATGTACATATATATATTACCCCTACTACCACTGAATGTAAATATCATACTCTGCTGTAGACATTACAAGAATAGCAGACTGGATGTATACTACTTTAAATCATAGTTTGGTAACATCTGCATTCGCTTATTTGCACAAATAATTGACTTTGAAAAAGTAGAAGTTTTTGTTTAATGTAAATAATTCTAAACCACAGTTGCTTTTGATATTTGAGATTTAAAGTGGCTGATTATATAATTTTCCTTTTATTGACAAGGGCTAAAGCAGAACTGTGAGGTCATGAGGACATGAATTGACATGTACAATCTTATTCATACTTGGATATTTAAATTTCATATAAAAGTTTAGGTAGAAAGCCTGGTGCACAGGCGCAGGCTTTTATTCTCAGTACTTGGGAGATTGAGACGGGAGGATCGCACAGGTTCGAAGCCAGCCTCAGCTACTTAGTGAGGCCCTCTGCAACTTAGTGAGACCCTGTTACAAAACAAAGAATAAGAAATAGGTCTGAGGGTGTAGCTTGGAGGTAGAATGCCCCTGGGTTCAGTTTCCCAGTACCACAAAACAAGAGTTTAGGTAGAGAACTAGTTTTTCAAAACCAAAATTAGTCCTTCACTAAATCTGTATGTAAATCTAAAATTTCTTTTGTTCTGAGACCAAATGTTTTTTCTTAAAAGTAACTGATTAGACTGTTTATAGATGAAAATTATTTTTTTAAATTAAACTTGGGTTTTATAAGCTGGGTATGGTGATAACACGCCTATAATCCTCTTGTGAGGCTGAGACAAGAGGATTTTGTTCAAGGAGAGCCTCAGTAGGTAGTGAGACTCTCTTGTGTGGAGGCTGAGACAAGAGGATCTTGATTCTTGGACAGCCTCAGCTACTTAGGCCCTCCGCAATTTAGTGAGACTCTGTTTCAAAAATAAAGAATAAAAAATAGAGCAGGGGGTGTAGCTCAGAGGTCAAATGCCCCTGGGTTCCATTCCCAGACACACAGCCCCCCCCCCAAAAAAAAACCCAAACTAAAAAAGGACATTCTATAGAGCAAATAAGGCAACCTAACTGAGGGGATGGGAGGGAGGAAGAAGAAAACTCTCTAAAGCACATGCCGTACTTAAACATAGATGTCAGCCACGAAGCCAAGCATGGGAAGGAGGGTTGGGGAGGGAAAGGGGTGGGAATTGGGTAGGGGCTGACTGGGCAATGTATGCATGTATGTCTACACAAGTTGATTTTTTTTTTATCCCATTATGATGTATGAATACAACGCAACAAGAAATTTTTTAAAATATATTTGGTATGAATAGTCATTAAAAAAAAAATAGGGCTGGTGGTGTACTTTGGAGGTAGAATGCCCTAGGTTCAATCCCCAATACCACAAGCAGACAAACAAAAATTTCTGTTTTATAAAATAATGTTTACAGTCTAAAAATAATAATTTTATAAGTACTTTAAGAAGTATAGCAGACTTTCCCCCCCTATCCTCCTATGTCTATTTTATTTCCCACATTGTATTACTTAACAAAAGCTATTTGGGTGTTCTGTTTACCTTTTTTTAAGTTTTTTTTTTTGTGTGTGTGGTGCTTGGGATTGAACCTAGGAACCTTCTACCTTTGAGCTACACCACCAGCCCTATTTTTTATTCTTTATTTTGAAACAGGGTCTCACTGAGTTGCGAAGGGTCTCACTAAATAGCTGAGACTGTGCGCGAACCTTCAGTTCTCCTGTCTCAGCCTCCCAAATGCTGGGATTACAAGCGTGCACCACCATGCCCCGCTTCAAGTTGTTTTTCGATGGCAGTTGGCTTCAGTTCTCAATTTTAGACATTAGCTCTTGACTTTTAACTTTGAATCCTAAGGTTCAGTCTTTTTTAACCCCCTCCTTATACTTTATCTCTGTATATGATCTTCCTTATGTAGCTGTTTACCATTTTTAAGACACGCAAATATTATGATAGAAGTAATCATCTATCAGGCTTGCAATATTTGATCATTTCTTTTTTCCCTTTAATCATAAAATGACACTTAATTGCCTTTTTTGGTCATTGTTATTCAAGTGTCACCAGACCCTCCAGCTGGGGCCTCCTTAGTACAGTGAGCCATGTAAATGCTAGGGTTTGGTTAGTTCCTGTGTCCTCTAGCAGTGGTTCTCTGTATCCTCCCACTGCTGTGATGGTGGGATCTCCGTCAGCCCTATGCTGAGGATTCCCTTGGCCTCTCTTCAGTTTGTACCTCTCCATCTAGATGCGCAGATTTCCTTTTCCTTACATTCCCTTCTTTTCGTGGAGTGCATTCTCTACTGCTACTTAGGGGATGTAGGAAGGGAAGGAGAAGATGTAGGAGGTGAACACTGAGCCCGAGCAGGCCTGGAAGTGCCTTATTGTACCTTCACCTTTGTACTTGCTTGTTTGGGCTTGGCATAGAGTTCTCCATCAGAGACCTTTTCCCCCGAGATTCAGAGGGCAGTATCCCCTTCTGTCTTAGCTTTAGGATTGCTGTTGGTGTCTGTCCAGTACTGTTCTTGTTTCTGATTAATGTGTAATCACTGTACCTAAAATAATGTGGGTATTTTAGAATCTTGTCTTTTATTCCTGAATTTTGAAATTTTTGCAAGTTAGGTATTTAGTGTCACTATAGCCCTTAAATATGTATAATTATTTGCTAGTTTAAACATTTTTATCTTTTTTTTCTCTTAAATGTGAACTTAGGGCTTCAATGTTTAATTTCCATTTGGAGGCATTCATATGCGCCTTTCCCTAGTGGATTAAGACTCTGTGGATAAAGGCCTATATACCTTAATTTTCTTGTGAGTTACCAAATGCTTCATGCATTTTCTTTCCTAAAACCCAGCCATTTATTATTTATTTATTTATTTACTATGGTACTGAGGATGAAACTCAGGGGCTTTCTACCTCCGGGCTACTCTCCCAGACCTTTTTTTTTTTTTTTTTAAAGAAAATTCACATTGAGACGAAATAAACTATGCAAAATTGATAACCTTCACCAAAAAGAACAGCAATATCTTCTAGATAAACCACAAAACATTTATTTTGTATATTTTCCACATTTTGCTTATAAATCAAGATGAGGCTTTACACATAGTCATGGAAAGGGTCAGAAGAAAACAGTTCAGTCAGTTGCCCATATTGATGGCCTATGATTCTGTCTTGACCATGAAGCAGAACTGTGCCATATTTACCTGCTAAAAAGCATATGAATTAGTGAGGCCCTCTACAAGTCATTGAGAACCCGGTTTCAAAATAAAGAATAAAAAATAGGGCAGGAGGTGTAGCTTGGAGGTCGAATGCCCCTGGGTTCCAGAACCAAGAAAAAAAAGAAAAAAAAAGCATATGAAGATGTAGGCTCAGTAAAGGGGTGTTAACAGCAACAACCACATGCAGAACGTAGCATGGCTCTTCCACTGAAACGAACTATAACATGTTCCTTTAAATTCATTTGATAAAGATAAAATCTATACTGACATGTGGGATGAGCTCATAAATTTCTTCAGTCATTTCATAAAATGTCTATTACAGATTTTTTTTTTTTTTTTTTTTTTTGCGGTACTGGGAATGGAACCCAGGGGCATTGTATAGCCAAGCTATACTCCCAGCACTATTTTTTAGTCTTTTCTTTCTTTTTCTTCTTATTCTTCTTCTTTTTTTTTTTTTTTTTTTTTTTTTTTTTTTTTTTTTTTTTTTTTTTGGTGGTACTGGGGTTCCTGGAAGCCCTTCTACCTCCGGGCTACACTCCCAGACCTATTTTTACATTTTTATTTGGAAACAGGGTCTCCTAAGCCAGCGTGATCCTCCGGTCTCAGCCTCCCAAGTGCGGGATTTACAAGCGTGTGCCACCACGTCCAGCCTAGTCTTTTTAATTTTGAAACAGGGTCTGAGTTATGAAGGGCCTCACTAAGTAGCTGAGGCTGTCCACAAACCACGATCCTCGGGTCTGTCTCAGGTGCTGGAATTACAAGTGTGCGCCACTACGCCCAGCTCTATTACAGACTTTTAACAACACATCTAAAACTTCTACTAATCAAACGTGGCCTTCATTGTAATATTTTAAAATGATAAATTCCTTTCTCCCATATCACCTCAAAATTTCTTTGAGAACTGATAACTCAATAACTGACAACTGGTTCCACAGTGATAAAAAAATGTTCCATCTAAAATGACTTAGGTCACATAGAATTGAGGTGTGGCACTTCCTATCTTCTGGAAGAATAGACAGGTCCTTGAAGCAGGAGAGTTCAGAGAGGAGCCATTTAAATAGGCAAATTACCAATGGCTAATGTGCACTCTCCCAGACGTACTTTATATTTTATTTGAAAACAGGATCTCACTAAGTTGCTGAGAGCCTCACTAAGAACTGACACTTCGCTTGAACCCACGTGTTCTTCCTGTCTCAGACTCCCAAGTACTGGGATTATAAGCATGTGCTACCACGCCCAGCTGGATTTCCCATCAGGCCCTTTTGCTTCGGGTACTGTCATTTGGATCCCTTTCCCTGAGGTCCCCGTGGGGGTGAGTCATCCTCTGAATCTGACGAATCTTCCCAGTCTTTCAGCTGAGGAGTAGGCAGCTTGGTACCAGGATTTGAGGGTCAAGTTGTGAAGATCCTTTACTAGTGTTTCTGAGAACACTGGCTGGGAGTCCCTTGACTCACTCAGAAATTTTCTTCTTCCTCCGACATCACAAAAACCCACCAGGTCGAGTAGAAATCTTGTGAAGACTCCATTGTGAGTTGTTGCAGGTGGGCAGACCCTCAAAAACCTGTGAAAGATTCTAAAGTCCAAAAAGAGCTGACACCCAACACTCCAAACAATAGTGGTGAAAGGAGCTATCGCTTCATACATTTTGTAAACATGTTTTTAAGTGAATGTTGTTTGTAATCGACTAACTTGAGTACATTTAAATTTCCTAGCTGTCCAAATCAATTTTTATTGAATATTTGGTATTATAAATGGCATACTATCATCAAGCAAGCCAAAAAAAAAGTCATATGCTAACATTGAAATGTCAGCTCTGAGGGTGGGCATTTGAGTCTGTTTACTGCTGTAGCCCTCTCAGTGGCTAAAGTAGTTTTAGTGACATTGTAGGTGTCGAAAGCTAATCTCTGAAATCAGTGTGGTACCAGGAGCTTTAATCTCATAGTTTGACTTAACGCCTCTTCGTGACTGGGCCCTACTTAACTCTGTGATGGAGAGCATGCCCCTTGTTTTCAACGCCTTACCCACCGAGGAGAAATTTTGTGAGTTGCATAAAACAATTAGATTTCAGGAACGAATGAACATGAAATTACTTTGGAAAAATATGAAGGGCTGTACAAATATATGGAGACATATCTCCTATGCAATTCTTCTTTATCAGAAATTGAACCCACACATACCTTTTTGTTTGCCTTATACTTCATAGAAAATGAATGGCATTTTTCATTTTTTTTTTCCAGGGGGGTCCTGTTAACATTCTTATAGATAAAAATGCTTGATAGAAATAGAGATAGTAGAAAATTCAAACAACTTGCTTAGTCTGCTCCTTTTCTTCTCATTCTTCTTAGATCTGTATGCACCAGTTGGGCATCCCTACTCTGAAAATTTGAATAACAAATGTTACCAAATCTGAAACTGAGTGCCAAACATGAAACCACTAGTGGAAAATTCCATACTGTGCAATTTTGTTCCATGCACAAAATTAAAGTATAAAGATACTTTAAGCCAGATGTGTAAGGTAGATATAAAGCTAATCATTTTTGTGTTTAGATTGGATCGAATCCATCAAATATCTCATTATGCATATGCAACTATTCTAAAATTTGAAAAAAAAAATCCAAAAACTGAGTCACTTCAGATAAAGGCTATTCAACCTGTGCTTCATTTCTGATATGCCCATCTATAACTTTCCGTACTGTCCTTCACTCTTCTCAAATAAAAATAACAAAACCCATCAAACTGTCATGGATAGGATTAACTCACATGATATCCTAAATGGGCATAAGACTAATCTAGAGTTTTTGGTAAATCCATGTCATGAGGCTGGAATGTTAACCAAATAATGGTGATAAAGCTTATCTAAAGTAATCTGAAACACCCAATATGTGGCTCAGCTAATTTGGGCCAGTTAATAAAAGCTTATCTCGACTTCAGATACTCGAATGTGCATAAGTGTTGAATCAGGACAGGTCACATTTGCAGAGCGCTGGTGTAGTTTTCACAAATAGCGTAGTCCTACACAGTGAGGATCTTGGATCAAGTTTCACTGTGACCATCTCTCATTTCCTCTAGGATTATGTGCTAAAGAAATGTGAACAGATAACCAGCCTTTCATTGAGGTTTTCTTTCATCTTCCTATCATCCTTGTTCCTATTCTTGTTTCAGTTGTTATGATGGAATGTTAATTTCTAAATTTCTTAACGGGAAGGAAAGTGTAGACTGACCCAGTGTTCTGATGGTGGCCTGTTCATCTGTAAAAGCCACACAGATTGAACTAAGACATTAAGAAGCTTATCTAATGTTTCTCTCCTGGAACCTGTCCAGTCTCTCCTTACATGGCCCAAGATGCTATCCTTACCAGCTCATATTTCCAGTTTTGAGGTACTCTCTCAGTTTTGAAACACAAAATTAAAAGAGCCTACAGAGTTCATTTTAGGTTAACTTTGCAAAGATTCTGTTTTTCTTTGGAAAAATAACTTGGGATTATGCTAATTTTTTTTTTTTTTTTTATGCAGGGTATGGTGGCACATGCTTATAATCTAAATACTTGGGAGGCTGAAGCAGGAGGATCACAGGTTCCCGGCCAGGTTCAGCTACTTAGTGAGGCCCTGTGCAACTTAGTGAGACCCTGTTTCAAAATAAAGAATAAAAAATAGGGCTAGAGATGTAGCTTAGAGGTAGAATGCCCCCGGGTTCAATCCCTAGTACCCCCCATAAATAAATAAATAAATAAATAAATAAATAAGTAAATAAATAAATTGCAGAGACAGGGTCTCTTGACATTGTGCTTATTCCTGTGTGCTGAAAATTAAAGACACATTGTTACAGCCATGGGCTCCATCACTCTTTGCTTCACTGCTGTTTTCTGAGTAGCCTCAATTCATTAGCTTCAATGCAGTGCATTGGCAATGGTTTGGTACAGTAAGTTAGAAATAATTAGGGGTGTGCTTCTTGGACGTTTGCTGTTTCCCTCCATTATACCCAGCTGCCTGCATATGTGTTCACCATGTATCTTCAAACAACTCTTTTTTTTTTTATCATTTTGCCACTTGTGCATGTGTTTCTGTGTGGTTTATTGGTTTGCTTTGCATTTCTATTATGATTAGAAGTTGTTTATTAAGCCAAGCACAGGGGTATGTGCCTATAATTCCAGTACTTGGGAGACTGAGATAGAAGGGTAGCAGGTTCAAGGCCAGCCTCAGGAACTTAGCCAGACCCTGTTTCAGAAAAAAAAAAAAAGAAAAGAAAATTCAAAGAGCTAGTGGTATTGCTTGGAGATAGAATGCCCTTGTGTTCAATTGCTAATACCAAGAAAAAATGTTATTAAAATTACCAGTGACTAGCTGGGTGTGGTGGTACATGCTTGTAATCCCAGTTTGGGAGGCTGAGACAGGAGGATCACAGTTTGTGGACAGCCTCGGCTACTTAGGCCCTTTGCAACTCAGATCCTGTTTCAGAATAAAAAATAAAGAATAAAAAATAGTGCTGGGGTGTAGCTCAGAGGTAGAATACCCCTGGGTTCTATCCCCAGTACTGCAAAGAGAAAAGAAAAGGAAAGAAATTACCAGTGACTTGTTAGAGTGTATAATGATGGTTGCAAATAATTAATGGACATATGTTTTACTTTTTTGTACCCTATCAAGGGAAAAAAAGATTTTGCAAGGAACTTTTTTTGAGGGGGGGTGGATGTTTGGGATTGAACCCAGGACCACAGGCAAGTAGTTGTTTTTTTTTTTTTTTTTTTTTTTGCTGCTTTTATACTACCATGAGAGTTGATTAAATTTTATTACTCTATGGGAAATTAAATTAGTTTCATTTTGGTAGGTGTTCATACCTATTCTTTGGAACCTCTAAAAAGTGTAGTTATATTTTAAGCAAGGCTGTCTAGACTTCTTTTCTGAAACACTGGGGCTTGGTCAGAGATGATAAGGAAGCTAAGTTATGAATCAAGTACTTAGCTGCAGGCATGGTGCTAAGGGCTAAGGGTTCAGGCCAGCAAGACTAGCTCAGCTGGCCTGTGGAGCGGACGGTCTTTTTTTGGTGGTCCTGGGGGTAGAACCCAGAGGCTTTCTACCTCCCGGCTATACTCCCAGACCTATTTATATTTTATTCGGAAACTGGGTCTCACTAAGTTGCTGAGAGCCTCACTAAGTAGCTGAGGCTGGCTCCCAACTTGTGCAATCCTCCTGTGTCTGCCTCCCAAGCACGAGGATTACACGCATGCAGCACCTCGCTCAGCTAGGAGCGGACAGTCTAATGCAAGGAACAGATGACAAAGGCAGCAGCCTTATTCACTTTCTTCCTCTGCCTTGAAACCAGCATGATGATGCTAACAGGAGACCAGAGGCTGAGAGGTGTGGTCGGGAAGTAAACTCCTGAGGATGACCCGTGTCAACGGAAGAAGAGAGCCCTTCACTTGGGATGTGGGTCAAGGTGGAAGAGTGTCTTAGCCACAGGAACAGAGTGTGGGAAGCTTGCAGGGCGAGAAGACGAGTGAGTGAGGGACTGGCAAGCTACTACGGTGGGGGTTTAATGGCGAGATCCTGAGCTGGGGGATACTGCAGGGAGCTAGAGATGTAGGCGGGGTTTTCTGAGAAGTTTAGGATTCTGGATATTATCCTGAGGGTTGGGAGGCCTTTAATAGCTAAAGAAAGGAGCGACATAATCCTAGACAGGAAAGCTACACTGTGTTGTCTTCGAAGACAAGGTCTTTTTTTTGAAACTGACAAGATATGTTGAATAAAATAGTGATTTTAGAAATTCTTTGTAATTTTTTTTTTTTTTTTTTTGTGGTACTGGGGGTGGAACCCAGAGGCTTTCTATCTCCGGGCTATACTTCCAGACCTATTTTTATATTTTATTTGGAAACAGGGTCTCACTAAGTTGCTAAGAGCTTCACTAAGTAGCTGAGGCTGGCTTTGAACCTGTGTGATCCTCCTGTCTCAGCCTTCCAAGCGCGGGATTACAAGTGTGCGCCACCACGCCCGGCTTTCTTTGTAATGTTTAAAGGGGATTCTTTGAGTCAGATAAACTTGGATCTTTTCTTCTGCTTTCCTCCCTAGAGCCCTGAGTTTTTTGTTTGACTTCATATGAGAAGTAGTTGTTGAAAACATGGTCAGGCTCTTCACAACATTTAATTTACTTTGGAAAGATGAGGCTTTGGTTTAGGAACTTTAAAATGGAATGTAGTAATGTTTTGCATCTTTGAGATTTGATGCTTTTATCAATTTGCGAGTTTATTTTTTTTCTTCTGTCATAGTTGTAAAATTGCATTTCAAGGAGTGATGGTGTGTAAAAGTGCCAGTCTTGAAATCTGTGTGCATGCACACTCAGTTTGATCTTTTGTAGTGTTTTCATTTGAGTGAAGTTGAATCAGGAAAAGGATATTGCAGCAGCTAGAATTTCTCAGATGTGAGTAGTGAGTGCTAAAGAGGTGACTACCAGTCAGCAGGGAAGAAACAGACACCTGCTCTTAGGTAGAGAGATCCAAGTGTTGTAGGATTCCTAACTCTGATTAAGAGCGGAAGGTAACATCAGATGTTACTATTAGACTGAACAGAAGGTGGGAGGAGTGTTAGAGGAAATTCTAAAGCATTCCGCCTCCTTGTGCATTGGTGGTGTTTCAGCCACCCTGATTCTGTGCGTCCAGGTGTCTATGAGAAACCTGCTCGTGGAGTAATTCCCCTATTGATGTAATACCTGTTATTGATTTTCTCTTTCGGGTTAGAGGCAATACCTGTACCATTGAAGAAACTTACACTAGTTGCCTGTCCAGCTTAACTTCTTCTTTATTCATAAGTTTAAACCAATAACAAAGTTTTATTTGATTTGAGAAAAAGCTAATAGCATGAACAGAATTTTTAAAAAATCAATTAGCTTTGTAGGGAACTGTATCCGAGGGAATACTTAGTGTGTTTAGGTTTAAGAGAATAATGCACATTTAATCAAGGATAAACTGCTTATAAAAAGGGGGGAGAAGTAAGCAGTCAAATCATTGCTTTTTAGTAACTTTTAATTTCTTGGGAGTTATGTAATGAAAGGAATTAGAGAAAGCAAGAAAGAATGAATGAATATGAATGAAAGAATACATTTGGAGTTAGGGGAATAGAAGGTAGATCCAGAGCCTTTAGTGTTTAGTAGAAGTTCTAGAAGGAAGAGTAGACATTTGAGAAGGGGGGCAATGTCAGTGAACAATACAAGAACATTTTTCTGGAGCTAAAGAAAGACATCTTCAGGATGTATGACAGATGAAAAACCTACACATGATTTTCAGATTTTTCAAATTAATGATTGTAGAAATGTTTAAAGCAAGGAGGTTATCTGCAGTGTAATAGAATTTAGATATTTTATAAGTAGTGCTGGATGTTAGATAAAAAATGGATATTGTCTTTATAGGTTTGGGTGAAAGTTATTTTCAACTTATCTTTCTATATCCAAGAAAATTAAGTATAGAGGGAGAGAAGGAAGAGACTCTTGGTTTTGCAAAGATTTAGAAAGTTTTACTACCTTATGCACCCTACTTTAATGATGAAGAAAGAATAAACATAAAGATCGTCTGAGATCTAGAAAATAGTGCTGGGGAAATGACCTTAGTGAGAAGCTAAGAAAGGTGAAATAAGAGTGTGCTGACTCCCACGTCTGGTGACCTCTCGCATCTCGTGACCTGGTTAGGGTCTAGTGTCAGGCAGTTTTGTTCCTTGGCCCCATCACAACTAATGATTATCTTATAACTCTCTTAATTACAACTATAAAACAGAATGAAAATATAGTAAGCCTCAGCAGTGTAAAGACACAACTATCCTTGCCGGGAGTGGTGGTGCACGCTTGTAATCCCAGCATTTGGGAGGCTGAGACCTGGAGGATCGTGGTTCACAGCCAGCCTCAGCTACTTAGGCCCTCTGCAACTCAGTGAGACCATGTTTCAAAATAAAGAATAAAAAATTGGGCAGGGGGTGTAGCTTGCACGTCAAATGTCTCTGGGTTCCATCCCCAGACCTGGAAAAAAAAAAAAAAGACACAACTATCCAATCTGAACAAGGTAGGTGAAGGTCAGGAAGGGTGTGTGTGCACTAAGTGTCCAGCATGTTAGAACTAGGAGTCAGATCCCAACAAGCTGATATTGGTTTGCTTACTTATATACTAGTTGTCTTTGCCAAAAACATACTCTGAGTGTGTTGCAGGTGCCTGTAACTCCAGTTCTTGGGAGACTGAGACAGTGGTTTGAGGCCAGCATGCAGTAACTTAGTGAGACCTTGTTTTAAAATAAAGAGGTTAAGGTGGAGCTCAGTGGTAGACCCTCCCTTGTCTCCCCCAGGAGCACCTGGCTCAAGGTCGCAGGGCTGCCTAGACCCCACATGCTTCTTCTATCAGGTCCTGGAGCGCTGTGGAGAAATTAATACTACTCAAGTTTACCCAGTAAAAAAGAGTAAGATCAGATAAGCTGCAAACCATATGCTCCTACTCCAGGGGGTCTCTTGGGTTGCAATCAAGTCAGCAGTGTTTACACACCAGGGCCAACTTTTACCTCGGTCTAGGCAGTTTATAAGAGGGATACGTTTAAATACCACCTTCACCTTGGCCTTTAAGTTTTTCTGTTAAAAAATTTTCAGGCATCTGACTATATCCATGCACCAAGCATTTCAGTAAGCTCCAGGTAGGTAAAGATGGAACATGATCACCTGGGAAATTTATGCTTGAAAGTATGGCTCATGGAAATGTAGATCTTCCTGTGCCGGTGGTTTGTGGCTTAAATTGGGGGTGCTGTGGTCCTGAAAGAACTTCCTGCCAATGCACGAGAGAATTAAAAACATTAAAAAGGGGCTGTCTGTTTTACCTTCACTGATGTTAGACCACTCTGTAACTGGTATTAATGAAGGCCCAGGTAATTGAATTCCTCTGTGTGGCTTGGAATTCAGGCCTGCCTGATGCTTAAAGAAAGAAAAAAATAGGACAAAGTCTGGTGACCTGACCTGCCTTCCTGTTCCCTTCTTTTTCAGGACTCTGAGGTAATGAACATTTTAGAGTCAAGATCAGTTGGGCCTTAGCACCTTGTAGTTTGTTTTTCATTTTATTTTTCTTTTTGTGGTGCTGGAAATTGAACCAGGGACAATCTAACTCTGAGCTACACCACTAGCCTTACTTATTTTGAAACAGGATCTGGCTAGGTTGATAGTTTAACTACTTGTAGAGACTGCGATCCTACTGTCTCAGCCTCCCAAGTACTGGGATTACAGGCATACCACCACACCTGGATTAGAATCACGTGGTTTAAAAGAAATGGTATTTCTTAAAAATGTGGCATCCAGGACATTTATTTTGTCTGAGGTGATCTTTGGACAAATTAGATAACTATTGAGTATGCTGATCAAGTCGTTGAAGGTTCACAGTTCACTAATTTTAGTTGGTGACATTTGAGGAACCACAAAGTCTATGAGGTTATCTATATAAGATAGACTGTGCCCATAATTTTGAGAATTCTAGGTTGAGTGCCCTAAACATTAGGAAAACTAGGAAATTCTGTTAGATCTTCTTTCTCTTACCTACATTCTAGAACATTTCTTTTCTCTTCAGACTGTAGACTAAGTTTTTGCTATAACTTGCTAGAACTTTCCATTTAAATAATGCTTTATAGTTGGTGAATGCAGGCAGCAGACTTTGATCTTGTGCTCACCACAGAATATTCATCACAGTCCTCCCACAAACCGCTTGTTTTATTCAAATGAGAACACTGCAACATTAAGGTGTTACGTGGTTTTCTCTAACTATCAAAACTAACTTATGAAAGGACAGAAACTGGAACTCAGGTATCTGGATTCTTATACTGTTGTTTTAGACTTTTGTTGGCCTTTGTTAAAACATGTATGGAAAATAGCAGTAAAGAGTTATTCTTTCAGCTATCACTGTCTAAACACCTGCTGTACTGTGATAGAATTCTAGCCTTGTGTATTTTTCCAAGTGGATATTAAGCTGGTGTGTATGTTAGCTCAGGGTGTGGCAGACTCTGGTCATATCTGGCTTTTTTGCCTATCATCATATGGCCCATCAGCTAAGAAAACCTTTCATGTTTCTAACTGAAAAAAGAATAAAAATCTCATGACCCATGAAAATTATGTTAACTTCAACTCTGAGTGTATAGAATATTTTATTGACACATGGCTATATTCATTCTTGTGTTGTCAGTGGCTTCATGCTGTGATGTTAGAATTCAGTAGTTGTGACTGAGCCACCATGACCAGAAAAGCCCTAAATATCTGTTAGCTCTTTACAGGAGAGCTTTACTGACAATTGGGCCGCCTGTTGCTGTCATCTCTGACATTGAATAAAGTCTTCTGGACCCCTTTTAATTCATTCCCAAAATCTTACCCATCATCCCTAAAACTCACAGTGACAGGTTACCATTAAGCAGGGTTTGTTGTTTTGATTCATATAATAACAGTGAATTTAGTCTTTGACATCACTACGAGCAGTATGCCCACCACACATCAATCATCTAACCATGAACCCATAAAGACAAACACACCCTTTACAGAATCATAGCACAGACACTTGGTGATGTTTTCAGATGTTTCACTGAGACTTGAATGGTTGAGATTAGCCTCATCCTAGGGGTGTGCACTTGTATGGTGTGGTATAGTAGTGTCATATTCTCCAGTTTACTTGCTTCTCCTCTGCACTAGCTGCAGGAATTAGAGTGGGAAGAAAGGGAGAGCAATCGCTCTATTTTACTCATCTCAGTATCTATAGCATCTGGTACTTTATAGCCATGACAGTGCATGCCTACTCAAGAGAGAACCGAAGTTTGTGAAGCATGTGGGAGCATAGGGGCCTGCAGACTTTCCAGAAGGACTATGTCAGGGAGATGCAATGTATGTGTCTTGTATTTCTATGAAAGACATTTATGTAGCCACTAGAGATTGACTTGAGTGGTTTTTGGTATCTTCTATTATTAGATATCGAATGGCTCTGGATGTTGTTTGTAAATATCGGGTGTCTGAATCATTCTGTAGTATTTTCTCCTACTCTGGGTTACACATAGTCTTTGGTTATAGATTTAACTGATAACATCTTAAGGCAAAACCTGCATTAGGGAATGATAGAGAATATACATTTAGCTAGCCGAGAAGCAAGGTGTGAGTAAGGAGATACAAAATCATGACTTTATTAGAAAAGAATCTATAAAGATCAGTAAAACAGATCTAAAATTTGCCGTTGAGTTTTTATAATCAGAATTCTTAAAACCTGGAGAATGAAAACTTTTTTTTTTTTTTTTTTTTTTTTTTTTTCGAGTCTGGGGATGGAACACAGGGGCATTTGGCCTCTGAGCTACACCCCCTGCCCAATTTTTAGTCTTTATTTTGAAACAGCTGAGGCTATCTGCGAAACGTGATCCTCTGGTCTTGGCTTCCCAAATGCTGGGATTACAAGTGTGCGGCACCACGCCCGGCCAATGAAAACTCTTAGAGGCTGCTTTAGAAACTGATTTCTTCACACTGCCAAGACCATACCCTCTTCTGGAGTGATGGTGATTCAAGATCATCTGCTTTGATCGAAGGATATGTAAACAGAATGTGCCAAATCAGAGTTTAGCCTTTTAGGATCTTATTCTTTGTTAAGAAAGCAGAAAAAGAAGAGAAATAGATGAGGCCTGCAGAAAAAAAAAATAGAAATAGAAGATCAGGCCTGCTTTTCTAGAATAACTTCACTGATTAGAAATGTGGGCCTAGCCAGCCGGGGATGGTGGCACTTGCTTGTAATCCTAGCATTTGGGAGGCTGAGACAGGAGGATCACAGTTTGCAGACAGCCTCAGCTACTTAGTGAGGCCCTTCACAACTCAGACCCTATTTCAAAATTAAAAAGACTAGGCTGGACGTGGTGGCACACACTTGTAATCCCCGCGCTTGGGAGGCTGAGACAGGAGGATCGCGCAGGTTCGGAGCCAGCCTCGCTGGCTTAAGAGACTCTATTTGCAAATAAAAATATAAAAAAATAGGTCTGGGAGTGTAGCCCGGAGGTAGAAGGGTTTCCGGGCACCCCAGTACCACCAAAATAAACAAATAAATAAATAAATAAATAAATACATAGACTAAAAAAATAGAGCTGGGGGTATATCTTGGCGGTACAGTGCTCCTGGGTTTCATCTTCAGTACTGAAAAAAAGAAAAAAAGAAAGAAAGAAAGAAAGAAAGAAAGAAAGAAAGAAAGAAAGGTGGGCTTACTGTGAGAAGCCAGTAGAGAAACTTGGAGTACTGCCCTCCAGGACTTCCTCACTGATTCATACAACTCAGATGCTGAGTCATTGACCATGGAGTATGTAGTAGAAATTTTGCTAAACATAACTGCAGTTGTGAGCTATTTTATTTTTTTAAAATGGCAGCATCTCGGGATGTCACGGAAGCTTTGTTGCCCACTTGCTTGCTCAGCTGCCACCTGGCTTGCTTGGCACAGCCTTCATTTTATTTTCAGTATAGCATCGTGGGAGCCAGCATATCCTAGACAGTGACTCCTTTCTACTTTTGATGGCTTGGTTACCCCAGTCACAGGTCCTAGCTATTTGTAGTATAAAGTCATTTAGCTGTAAGCCACAAGATTGACATTGAGAAAGTCCAATAATTAAGTAATTATTAGGAAGTATTAATGAGGAATTCCTATGGTTTGTTTCTTCACCAAGCCTCTAATCTGGTTTGAAGTGTCTAATTAGAGTAACCATTGTTTTCAGAGTTGGTGTACTAGATTGTAGTTAACCTTATATTTAAACAATTTGTCAAAATAATTTAGATGTTCAAGGATGGTCTGAAGTAAGGTCTGAAGTAAGGAAGGATGGTCTCAAGTAAGGAAATAATAGTGAACTTACCAAAATTTGGAGCACATTTAGCATTATTAAGTACACACTGTGCCAAGGTGTATTAGAAACTAAACTATCTCTAATGAAAAAGTGTGAGAATGTTTATAGAATATACTATAGTGTTGCATTATTTCTGAACTCTTAATGTGGTATTGATGATCTAGGATTATTACTAAGATTTTAATTACAGCAGTTAACTTTTTATATGAATTAAGTATTATATAGCTTCTTAAATTTAATAATGTGCTGCAACACATTCAACAAAATTTGGGCATTTCCTTTATTTACTATTAGTCTACATAGAGATGATCAAGGAATTGTAGGAATGTCTTTGTTTCTGGGAACTTTGTTATTGTCAATAGAATAACTTCTGGTGGGAGAATTAAGGAACTTCAGTTTTTTTCTTAAATCTGTCCCATCACTTGTCTTTTTGTGGCTTCTTGATACTATCATCACTGGAGTATTGATTATTTCTTGTGAGATTTTTTAAAATCATAGTTTAGTGATACACCATGTTAAAAAAAATACACAGATAAGTTGTGATTATTTTTAAGTCAGGCAACTTTGAAAATGCACAAAAAATAATGAGTAGACCACTAAGCACTTTGAATATATTTTTTAATTTTTGGAAGAAAGATGTGGTATCAGTATGCAACTAGTACCATATTACATTCATCTCAATGGGGGAAGGCTTATTAGACAATGAGACAAAGTAGAAAGCTTAACCAGTAAGTGTATTTTTATTTTGTGGTGCTGAGGTTTGAACCCAGGGTCTTGTGTGTTAGGTAAATGGTTTAACAGTGAGCCACACCCCAGCCTAAGAGTGTATTCTTATCAAGGTGGTTTAAGAAACACTCTAGAGGCAGGCATGAGGTACACAGCAGTGGAAAAGGGTGATGATAGATGACACAAGTACTCTCAGGTTGATTCATATCTCCCCCCCCCTCTCTCACTCTCTCCCTTTCCCCCTTCTTCCCTTTCTCCCTCCCTTTCACCCTCCCTCCCTCCCTTTCTCTTTTTTTTTGTACTGGGTATTGAACCTAGGAGCATTCTACCTCTGAGTTACACCCCCACCCCTTTTTATTTTTGGTTTGGAGACATGGTCTCCTTAAGTTCCTGAAAGTCTAGCTAAGTTGTTGAGGATGGTCTCGAACCTGTGATCTTCCTGTCCCAGCCTTCCAAGTACTGGATTGTGGGTGTGTGCCACCATGCCCCGCTGCCCGCAAGATCTTATTCTGATGAAAAGCCACTGGGTATTTCAGTGGCGGAAAGCAGCAGCTACCGTAGGGACTGGCAGAGCCCTGCTCATGGTGCCAGAACTGCCTGCCAAGGGCCTTGTTGGTGACTGTGGGTGCAGTTTAAGAGCAGGTTGTGATAATGTGGAGAGAGGGGCGACAGAGGTCTTGTCCTAGAGCTCCAACAAGGCTGCCATCAGAAGCATTCTGGGAGTCAGTTTAAGCCATTTGGGAAAGACCCTTGCCAAGTATGATATATGTAATCAGTGCATCTGTTTTTTGGGCCCAACTGTGCTATTAGAGGAACTGGAGTTAAATGGGGAAAAAATACATAATCTATGCCATCTCTATTTTTTTCTCATAGATAGAACTTTGGAGGAATGTAGGAAAATTTCACACTGTTGTCTTTCAGAAGTTTATCACTCATTTTCTCCTTTGCAAAAATTCTACTTTGTAGGGTCATTTTGGTCACCTTTCGGTCTTTCAAATAATTTAACATCATTATATGGGAAAATTAAGTTAATTGAATGTAAAAGATAAAACTTGCCTTTTAAAAATTCTTTTCACTTATGCTTTATGAAATGATTTCTGGTCCAATTCCTTGACTACATAGTGAAGGAGGATATGATTGCTTCCGCTCCCCTCTCCTCTCCTCCTCCACGACAGCCTTGCGCACTAATAGAGCATCATTGTTTTGTGAGCTGCCTCTACAATAATTCTCCTCCCTCTTCTTAAAAGCCTCAATGCCGTAGAACAATGTAGAACATTCTCTCTCTCAATAGACGCTAATTGTGTTCTTAGTTGGGATCTTTCTGTCACAGCCACAATAACTGTGTCATTGTGCAGGGAGGCCAGGTCACAGTAGTTATTGTGCAGAATAATGAATGCTGTTTACTTGTGATGTGTCGTCCCCTGCATCTGTGGGTGAGAACACACAGTTACTGTAATTTGCCTGGCGCTCTATCAGACTGGTATAAAATAACATCATCTGTTAAGCAAGTTAGCAGCCACAAAGAACTATTGACCTTTCTTTTTAAGTAGAGAATTTTTAATGAGAGACTTCAAATAATAGAGATTGAGGAGGGGAGGACAGCCACCCAGTATGTCTTGCATGTTAACCCTTATATTGCAGTGTACTTCGGGATCAAGTTGACTGCAGAAGCAAGGAATTGGGGTGCATGTCTGCTCTGGCTCTGAGTGGGAGGAGTTGCTTAGGCATAGTAAATGACAGGTTGGGTAAATGATATACTGTACCAGTGTCAGTGGGAACTGGGCTGCATGGCTTTGTCTACTCTGTGAAACCTGTGGGTTTGGGAAGCATTATTGTGAATGTAGTTTCTCTGCCTTTTATTCCACCTACATAAGGAAAGTGCGTATTTATTTTTAAATGTAATTGTAATGAGATGGTACTTGAGAACTTTTGCTGAAGTAAGAGGAAATGTCTTTTAAGCAACTTTGATGGGGTTTTGCAAGGTCTAGAGAATCCCAGTTTTGGAGCCAGTTTTTTTTTATTGACTCTCCACATCCCATTGTCTCCCCATCCCACTGCCCATTTTTAAGTACTTTTCAGCTGTCTATTCATTAGCATTGCTTATTAGAGGGTATCTGTGGCATTTCAGAGCAGTCCATTTTACAGTTGTTTGTTCAAGTTTTGTCAAATTTTCCAATATAAAAACCAAGTTATTGCTTAAAGTGAAGTTTAACCTAATTCACACACACACACACTCACACACACACACACACACACACACACACACACTTTACTATAATTCTCTGGAATCCTACTTATGACTTAGTACGTGTCCACTTGTCTAAATGATTACTTTCCAGAAAAGATTTGTAAAGAGAGACAGTAAATGATGGTTGGTATGATTTTCTCAAAATTTTATGATTTGGGCTTTTTCATTATCCAATAATTTAAAGCTAACATGGTTATTTTGGAAGAATAACTAAACTAATTAGAACAGATGATGTAATTTAATAATTAGATCATCTGCTCATTGTAAGTACAATTCCTTTTTTGCTTATTTTAATTCCATATCAAAATAATATTAAAGTAATAATATGGGTAATTCTACCTTTAAAATTGTATACATAATATGTTCACTATAGATAACTTGAATAATGTATATATTTTTATATCTAAAAGGTCATTAATCGCCTTTACACTTGCCACCTAAAATAGCTGTCTTTATATTTTTGTGTAAATACCCTTCTGCTAGATTATAGACTATTTCCCATGAACCTTGCTTTGGGACTCGAGGCCATTTGGAAACATAAGAGTCATTTTAAGTTTCTTCCATAATCCAAGTAGAATCTTCCATAAAATATATTTTCATCAACATTTTCCAATATTAGCAACATTGAGAACTGACATAAAAACACAAGAGTCTATATAGATAATATTAACATTTTCCACAGTTTGTAAGGGCTGTGAGGTTTAATTTCTTCCTTTTTTTTTACACTAACCTTTTTATATCATTACAGAACACTTAAATGTATTCAGAAGTAGAAAATGTTTCTAATGTAGAAATTAAAAATAAGACAAAAAATAAGACATGTTGGATTCAATCAATGTGATACTGGTTCTTTTCTTTATTAGGATGTATAAATTGGGCCTTAATTTACAATTAGCTCATTTTTACATATTTGTCCCTTGGATAAATGGAAGTCAGTTAAGATACTCTTATGAAAAGTTGCTTTGTTTTTCTTTATCTTAAAGTCTCTTGCCTTTCTCCTTCTGACAAATCACCATCTGCTTCCCTCTAGCTAACTGCTGCTATTTTTCTGCTTCCGTGACAGCTAGCCGATGGCGGAGTCTCTTCTCTTCAACGACCTCCCTGGCTTTTCCTTACAGTCCTGTTGCAAGACTGAGCCCTTATAGCAATGGCATTAATACTCCCAGCTTCTCTAAAACCTCAAATAAAGCAATACTAACACCTGAAAGAACAGGTAACACTTCAACTTCCTTACCAGCTGCTTGCTTTGCAGTTTAGTCACTAAACACAACTCAGATGTCCAGCTTTCACTGGAAAGCTCAAGGGCAGTCTTATTATAATGAACAGCTTGCGCTGCACATGGATTTTGGGTGCAGAAAGACTAGAATTAGTGTGCATTCTAACACCACTGACCTCAGTCGTGAACAGTAGTGTTTCTTCATTTTTTAGCAAAAGGACACACACGTGTTTCTAAACGCCTAATGTACTTGACAATTAAATGTCAAACACACGTTAGGTTATTTTTATAATAATTCAGGATTGCAAGCCTTTATATCTTGTTTTATTTTTTATTTTTAAGGTGGGGCTATGTAGAAGGAAGCCATAGTGGCTTTTTTATGGGATGAGGGTTTCACCATTTTCTTATTTGTCTCATCTGTTTTGTCTTCTAATCTTACAACTTTCTCCTGTTAAGGTCCTTTCTTCAGTTATTTTTATCTTTTTTTTTTTTTTTTTTTTTTTTTTTTTTTTTTTTTGTGGTACTGGGCGCACGCTTGTAATCCCAGCATTCGGGAGGCTGAGACAGGAGGAGGATCGCGGTTTGAGTTCTTTTTATCTTAAGGCCATTGTTTTTTGTTTGTTTTATACTTTTGTGGGTAGATGCAAGTCTCCTGTGACTATTCACTAAATTATAATGGTTTTACATATGTTTTTATTATGTGTGATATTATCCATTTTACATCACTTTTGTATATACCTATTAGAGAATGGGCCAGATTAAATTTTATTTTAAAAAATATATCATTAGTTACTGCTAGAGAGAAGTATGTCTTATTAATTAAAAATATGCATAAGTACAAAATCTCATATAATACCTTAAAATATTAGAATCACTGAATTTTGTGTGTATGTAATAAAAAACTTGGCAACAGGTCTGGTCGTGTCTCAGTGATAGAGCACTACCCAACACCACAGGGAACAAAAAGCACATAACATCAAGTCTGCCCTCTTAAGTTCTTTAGGCAGTGCAGTGATTTTTTTTTGTTGAAACTTGAATATGAAAAAATAGTACATAAATGGTTTTATTACATATGAATTACAAACAGGCAATGTGCTTGTCTGACCATCAAATGATTATGTGTTGGTCATTTTTGGCTACGCTATGTATATGAATTGTGAAGCATATATAGATACTGGTTCTTTAAAATAATAAACACATTTGCTTTGTGTTTTAGGTTACACTTCCAGGGGCTCCCCGCTCAGTCCCCAGTCATCGATCGACAGTGAGCTGAGTACTTCGGAACTGGAGGATGATTCTATCTCCATGGGATATAAATTACAGGACCTCACTGATGTGCAGATCATGGCTCGTCTGCAAGAAGAAAGTATGTTCTTTTAAACTAAGAAAGTAAGGCTTCCACTTGAAATATAGGTGGCCGGGGAGGTGAAGCAGTTATGTGCATCTCATATTCTCAAGAGTACCGTAAGTGCTAGGTGTACTGTGATCAGAATACACTGCTAGGTGAACATTGCTGGTATGGCCACTGTGGAAACAGCTTGGCAGTTACCTAAGAAACAAAACATTGCTGACTGCACTCCTGAGCATTTAGCCCAGAGCACAAAAACCTGTACATGAATGTTCATAGCAGCCTTATTTGCAGTGGCCTAAACTGGAATTCACTTAAGTGTCCTTTAGTGGATGAATGGCTAAACAAATTTTGATAGATCGATACCGTGAAGTACTATTCAGTAATAAAAAGGAGCAAACTTCATTGTGGATGGGGCTTCAGGGAATAATACTAAGTGAAAAAAGATAATTGTAAGAGATTAAATACTGTATAATTCTCTTTATATAGCATTTTAAAATGGCAGGATTTAGAAATGGAAGAGAGACTAGCAGTTTGGGGGTTAGAAACAGGATCTTGGAATAAAGGAGGAGGTACATGTGGTTATAAAAGCAATACAAGGGATTTTTGTAGTATTGGAACTGTTCAGTAGTTTGATTAATGGGGGTATTCAGACCTATTGGTAATAAAAGTATAAAGAACCTAATACTAGCACACACATACATACATGAATAAACTGGGAAAATCTGAATAAGAGGGGTGGATTATCTCACTGCTGATATGCTGGTTTTTTTGTTCAGTAATTTTGCAAAATGTTATCACTGGGGGAACTGGGTGAAGTGCAGTTATTATATAGTTATTTTAAGAAACATCCAATTAAAAATGCATTGATATACCTCAGAGTAAACAGAGTAGATTATTGGAAATGGGACAGGTTATCACTGGTTCTGCAACACAGTTATAACATAGTCTGGGTGTGAATTGTTTCTGAGACACTGATAATATCAAAGGGCAGAAGAAGGTTGAGATCACAGTCCTGGCTAGGCTTAGCCCAGAATTCTGCTTTCAGAATTAGTCAAGGCTCTTAGGAGAAACATGGCGGTATTAAAGCAGGATTTAAATAAGCTCCCTTTTGAGAGAAAAGGTGACTTTTTTTCTATCATTTACTAAGTTTATTTAGGTATTGCTGAAAACATATGTGACTGAAACATTGAATGTCAGTTTCAGAAGTTAGTCAGGAATAAACTATTTTTTAAAATGTGGTCTTGGCAGAGTTAAGTAACGAACAACTTGCAGTTTGGCCAGTTTTAGATGGTTGCCATTTACGATGACCTGAAACTATTGAAGTGTTGAAGCATCATTGTGCTTTGAAAGGGATAATATTAGTAACAGAAAGACGAAAAGAGACATGAGCTTGTTAGGAAGTTTGTGTTTGTACCTCAGGCTTTAAACTTCCCCTCTGACTTTGAAAGTTTCAGGTAGGAGCAAACCGACTTCTTTCTTGGGCAGAGATTTGACTATCTTAATTCTTTTATAGTAAGCTGTAATGATGATGAGCAGTATTTCTTTCTGAATTTTATTTCCTAAATATCTCCAGAGTTGAAAAGGGATTGTTAGACACTGATTAGTGGAGATTATGTTTAATCTTCACTGGAATTGGGGCAATCTTTTTTTTTTCTTTAGTGTTAGAGATTGAACCCAGGGGTATTCTACCTTTGAGCTTTACTCCAAGCCCTTTTTATTTTTTTCTTTTGAAATAGGGCTCACTGTAGGTTGTTGTGAGTTCCCTAAGTTGCTGAGGCTAGTCTCCAACTTGCTGTCCTCCTGTCTCTGCCTCTCAAATTCTGGGATAACAGGTGTGTACCACCACACCTGGCTGGGGCAGTCTTCTTAAAAACGGAACTGTCTAAATTAGATACCTGTTTAGTAGGTAAATATGTTTGTTTTGGGGGCAGATTCAATGAACTAAGAGCAAGAGAGTGTATTTGAAGAAATTTTGGCACAAGTTCACCATATATTTGATTTGTTCATTTATTGTTAGCTAAGTTGAAATGGTCTCGTAAGACAATACTATTTGCTGTGTCATAGGTCTCAGGCAAGATTATGCTTCTACTTCCGCATCTGTGTCAAGAAACAGTTCCAGCGTGTCGCTGAGTTCAGGAAAAAAAGGGACATCTAGCGATCAAGAATATGATCGCTACAGTCTGGAGGATGAGGAAGAATTTGACCATTTGCCACCACCCCAGCCTCGTCTTCCAAGGTGTTCACCTTTCCAAAGAGGAATTCCCCACTCACAGACTTTCTCCAGTATCCGGGATTGTAGGAGAAGCCCCAGTTCCCAGTATTTTCCTTCCAATAGTTACCAGCAGCAACAGTATTACTCACCTCAAGCCCAAACTCCAGATCAGCAACCAAATAGGACCAATGGAGGTAGGTCGTCTTTTATGGTCAATATAAATAACTGGTAAATGTTTCCCAGATTTTAAGTTCATCCTTAAAAACCTTATCACTTAGCTCTAAAATTACATCTAAAACGGACCAGCTTCTGGTTATATATCCTGAATTGATAGGGTTATAGCTTTAAGAAAATGTCCATGTAGCTGGCTCTGAATGAGTTATAAACGTGGAATGTCTTTATGTCCCTGGTCCACAGCTGCAGGACGGGCAGGGTTGTGCCTCTGGGGAGTGCATGGTCCAGCCATGTGCAGCCAGAAGCCTTGGGTTAATCGCTCTCACCTTTCACGCAGCCCTCCATGTCTTACTGCCTGCCACAGAGTGATGGGAAGTGTGGGTGGCGATGCTTGGAGAGGTTGCTGCTTATGCATCCACATTTAGGGAAGTTTGGGATGTGTCTGTCTAATTTCCTGACATCTATGATTAAGATCTCGATAGCAGTAGGACTGTGGAGGCTGATGTTTGGCCTGGTAATGGGAAGTCGATCTATCCTAATGTGAACAAGGTGGGTTGGAGTATGTCGTCGTCTTTCTATTTTTTTCTTCATCATTGATTTTCTCCCATTCTCCGGAGTTATATTTCTTGACTTCCAAGAACTCTAGGGTGATAAGTCATGTGATACTCTAATCCTGGCATGTTTTTATACTAATGGTCAACCAGACCCTCACGTGCAAATTCCATATAATACCGAGAAACAGACCACTTGAAGATGTTTGTATTTATGTGACTCTAGGCTTTCATTAATTACATTGTACTTCTCAAAGTTAGGCTTAGAAGTCATCAAATGCTGATTTGATCAAATGATTTAAAAATACTGGCAGGGCAAATGTTAATTTTATTAGTGATGAACTGCCACCACAGTTTCAGTCTTTACTATTTTTCCTCTATATTAGTATCATTTCTGCTAATCAAGAGATCATTGAAAGTATTTAGCAGTTTTTATTCAGAATTTCTGTTAGTATATTCAGACTTCAAATTTAGAAGCATGTCAACTAAGCATTGTCATAGTGACTAAGATATTAAAACTCATAATTCTGAAAGATATACCTACCAGATGTCATGGCCCCACATTAGAATTGGGAGACGTGCGCCTGTGGCTGTTTCTCTGAGGTGTTTTCAGTCAGGTGTTTTAGAGCATGTGGTTATCGGACAGATGCTAGCTGTGCGTCTTGATTAGTGGTGTGAGTCAATGGGATCATCTTCCTGTATGCCACTGTTTGTTGCACCTTATAAAAGTGATATCCACTTTCACCAAACACCATTTTGAAAAGGATTAGGTTTCCTTGAAATACTCTTCTTGTAGGAAATTGGAGACATACTACAGTTCAAGCTCTGTTTGTGGTGTTTATTTTTCTTATGTGGTCTGGTTTCTGTATACAAAGGAAAATAGACTACAAAGGCAATTATTTTCTGGACACAGCTTGCAACTAATTAGCTTAATGGTTGAGAGCACAGGTCCTGAAGTGCAGTAGACCCTGGGTTCAGTCCTGCCTGCCTCTTAGCCCTTCTACACCCAGCTTTCTCAAGTCTCTGAGCTTTGGTTTCTTTAGCCATAAAAAGTGGACAAGATAATATCTCTCTTGGAAAACATAGCTGTAATTTCACATCAAACCATGTGGTTTGTGTTCTCCCAACCTAAATATGTTATAAGGAATAAATTAAATAATGAATGTTACATCGCCTGGAGTGTATGTGCTGAATTAAATTTGCCTCCCACTCCACCTACCCTTTTTAAACTTTTTAAAGCATATGGCTCAGATATCTAAGTCTTCATTTGTTATAACAGAATATTATTTTTACCAAATCATGAAATAAGAAGGATAACTTTGAAACTGATCCATCCAACATTTTTCTAAAATATTAAAATATGAATAGGAGAAAACGTTACTAGATCTTCAATAAATTGGAAGGAAGGTAGGAATATATATTTATGGTTTCTGTTTTCATTAGCATACACACGGCCTAGATTGAAAAAAGATAGCACAGAACAGTTCTTAGCATGTTTCTGGAGTCATAAAATTAAGAAGAACATATTTAGAATGGTTGTCAGATATCAAAAACAACTAAAATTTACAAGTTCTTTACCAACTTTCCTGTACTTTCTAGAGTCTAACAGGGTTGTCAGTGGCATGATACAGTCATTGGCAGTTCAGCGACCTCCCCTGGGCCCTGTATTGGCTGGAATGGTAGGGCGGGTTACTGTTGGGTGGGTAACTAAGTTTCTCCTTTATTCACTATAAAGATTCCTGAATCTTTGTTCCATGGACCCATGGAAGGTGAGTCTTGCTGCCTCTGGGCTGTGAACAAGCAAACTCATTTGATTTCTTTCCTTTGTCTGTTCTTTAAGTTTCCTGCTCCATCTCAGTCCTTGAAGATTAAGTTGATAATTTTTTTAGGAAGATAAAACAATTAGAGCATTGCTTTTGGTTTCTTGAACTCTAAAGTGTGTGTGCTTATTAATATGTTCCAAATTGTTTGACAAGGAAGTGAACCTCATTTCCAGATGGTCTGACAACTTAGATCACAGCTTGGATCCCGGAGGCATAGTGTCCTAAATATTTATATTTGGAAGGTTTTATTTTTAAGGGCATATTTCAAGATTAATAAGATTCTGAAATTAACTTCATGCTTATATTGTGAAATTGACTTGGTATTTAAATATGAAAAATTGTTTTTAAGACTGGTCTAAGATTTTGTCCTTTTTAAATTTCTCACTTTTACCATGTATCTTCTACCTAAACATGTATGCATTTTTATAATTGTCAAATGTATTAAATGCCTGTTGTATGGGGCTAGATACTTTAATAGGAATATGAGATCAAAGGCATTCATTTGATGATTAAAGATAGACCTCCAGGAGGGTTGGGATATATCTCAGTGGTAGAACGTTGTCTAGCATACGTGAGGTCCTAGATTTGATCTCCAGCACCACAAAAATAAAATAAAACCTCAAGAGGTGTATAATAAAGCTTCCCTGTATATGAGGTTTGGCTTTCTGGTTTGGTTACTCACAGTCAACCGAGGTCAGAAAATATTAAGTGGAAACTTAAGCAGTTCATAAGTTTAAAAAAATTTTTTTTTTTTTTTCAGGTGTGGGGATGGAACCCAGGGGCATTCAACCTCCGAGCTACACCCTTGGCCTATTTTTTTATTCTTTATTTTGAAACCGGGTCTCACTGAGTTGCAGAGGGCCTCACTAAGTAGCTGAGGCTGTCCGCGAACCGCGATCCTCTAGTCTCAGCCTCCCGAATGCTGGGATTACAAGCGTGCACCACCACGCCTAGCAGTTCATAAGGTTTAAATAATTTTTATTATAGTATATTTTATAAGGTAGTGCTAATTCTTACTGCACACAATTTATGAATTAAACTTTATTGTGGGCATGCATCTGCCAGGAAAAAACTTGGTATATATAGGTTTTGGTACTATCCACAGTTTAAGACATCTTCTGGAGTCTTGGGAAAGCTGCTCAGAGAATAAGAATAATCTACTAATTTCAGCATTTGGGAGGATGAGACAGAAGGATCGTGGTTCTGGACAGCCTCAGCTACTTAGTGAGGCCCATTGCAACTCAGTGAAACCCTGTTTCAAAATGAAGACTAAAAAATAGGATAGGGGGTGTAGGTCAGAGGTAGAATGGCCCTGGGTTCCATCTTCAGTACAAAAAAAAAAAAAACTATAATGAGAATAACCAGGAACCTGTCAGTGACAGAGCATTTGAGTGTTATTACTCTAATGATATTAACAGAAAATTAGGAAATGGGTGAGTGATATGTATCTCAGCCAGGAGGTATATAGAGAAGCTTCTCTAAGGAAGAAATAATTGTGCTAGTTTTTAAAGTATTGATAAGAGCTAACAAAGTTGATAAAATACTCTTCTGATTTCCTATCATAGCATTCTCCCAACTTTCTTATTGTACTTTCTTATTATGCTTTACTGTTTAAGTATGCTTATTATATTTCCTATACCACCCCAGGGGGTGAAAGTTGCTGGACAGAGGTATACTTACTGGGTATACATTATGTAGAGGGAGCAGTGTGTGAAGGGAGAAAAAGGTAAGTTTGGTTGTCCTTGGATGCATTTTAGTTTAGTGTTCAGGTGTTACATTTGTTTCCTGATTAAGCTGGGAAGAAAATTACTATATGCTAGAATTTTCTAATATGTGTATGTTAGTGTTTTGCAGTATATATTAATAAAGATCTTGTAGAGTTGAAGTAAAAACAAACAAACTTAGGTATTACAGTGCTTTGTGATTCTCCAAAAAGGAGAAACTAAGTTTAATCTTAAATTTAACTTTTAGTTTTTTTTCTTAGGATAGGTAATAGAAAAGAAACTGAGAAAAATTGGTCATTCAAAGAACTGGGAACTGTGCCTATTCCATATGTTGTGGTATCCCTAACATCTTTATAGCATGTCTTATATTATGTAGATACACAATAAGTGTTTCCTTCTTTATTTCTTCCTTCCACAGAGTGGGTGAGGGTGTGGAGTATAGGATCCATCACACTCACAGTTCCAGAGAACACTCCCGAGGGAGTCTGGAGCAGGCTGAGTTGTGGGGATGAGGTGACAAGGCTGGTGATGTAGACAGAGCCCAAACCTTGAAAGCCTTGTCTAGGCTGTGCTCGGGAGCCAGGGCTTTCAGATGGAGGTGGAAGAGGGGAATTAGAGGTGAGGAAGTGAAGCTAGGGGTCATCAGAATGAGTCTTGTACTCTGGGAAGAGTGGTTTGGGTAACAGGATAGTGCATGGAAGCCAGTTAAGAGATTCTGTGAGAATGCGGTTGATAAATAATGAGGTCTGAACGAGGTGGCCATGAAGACTCACTGATTTAGGCGGAATGGACAGGACTTGAGTCTGGGTCAGAAAGGGAAGGACCGTTTTGATAAACTCACGGCTCTTAGTAATGTAGAAAAAAACTAGGTGAAGGAGAGAAGAAAATGAATCCAGTTTTGTGCTTGAATGGATGTTGGCATAGAATTGTTTCTGAGATTGAGTGCCCTGATCTTGGCACTTTAATTTGGTAGAATTGTGTAAATTAATCAAGAAGCTGTCCTATGGAGTTGCTCTTACTGCTGATTTCAAATTTCAGCCATTTTGACATGCAAATATGACTCTCTGCTGCCTCTTGGTGGCAGAGATAGACTTAGCAAGGAGAAGGAAATGGAAGCATTCTCTAGGCCTTTTCCAGGTATGCAAACATGTGTTGGCATACTGAGAGCTAATAGTTTCGAGAAGTTAATGTGGTCTTGCTGATTTGATGCATGAATTATTTTTTTTTTTTTTTTTTTTTTTTTTTTTTGCGGGTCTGTGGATGGAACCCAGGGGCATCTCCAAGCTACACTCCCTGCCCTATTTTTTATTCTTTATTTTGAAACCGGGTCTCACGGAGTTGCAGAGGGCTTCACTAAGTCCATGAACTGCGATCCTCCAGTCTCAGCCTCCCGATTGCTGGGATTATAAGCGTGCGCCACCACACCCGGCTGCATGAATATCTTAAGACCTCTCATTTTGGAATTTTATTAATTTGTTTTATTTTGATTCATTAGCAGAAGAGTCAGTAAATGTTGGTTTGGGTTCCTAATAAATGATAGGTTTTTGTTTTGTTTTGTTTTGGTGGTACTGGGGTTCCTGGAAACCCTTCTACCTCTGGGCTACACTCCCAGACCTATTTTATATATTTTTTAAATTTGCAAACAGGGTCTCTTAAGCCAGCGAGGCTGGCTTCAAACCTGCATGATCCGCCTATCTCTGCCTCCCAAGTGCGGGGATTACATGCGTGCGCCACCATGCCCGGCTAAATGATAGGTTTTTTAAATAAATTTTCGCCAGGCGTGGTGGCGCACGCTTGTAATCCCCGCGCTTGGGAGGCGGAGACAGGAGGATCGCGCAGGTTCGAAGCCAGCCGCGGGTGCTGGCTTAGGAGACCCTGTTTCCAAATAAAAATGTAAAAATAGGTCTGGGAGTGTAGCCCGGAGGTAGAAGGGCTTTCAGGAACCCCAGTACCACCAAAAAAAATAAAAAAATAAAAAAAAATAAATAAATTTTCAACTTGATTTGTAGTGTCTTCTTAATGCTATAAGGTTAATTAACCCTTACTTGATAGTCTTACCTACTTGGTAAGTAGGAAAAACAGCTAATTGTTCAGCTGGATGCTATCTCGTTTTATAGGACACTTATTCCTTTTAACAAGTCTACTGGGTAGAATCCTTCAGGTTGCAGACTTTTTCTACACAGAGGTTAATTCTCTGTTAGCTTATTCATACTGTACATAATTTTGTTATTGAGCAAAGTATTTGTATTTACTTTTGAAAGCAGGTATTTCAGTTGCCGTAAGATTGTGATTTTTAAAGTAGTAAAATTCCTTTCCCTTCCAGATAAGCTCCGAAGAAGTATGCCCAATCTAGCCCGGATGCCAAGCACTACTGCTGTTAGTAGCAGTGTTAGCTCCCCAGTCACCGTGCGAAACAGTCAGAGTTTTGACTCAAGTTTGCATGGAGCTGGAAATGGAATTTCAAGAATACAATCTTGTAGTAAGTATCACAATTTGTGATTTGTTGTAACCTCATTAGGGGAAATAGCCTGCTGTTTTAAGAAAATTTTTCTTCATGTTAAATCGTTTTCTTTATTTCACCACGACACACAACAGTTGAGTTTTATTTTTATCAGTGCCTATCTTACTAACTAGGCATTGATAAAATGATAATGGTAAATTATATACAGGCTTTTATATCCCAGGATAGCAGGCAGACTAAATGGTCATTAGCTTACCCACTCATCATACAAAAATTACCTTTTTTTTTTTTTTTTTTTTGCAGATTCCTCTTTCTAGCTTTCAATCTGACCTTTGCTCAGAGGAAGCACACTGAGTTTTGTTTCACTGTTACTATTCTTGTTTTTCACCATTCTCTAGTATTTCCAGCCTTGCCCCATGAAGTTATGTTTTAATGTGTTGAAAACAGTTTTAATGCACTCCCGTTCCCCTTTCTGCTGTCTTCCCTGTCAGTGAGCAGTGTGGGAAGCTATACGTAGTGCTTGGGTGTTTATAGTGTGAGTGGGGATGTGGTGGTTTCAGATTCATTTTCCCCATTCCTCCACATGCACCCTGTCTGGATTACTGGGGCTAAGTCTTACACTGACTTTGGGTGTCATAGTCTCAGTATTTACACACCCAAACTTGGGAGGCCTAAGTTTTGCTCGGAATGTACTGGTCAGGCAACATCAACTAGATGTCTATTCTGCACCCAAGGTAGCATTGAACCCTCTCTTCCTCAAACCTGCCCCCCCCTCCCAGTACTGGGAATGGAAGGAACCCAGTGTATTCTACCTCTGAGCTAGACCCCCAGCCCTATTTTTTTATTTTTTATTTTGAATTGGGGTCTCACTAAGTTGTGAAGGGAGTCACTAAGTAGCTGTGGCTGGCCATGAACTCATGATCCTCCTGTCTTAGCTTCTCAAGTACTGGGATTACAAGTGTACACCACCATGCCCGGCTTCAAACCCAGTTTTGAGTCCCAAGTATTTCCCCAACATATGATGGTCTTCCCTTTTTTCTGTCTTAATTCCTAACATCAGAAGGACAGCATTTATTCTATACAAAGAACTATGCTAACTGGTTTATATTTATTATCTTATTTAGTTCTATCAATGACTCTGTGAGATAGTTTCTCTTACCACCTTTTCTGGATGAGGAAACAGCTTTAGGTAGGTTAAATGACAGCTTGCCCAAGGATGCACAGGGGGAAGAGCAAAGATTTCAAACCCAGGTCTAGTTAGCCACAGAGCTTTTGCTTTTGCTCACTGAGTTCTGACTGCACATGGTGTTCTTCTCTGCCTGACATTCTTCTCTTCCCTTCTTCATCCAGTTTACGTCTATTTACCTTCATAATGCAGCCCCAATACCACACCCTTTGAAAGTCTTCATTGTTTTGTTGACAACCCCAGCATACTCTACCCCTCAAACAAGTATAGAATATATTAGATTTTTGGTGTTTACTTCTGTTACTGAGTTTACAGGCTGAGTATCCCTAATCCCCAAATCCTCAACTCAGGGCAGTTGGAAGCAGGGAGGCGGGAAACCAGGGACAGATAGTCTTTAAGGCTATTCTCCCAGTGTCCCTTCTCCTCTGGGCCATGCCTCTCCTCTGAACCTTGCTCCACTGGCGACTTGGCTTGCAACACATCAGCTTTTGGGGGGACATTCTGGATCCAAATCATAACAATAATTTTTTGAACCCATACTTCAATATTGGGAGAATCTTAACAATAGTAAATGTTCTTTTATGTGCATGTATGAATATATAGCAGCAGATTCTACTATTATATATAATCATAATGCTCCAGTAAAAAACCTTTTTAAAAATTTTAAAGTTAAAAAATATTAACTGTTCTCTATTAACATGGGATAATCAGTCCTTTATTAATTTAGGTCTTCTTTATTGGGTCTCAGCAATGTTTTATAGCTTTCTTTATATGTAAATTTTTAAGTATTTCAATTATAAATGTTTTATGAATGACATTTGTTCAAATTTTACTTTACCCCAGTTTTCTGGTATTTAAATACAATTTTTTGTATGTTTTGGTATTGTGTCCAACAAATTTGATAACTAAGCTCATTTATCCTAATAGTTATTATGTTGGGATTATCTAAGATAATATGTGTGTGATCACTAAAACATGTTCAAGGATGTTTATAAAATGCCAAGATTAAATGTGACATGCATCCCTGCTCTACCGTGCTGTGGAGCAGCATATGAAACTCTGAGACATAATGTTGAGTCAAAGACACCAGATACGAGAGGAAACATATAATTCCATTTTTCATGTGTGAAGTTCAAAATAGGTGTTGCTGTGCTCTTGGGGTGGGAGTGGCTACATAATTGTGCTCACTCTGAAAATACATTGAGCCATATGTACCTTAAGTATATTATGCTTCAAAATAAATCACGCCAAATTCGTATGAACTTCTTAAATTTTATTTATTTTTGCATACAGGCAAAATTGTAAATGTAAGTTTCTGATTGTTTCCCTTTGGAGAAAAGGATGACAAAATTTAAACATTTTTTTTTGGTGTGTGTGTACATGGCATTTTACCTCTGAGCTACACCCCCAGCCCTATTTTATTTTTAAAAAAGGGTTGCACTAAATTGTGGAAGGCCTTACCAAGTCACTGAAGCTGGCCCTGAAACTGAGATCCTTCTGTTTCAGCCTCCCAAGTACTGGGATTACAAGTGTACACCACCATACCTGACTAAAATTTAAACATTTATGCCTAATAGTTTATTACTTTTTGACGTGAAACAATATACAATGTTGGTCCAGTAAATTGACAAAGTCTTTTAAGGTTTGTTGCCCAGAGAGCTCCCTTCATTTTATAGATTTTACTGCTTTTATAAAGGTAGTAATAGCTAGTATTTGTTGAATTGTGCAGTTACTGAGTGACAGGAACCATTCTAAGTTTTTAAGTAAATTAATTTATATAATTTTCAAAACAACCTTATGAGATAGATTAAATGTCATAATGAATATTCTTTAAGGAATATATATGTAATAAGCTGTTAGTACCTACAGATATCAATTCTTCCTTTCTATAATTACAACTATTAAATTGTATACTTGTTTTATTTTCATAAAACCATCCCCAGAGCTACGATCAGGAAATCCTAATGTTTTCTAAGCAAGCGAGGGAGAATATGTCTCATAAGAACTCAGAGATTATTAAATTTGCCAAAGGAAAGAAGGCTGTGCTTAGAACTGGCTTCTAAATAATACAACTGACCTTCATACAACACCAGTCTGAACTGTATGGGCCCATTAATCCATAAAATGAGCCTTATAGCCTAGAAATATAAAAAAAAAGAAAGGTATTTCAGCAATGCCTAAAGTTCATACTAAATGCAGATAATAGTCCATTTAAATAATTTACTATCATAAATAGACACAAATCTATTTTAAATTCAAATTTCTCAAAATATACATTTACAAACACAGACCAATATAATCCCATTTGCAGTAGAGAGAAATGTAGACAAATGTCAAGACAGAGCATTAAATTATAACTGTATTACATGGCCTAGAGTGTACACTCCACTGCTGTGATCCTTTTGTGACCTCTGCTGTTGCGGTAAGGTCAAGTTTTATGAGTGTGCATTCAACGTGCCCTGTGTTGCCAATCTCTATCTGCACGCTTCCTCTCGCCAGTAAAAAGTAACCTCTCATGGCTTTTGAGTCTCCTTCACCATGTGTATAGTACACATAACATACAGAGCAGATATTAATTGGGTGTTTATGTTATCGGTAAGGTTTTGAGGTTAACAGCAGCCTACTAGTTAAGTTTTGGAGAAGTCAAAGTTGTCCTTGGATTTTCAATGGCCTGGGAAATTGCTTGGTCCTAATGCTACACTGTCCAGAAGGTCAGCTGTGGTTGGGCTCCACAACTCTGGGTGATTGGAGACTCTGTTGTCAAGGCTTAGAATTTTCTGTTACTAAATCATATCGAGAACCTGTATCTCATTTAATCTCCTTTTAGACAATAGAGGCTCCTCTGAATACAGTATGTATGTACTGAGGTGCGTGGCAGTAGAGGTTTCCTTATGCCAATATCATTTTCTCTTATAGTTCCATCTCCAGGACAGATCCAACACAGAGTCCACAGCGTGGGACATTTCCCAGTGTCTGTCCGACAGCCTCTTAAAGCCACAGCGTATGTGAGTCCAACCGTTCAAGGCAGCAGTAACATGCCTCTATCCAACGGCTTACAGTTGTATTCCAACACGGGAATCCCCACCCCAAACAAAGCTGCGGCTTCTGGAATCATGGGCCGCAGTGCACTTCCAAGACCTTCGTTGGCAATAAATGGGAGTAACCTGCCAAGGAGCAAAATCGCACAACCTGTTAGAAGGTAGGCATCTTTGTTGTTTACGTGACTTTATTTGTAGTTTGCAATTCAAGAGTTGCTTCAGGAACCACCCTGGTTTTTCCTCTGGCTCAGTTATCTTTAGTAGTAGGCCACAGCCCATATGGCCTGTTTTGTGTCCTCCTTTCTTTGGAAAGTGGCGATTGGCTCTGTGTGGTCAGGTTCCTGTGTCTCTGATCTCATCTTCCATCACTCCCTCACAGTAAGAGGATCACAAGTTCAAGGCTGGCCAGGGAGCAAGACCCTATCTCAAAATAAGATGTGACAAAAGGGCTGGGGGTGTATCTCAGTGGTAGAACCCCCCCTAGGTTCAGTCCCCAGTATAGAAGGAGAGGAGCGAGGAAGGGACGGAGAGAGGGAACCATGGTAAAATTTGAAAGGGATATGAGACCAGTAAATGTCTGCCTTCCTGCCTGCTCCTGCCTGCCTGCCTGTCTTCCTTCCTTCCTTCCTTCCTTCCTTCCTTCCTTCCTTTTTTTTTTTTTTTTTCGGTACTAGGGATGGAATCCAGGGACATTCTACTTCTTTCCAGCCCTATTTTTTATTCTTTATTTTGAAACAGGGTCTCACTGAATTTCAAAGAGCCTCATTAAGTGGCTGAGGCTTTCTACGAACCACAATCCTCCTGTCCCAAATGCTGGGATTACAAGCATGTGCCTCCACGCCCGGCTTATGGTTTTTCTTTATGTATTTATGTATATATAGTTTTGGTTTTAATTTTCTGATTAGAAGTAATAATTTCTCAGATCAAAAATGAATTCAGAAACTATTGAGAAATGGAAAGTCAATAAATACTGACCTATAATCCTACTACCCAGATAGGAATCATTTGGTCATAGGTTTGTTCAGTGAATTCTGGTGTATTCTCCTAAGTAATGCAGATATGTGTCATGTTTATGGCTGGATAGAATTCCATAATTTAATGTATTTGGACCATCAATTCATCTTTGGACAGGTTTTTCAAACTGAACCCCTAGAAAGGCCATTGCTGCCAGACCATATGAGAGTCTTTACCCCGAAATCTGAACACTGTATATTTATTAGTCTTTTAAAATTCTTTGCAAATATAATAGGCAAATCTTTAATTAGGTAGAAAGTTTCTCTGTGTTCATTTTGTTATTTGCATTCAGTGAAGTCATCATCTGTGTTTTGGAGCCATTTTTCTATTGAGTTTGTCTTTTTCTTTCTGATTTCAAGATAGTTTTTTTGTTGTGTGTGTGGTACTGGGGTTCCTGGAAGCCCTTCTACCTCTGAGCTACACTCTCAGACCTATTTTATACTTTTTTTTTTAAAACAGGGTCTCTTAAGCCAGCTTGGCTGGCTTCAAACCTGCGCGATCCTCCTGTCTCCGCCTCCCAAGCGCGGGGATTACAAGCGTGCGCCACCACGCCCGGCTTCAAGATAGTTTTAATACCATATGCTGCAGAGTTACTTGCACACATCAGCACACCTGGCACTGTGCTCATGTGCTCTGGCAGATGAACTTCTGGGGTGAAGACTCAGAAATGTGACAAGACACTCAGCTTGCACTTGGGACAGATAGCTCGCCATTTCTGAGTAGAAGAGCATCAGTGGGAGGGGAGATGAAAGCAAGTGGCGTGACTCCGGATTATTAACAGTCTGTTTCCTCTTTTCATCCCTCTCCAGTTTCCTGCAGCCTCCAAAGCCCCTGTCATCACTCAGCACACTGAGGGATGGGAACTGGAGAGATGGTTGCTACTGATGCAGCTTTATGTCCCTGTGAAGAATGGGAAAGAAGTGGAAATGAGGGTCGCGTTACCTAGCTGGCTGGGTAACAGTGGATGTTGGGATATTCTTTCCCTCCTGCATTTTAACACATTTACTGCATTGTTTTTTCAGTGGACCAATCACCAGAGACTAATTATTGCACTTAAATATTTGCCTGAGGTACTGCGACATTCTCAAATCGGTGGTTGCAGTATTGTGACACTTAGATCTAGGAAGTTTTTGTAGAACTGCTCTGTACCTGAATACTTTTTGAGAGAACTGAGATGTATCAATAATGCTTTGCCATATGAGTTTTTTTTTTAAAGTAAATTGTTCAGTTTACTTATGTGTTCTAAACATCCTTCCATTCCATGTTCTGTATTTTAATACACTGCATATTTACAACTAGGTTCTATAACATATGCTTTGAATTTTACTTTTTATAGTTTACAGGAATTTTATTTTTTGTGCCTATTTCTTTTTACACCTATGTGAACCACTATGGAACAACTTAAATTTTGTGCCATAAAAATATTTTTGTGGTAAGGTACTATTTTTTTAGCTCTAGGGATATATCAGCAAAAATACACCATACAATTTGAAACATAATTTTATGTTGAATGAGCACAACATAATCGGGAGCATTGCAAAGAGATAGCCAGACAGCAGAGTTAAAACCGTCTTGTCTTTTTCATTGTTAATTTATTGTTGTACATGGACTTCATATTTATAATGGCATCCAGCTCATTGCTCTTAATACCTGCAATGTTTGCTACTATACCACAATTGATTTTCAATACTTTATTACAAAAGATGAAACTGTAATGTTTTATTAACAATGCTTCTGGAAATGAATGCATTTTAAAGCAAATAAATCTTTTTGATAGACCTTTTACAAAATCCATTTGCACTAATGAATGCTTTCTTATGGTATATGACTTAAGATTTGTTACTGTGTACACTGCTGTTTTGAATGTTCAGAAATAAAGACTCTATTTCAGCAATACCAGGCCATGCATGAATGTGCAGCATCAAGCAGTAAGAATACCACGTGTGTCTTTCACTGCAGTTGTGGAAATGGCTGTCATGGCCAAGTTCCTGGACCCAGGGCATTTGTATTTTAAGCAGGTAGACTTAGAATGCCCACATTTGTTAAAAAAAAAATATATATATATAGAGAGAGAGAGAGAGAATGAATTTCTCCCTAGATATATATATAAATATAGAATATATCTATAAATATAGAATATTTCTCTAAAATACTTCTGATAAGAAATGTGAGGTTTTAGTTTCACAACAGGGTTTGGGGGCCTCATTTAGAAAGGCTACTAAGAACTCAAGTAACCTCTTGCCCAAAAACATGCTCATGAATGAACAATGTTGGTGGAGATTTTAAGATTTTTAAAGGAGTAAATTTTGAAATACTTCATAAAATAACAAAGTTACTATCATTTTTCTAGAATATATTTTATGTGTTTTGGAAAATTTCATATGAAGAAGCCATGGAATGTTTTGTCAAAGATTCCTATTAGATTTTAAGATGGAGTTCCATCCACAATCATTAGAGGCTTGCTTGCTTATTTACCTATTTACTTATTTATTTTTGTACTGGGGATTAGTTTCAGAGGCATTCTACCTCTGAGACACACTGCCAGGCCATTGTATTTTTATGTTGCAACAGTCTCGCTAAATTGCTTCATGTCTCAGCCTCCTAAATACTGGAATTATGGGAAATAAAGAGGAACATTTACAAAACGTTAACCTGCACTTGGAATATATGTGAGAGGAGGTGAGATATGAAAGTAGAAGTAATCCTAATCAAACATTTCCTTAGTGGCAAGAGGTAGGTATACATTTACCTGTTGTAATTTTAACAGTCACCCACTGTGTTCATCTCAAAGAGGTGACATCAGCCTCTGGGAAACATTTAGATGGTGAAGAGCAAAGTTGACTTTGGAAACCAGGGTCTTCTGACTCAGAAGTCTGTTTTTCTTTACTACTAAACTTGTCTTGTGATCATATGTAGTTAAGTTTTGTTTTTGTGGTGTTGATAATTGAACCCAGGGTGTTGCAGGCACAAGGCAGGAGGTCTACCACTGAGCTGTACACCAAACAGTAGGCTCTTCTGAGAAAAATAATTCACTTTCAACTCAAATGAGACTGACCTTAAAGCTATGATTCTCCTGTCTCAGCCTCCTAAGTACTGGGGTTACATGTACTACCATGCCTGGCTGATTTCTATCTTTTAAAATTTTTCTTACCTCTTGGGATAAGAAAACAAAGATCCCTTCATCCTGGATTTTATATTCTTGTTGAGAAGAAAGTGGAGCCCAAAATGGGTAAGTCATAACATGTTCAGTCAAGAGTATTATGGGGGGGGGTCAATAGGAAGAGAGCTGTGGGCAAATTGGCGTGGAGATCACACTGTAAAGGATCACCTGGTAGGTACCATTAGGAACTGATGGAGAGCTAAGACTTGAAGTTGGAGAATGAGTCTTGAAGATATTTCACAACCCTTTTGTGCTTTTTATTGTTGCATTATATTCTCATATCATAATGTGAATCATATTGATAGTGACATACATGCACACAGCACTTGGTGCCTCTCTGCCCCTTGCCCCTCCCCATTTCCCTCCCTCTCAATAAAGAAATACCCAGCTTGACATTGTGTATACATGTTAATATATACCAAGGTCTATGGTAGTATTTTCATTTGCAAGAAAATGGGAGGATCTGGAGAATATTATGTTAAGTGAGATTAGCCAATCACAGAGTGAAGGGTCACATGTTTCCTTTAATATGTGCAGGATAGATAATAATTGGATATGAGACAGACTCCAGATAATAGAATAGAAACCTCATTGGAGCCAGGGAGGTGATAAAAGGGTAGGAAAATATTATCACAACCATTTTTACCTGGAGTCCTGCCAAACACAAAATGGTGATTTTCACAGTTCTCTGTAGGATGGTACATCATCATTATATTATTATAGATATACAGGAGAGAATTGAATGCATCATGCACATGTATATAGTATGGCAATGGGTATTAAATTGTAGCCCATGCCAGCAGCCATAGCATCTTTTGGGGACTTGTTGGAGCTCCATATTCTTAAGCCCTACCCCAGACCTATTGAAGCAGCCCTCCCTTTGAAAAAGGCTGCGGGGAGGAAGGCTGTTCTTTTGAGGAAGAGCAAGGGGCCATCTCGACTGCAGACAGAACGAGGAGGACTGTGGTAGAGATGAGGTCACAGGTGACGGGCAGGGCCGGGTAGGGCAGAGTGCCCCACGGCAGTGACTTTGATTTTATTCTGAAATGGGAAGCTCTTGTACGATTTGGGCCCTGTTAACATTCCTCTGGCATTTGAGGAGAATGGACTGTATGGAGAGCACATGTGGATGCCGGCCTTTTAAACTTCATCTTGGAAGTGACAGTGCGCCATTTTTGCAACATCTGTTCATTATAAGCAAGTGACTGAGTCCAACCCTCATTCAGGGGAGAAAATTACATGACAGTGTGAATGCAAGAAGGCCAGGATCTAGAGACCATCTCAGAAGCTGCTTATGGAATATTTTCATTAACTTTATTAGATGTGTGCCAGTATAATTTCCAAAATGGTCATACAGTTTCTCATTTTTCTAACTATAAAAATGCCTGCTGTTGCATATCTTTGGTATTGTTAGTGTTAACTTTTTAAAATGTGTGTTGGCAGGGTCTCATTGTAGTTTTAATTTGCAATTCCTTAGTTGCTATTGTATACCATTTATTCATGTATTTTTGTGCAGTCAGAACTCGGGCATTTTGTCTTCCAACCCTTTTTAATTTTTTTTTTTTTTTCATTTTGAAACAGGGTCTGGCTAGGTTGCCGAGAGTCTTGCTTGCAGTACTGAGCCTGTCCTCAAATTTGCGATCTTCCCGTCTCAGCCTCCAAAGTACTAGGATTACAGGTGTGTACCGCCATGCCCAACTTCAATTATTGAACATGTGTGTATCATTTATAGATTCCTATTTAGATGCCTTACATATATTTTATTGGAGTTTTATTTTTTTGCTCATTTGTAGCAGTACTTATATTCTGCCAGAGTGCCATTTTACATATGTATGTCCCTGTTTCGGGGCTGTCTACTCTTGGACCAGAATAAGTAAGTCAAATTTATAAAAGCATCTTGTTAGAATTTTGATTGGGAGTGCATTAAATGTGGAAAAAATTGAAGCCTTAACAATTTTAAGACCCCTATTCAATGAATATGGTCTGCCTCTTATTGATTCTCTATACATTTGTTCATCTTTTGCCAGATTAATTTCTAGGTATTTGATAATTTTATGTGAATAATATTTACAAAATTTTACTTCCTGGGTCTTGCTTTGAGTGTTTTATTCAACAACCTTAAATATATATTTTATTAACTTATCTTTAGAATCTTTCATGCAGTCAGATACATGAATGTTAGATTTATTTCTTCCTTTCCCATCTTTGTGTTTTCTTTCTTGCCTGTGGCTTACAATGCAATATTAAATAAATTTAAAAAGTATCTTTATCTCTTTGCTAATTTCAAAAGGAGATCTATTTATGATTAGGTTTAAAGTAACTTGCTAATAGTATATTTTTCTAAAAGTATGAATTTTAACAAACTTTCTGCATCTATTAAAGTGATATTCTGTGAATGTACTGACTTTAAAGTGAATTTTTCTGATGTTGAATCTACCTTAAATATTTGAGATAAATTCAATCCAGTTATGATGGGTTACTGTTTTTAAGAGGTGGATTTGATTTACTATTATTTTCAGATTTTAATCAATTTTTTGAAGTTACAGTATTACACAAACTTCTATAGGTAAGAAAAAGACAATATTACCAACTGAGAGATTAACATGATCTGAAAGAATCTGTGTTGAATTGGAGTTATTTCTCCCACAAATATGTGTAAATCTTAGCAGTGTGGAGCTTAGAGTCCAGGTCAAACAGTACTTTTAAAATAATGACATTATGTGTACTTTATTTATTTTTTTTCTTTTTTTTTTTTTGGTGGTACTGGGGTTCCTGGAAGCCCTTCTACCTCCGGGCTACACTCCCAGACCTATTTTTATATTTTTATTTGGAAACGGTTTTTTTTTTTTTTTGTGGTACTGGGGTTCCTGGAAGCCCTTCTACCTCCGGGCTACACTCCCAGACCTCTTTTTACATTTTTATTTGGAAACAGGGTCTCCTAAGCCAGCGGCGCGCGGCTGGCTTCGAACCTGCGCGATCCTCCTGTCTCTGCCTCCCAAGCGTGGGGATTACAAGCGTGCGCCACCACGCCCGGCATGTGTACTTTATTTCTAAAAAAGCATTGTGATGAAACTTCCCTCCACAATGGTGTATATTTTTAACTACTTTTTTTTTTTTTTTTGGCAGTACTGGGGTTGGAATCCAGGGGCATTCTATCTCCCAGCTATGCCCCAGCCCTATTTTTTATTCTTTTTTTTTGAAACAGGGTCTCACTGAGTTGCAAAGGGCCTCACTAAGTAGCTGAGGGTGTCTGCAAACCCTGTTCCTCCTGTGTCAGCCTCCCAAGTACTAGACTTACAAGCGTGCGCCACCATGCCCGGCTAATAACTTCTCCTTATGGTCATGTCTAATTTGTGTTTTCTGAAGACATATGGTTTGGGTGTATACATACTTAACATGTTTAATATTTTTGACAGTAAACTTGTCATCAGTGGAACTACTTTTAATTAGATTTCTTTCTTTCTTTCTTTCTTTCTTTCTTTCTTTCTTTCTTTCTTTCTTTCCTTCCTTCCTTCCTTCCTTCCTTCCTTCCTTCTTTCTCCCTCTCTTTCCTTCTTTCTTTCTCTTTCTCTTTCTTTTCCTTCCTTTCTTTCTTCCTTCCTTTCTCTTTCTTTCTTTCTTTCTTTCTTTCTTTCTTTCTTTCTTTCTTTCTTTCTTTCTTTCTTTCTTTCTTTCGTACTAGGGATGGAACCCAGGGGCATTCTACCTTCCAGCCACATACCTAGCTGTATTTTTTATTCTTTATTTTGAAACAGGGTCTCACTGAGTTGCAACAGACCTCTTTAAGTACCTGAGGCTGTCCACAAACCTCAGTTCTCCTGTCTCAGCCTCCCAAATGCTGGGATTATAAGTGTGCACCACAATGCTCAGCTTTTTCTTAATTTTAGAATCTATCTTATATTAGGTAACTATATCAGATATCTTATAACTGTTGTATATTGAATACTTTTAAAACTCAAACTTTTTAACATTGTTATGTAAACAATATATAGTTCAGTTTTTGTTTCATGAAAAAAAAATTAGTATGAAAATCTTTGTCCTCAATGTGAGAATTTAAGCCACTGGTATATAATATAAAATATAAATATAAAATAAATATAATATAAATAATAATATAAAATTACTGATGCATTTGTTTTATTTTTCTTTTTTGGTACAGGTGATTGAACCCAGGGGCATTCTTCTGAGTTACAGCCCTAGCCTATTTTATTTTTTATTTTGAAACAGAGTCTCACTAGGTTGAGTAGGGCCTTTCTAAATTGCTGAGGCTGACTTTGAACCTGCAATCCTCCTGTCTCAGCCTCCCAAGTACTGAGATTACAGGTGTGTGCTACCAGACCCAGCTCCAGTCCATTTAGATTTAAATCTTCTACAAACTATTACTTCAGCTGATCCCTCTGTTTTTGTATTTATCTTCTTTTGGGTAGTTTAATCTTCCTGTTCTTTTCTGTTAGTTTGAAAATTATACTTTCTCCTTTGATATTCTTAAAGCAGTTACCCAAAAAAAAAATTATTTGCAACCATATTTAAAGAATAACCTTAATCCTTACCAGACCAAAAGCCTGACCAGCCTTGTGGGCTCAGCAGGTTTTCCAGTTAGCCTAAGTGCAGTTGTTTTATCTTAAATGAAGCCCTGACTTTGTTCACTTAACTATTTTTTGAGAATCCCCTATTCATTGGGTTTCGGGCTAGATGCCAAGGAAGTAGCAACAGTCATATGGCCCTTACCTGCATGGGATTTATATTCTTGATTTTTGTGAGAAAGATTCAAACCAAGTAAATAAACATTATTTCCTTCCAGGAAGGAACAAGCAGGGAGCTGAGCTGTAGAAAGGCTGGATGGCCGGGGTTTGTGAAGGGAAGGAGACAGGAGGATTTATACCTTGTGTCTTCTAGGAAGACCTTTCTGATTAAGCACAGGAGCTAAGAGAAGGGGAGTGATCATTTCAGGCAGATATGGGGAAGAATTTGGGTTTTTGTAGGACCAAAAGAAACAGTAACGGCTGGGCTTTTGTGCGCAAGTGGTAAGACTGGCTATGTAATCTGTAGGGCCCAGTATAAAATGAAAATGCGGTGCCCTTGCTGACAGCATATTGACAACTCGAAGGTCTCAGTATAGCATTAAATGAATCATGATGGCCCTCTGAGCACAGGGCCTTGTGCTGCTGTACCTGTGGACCCAGCTGGCCCTGAGAAGCAGGAATGTGGTCAGAGCTGCTTTTCAGGAAGAGGTAGGGCAAGGCCGGTTGAGCCGCAAGTCTATGTCAAGCACTTTTGGTTTTATTTCAGGTTCAACAGGAAACTAATGATACTAACTCATAATATCCTTCCTGTGTGTCAGATGCTCTGCTTGGTTCTTTAGAGACTTATTAATAATGTAATCCTCACATGGCTTTGCAAAGTTAAAATACTATTACTGTCCACATCTTTATTTTTCAGTATTGCGGATGGAACCCGGGTACCTTCTACCTCTGAGCTACGCTCCCAGCCCTATTTTTTATTCTTTATTTGGAAACAGGGTCTCTTCGAGTTGCAAAGGGCCTCACTAAGTAGCTGAGGCTGTCCATGAGCCATGATCCTCCTGTCTCAATCTCCCAAATGCTGGGATTACAAGTGTGTGCCATCACTTTTGGTTACTGTCCACATTTTAAAGATAAGGAAACTCAGGTACAGTTAAGTTACAGAGCTTGTCTTAGGTCACAGAGCTACTAAGTGGCAGAGCCTGGATTCAAAGCCAGCCCTTTAATAAAAAATGAAGTAATCTGAGCCAATGTGAACTTAAAACCCATTGTACCTATACAAGAAAGGATTAAAGAGAGCTCGGCGTGGGAGCTGGTGTAAGCTAGATGGACATTCCTTTTTGTGGGATTAGTGTATACAAGAGAATAGTTAAGTGCAAATGGCAGGTGTCCAACTGCAAGGCGAATTGGGTTAATTTAGCTGCATTTTAGGGCACAAAGAAGTGTTGTGAGAGACTAAGCCAAAGGGATGGGCTGACACTCATTTTGGGAGGACTTGCCCATCCAAGGTAGGAATAGGGACTGGTTCTCCCAAAGTGAAGATGGGAGGGCAAACCTAGGGTATAGTTGCTGAGTATGGTGGCACACGCCTGTAATCCCAGTACTTGGGAGCCCGAATCAGGGATCACAGGTTTGGGGCTTTGGAAATTTAGCAAGTTCTTCAGTAACTTAGACCTTGTTTCAAAACATATAAAATTAGGAGTGTACCTCAGAGGTAAATTGCCCCAGGCTCAATCCCTAATACTATTCTCATACACACAGTAGGATCTAGGACTGTTATGCTGTTATTCTTCAACACAGGTAGCAGAGACTATTTTTTTTTTTTTTTTTTTTGGTTGTACTGGGGTTTCTGGAAAGCCTTCTACCTCCAGGCTACACTCCCAGACCTATTTTTATATTTTCATTTGGAAACAGGGTCTCTTAAGCCAGTGCGGCTTGCTTCGAACCAGCGTGATCCTCCTGTCTCCGCCTTCCAAGCACGGGGATTACAAGCGTGCGCCACCACGCCCGGCAGAGACTGGCTATTTTTAAGAAAAACTTTTCCCCCCATCATAACATATATTTATCATATCAAATATTTATTGCTTCTTTGTGATGTAACATTTCTCATCTCTTCAAGCTACTTTGAAATATACATTCTTAGTAACTCTAGTCATCGTGCTGTGTGGTTTAACAGGAGTGCTGGTTCTTCCTGTGTGACTGTGACTTTGTACCTTCAGACCAACATCTCCCTTTTCCCCTCCCTGCCCCACCTCTGGTAATGACATTTCACTCTCCACTTCCAGGAGTTTGACTTTTGGGATTCTACATAAAAATGAGGTCACTAGGTGTTTCTCTGTGAGGCTACAATCCTCTACTTAGCTATATACCCCAAGGGATTGCAATCAGCCTGCTGAAATGTCTGTGTGTCTATGTTTCCTACAACATTACAACAGCCAAGGCAGGGAAACAACCTAAATGTCTATGGACATTTGAAAGGATGTACAAAATGTGGTATCTATAAACACAGTGGGATGCTATTCTTCTTTAAGAAACAGGATATTGTCCTTTGCAACATGGATGAACCCAGAGGATATTATGTTCAGTAAATAAACCAGAATTTGATAGAGGAAGTTAGGGCCTCCAAGGTCAGTGGAAAGGCCTGTGTTCTAGGTTATGCAGGACTCTGAGAATGGTCACTTACACAGTGTTGCAGACCTGGCCTGCCAGGGTCAAGAAGTGGGGAATCCAGAGCCATCATCTCTGCCACATGCCACCCTTTCTCTGCTCCAAGAACCTGCCAGCAGCACCGCAGCTATATAACTGCCAGTCAGATACGCACCAACCCAAGATGGATAGGCACTATCCACCTGTCCTACTCACAAAGGTCATCACCAGGTGTAGGACCTCTGCCAGTGCCATCACAGAATAAAGCTGGTGCCTCCAGGGCCAGCTTGCCTTGGGAAACATCACAAGTTGCAGGACTGTCGCCTTTACTTCATGCCCCAGGCATGTTGGGAATCCTCAAATCAAGAAAGTCTGATGGGCATGCACTTTGGCTTCCACACCCAGGGGGCACCATTCCACCACTGGGTGACTGTATTTGCCCACAGACATGAGAGGGAAAGGTAGGAGAGTCAGGGACACAGAAACATAGACAGAGCTTCATGGAAGACTTGGGTTTCCAGGGCTACTAGTTTGTTCTTGGCAGGTTCTTTTCAGTGAGCACCCTGTCAGGGATTAGCGGTGAGTGAGGGGCTCAGCCTGCTCCCCTACCATCTTGCAGGCTGAGATGTTGTCATGGTTTTACCGAATGTCTTACCATAGCATAACATGGTCTACCCTTTCTCTAGTGTGGATACCATTTTATTTTATCTATTTTATTTTATTATTTTATTATGGTACTGGGAATTGAGCCTGGAGACATTCTGTCTCTGAGCTATACCCTCAGCCCTATTTTATCTTTATTTTGAACAGGGCTCACTATGTAGCTGAGGCTATCCTCCTGTGTCAGCCTCCCAAGTACTGGGATTACAAGTGTGCATCACCATGCCTGGCTTCTGGTGCCATTTTCCTAACCTCACCCTGCCCAGCTGCTAAACCAGTGTCATAGAAGCACTGTGTTGCCTGCACCAGGTATGTTACCAAGGGCTGACATGACAGCTTCTTCCCAGAGCAAATCTGTAGCTGGGGTAAGTACTTTAATTGGGAGGTACAGGTAAGTTAGGGGGTTGAGAAAGGACTGGGAAGGCAGTAAAAGGGCTTAATGCAAGTTACTACCATGGGCAACTACAGTTTGAGCCCACAAGGAAGTTTTTGTTTTTTCTTTTCTTTTTTGCTGTATTGGGGATGGAACCCAGGGGCATTCTACCTCCAAGCAACACCCTCAGCCTCATTTTTTATTCTTTATTTTGAACAGGGTCTCACCGAGTTGCAAAGGGCCTCAGTAAGTAGCTGAGGCTGTCTGTGAACTCAGATTCTCCTGTCTCAGCCTCCCAAATGCTGGGATTATAAGCGTGCACCACCATGCCCGGCTTCACAAGGAATTTGTGATAAATGTGTATGCACCTCAGGGCTACCCCACATGGGAGCCATGGTGTTTTTACACCAGCTCCCATCAGTCAGTTGCTGTGGATGCTCTGAGAGGTATTAGCTCCCCAGACCTCCTGTGTTGGAAGGCACAACTGGCAGACACTGAACCGTCCACCACTGTCTAGATCTGGGTTAGCAAACCAAGGTCCATAGGTCAAACCCCACCCAGAGCTGGCTTATAAACAGCTTACAGAGGCTGGGCATGGTGGGGCACGCTTGTAATCCTTGCATTGGGAGGCGGAGACAGAAGGATCGTGCAGGTTCGAAGCCAGCTTCCCTGGCTTAAGAGACCCTGTTTCCAAATAAAAATATAAAATAGGTCTGGGAGTGTAGCCCAGAGGTAGAAGGGTTCCATCCCCAGTACCAACAAAAAACAAACAAACAAACAAAAAGTTTACAGGCTGAAAGTGATTTTTATTTTTATAGTTGTCAAAAGAAAAAAGTGACATTGTATGTGGCCTATGAAGGCTAAGACACTTGCTTATGTGGCCTTTTACAGAAAGCTTGCTAATCCCTGGTATAAGTGATCTTGCCTCCAGCCCCCAAATCTCAGGTGAAAAACAACCAATCATTTGTCGTGTGTCCTCTATAATAGAAGAGGGTGTTGCTCTATGTAGATGTGTGACATGAACTCAATAGAGGGCTGTAGAGTTCATGGTAGCTGGGAGAGAAAACAAACTAGGAGCACAGGTCATCCCTCACTGCCTATTCACCAGAGCCTGTCACACAGTGGCAAGTTGCCACTGCAAGAGGAGCAGGAAGCATGACGTGTCCAGGAGAGAAACACCTGGAAATCCTGGAGAACACTGCCTATGCCTACCATGGCAATTTTCTATCCTTCCACTTTTCTGGTAAGATTCAACAAGTTTTTAATCCAAACAATATCCATCGACTTCATGTATGGTATGGCATATAGCATGTAAACATCTATATCTATATATATATTTCTATATATTAAGGAGTTAACTCTTTTAAAAAGTGTCATAGATTTTTTATGATGTGTTTCTATTAGTGCATTATAGTCTCACGTCATAATGTAAATCAAGTTGACAGTGACACACACACGCACACAGCACTTGGTGAGGCCACCTGCATGCCTCCACTTTCCCCCGCCTTCCCAACACAAAGTACTGAGATTGATGTTAGTATATTCACATATGTACACAGAGTCTGTGGTAGTATTTCCATTAATGAACTTCAGTTTTCCCCCTCCCCTTTCCTTAGATCACCTCCCTGGCTCCATTAAGGGTTCTCCCTCATTCTCTCGAGTCCCTCTGGTATCTCAGTGTACATATTAGAGAAAACATATGGCCCTTCTCTTTCTGTGACTGGCTCATCTCAAAGTGTCTTAGATTTTTTTTTTCTTGCACCTGCAGTTGTCTTCTACATTCTACACAGCTCTGTGAAACACTTTTTTCCCATAGTCAAACCAGATAATTTCTCAGTCCCATGTTAATTGGAAGCTTTCTAATAGTTGAAGAATGGCTAATAAATAGTTACAATAACTTCATTGTTTTTCTCTTATAATATCCAAGGGAATTAAGTCAACATTTTGTGTTTTCAGGTGTCATTAATTTTTAAGTGTAGAATTTTACAGTTTCAGGAATAGTCTTAGTCATCACTCAGGTCTACCATTTTCATTGCACTGTCAACCAAACATATTAGATAATAGAAAATCTTGTATTTTTTTCTTTTTACAATGAGCCTTAAATGAAGTCAGTCTGATTAGATTCAAAATTTTTTTTAATACACTCTTTGCATTTTTAAATCCAGGAGTTGAAATTGATCATGCCTTTGTATTGTGCATGCCATTCTAGAGTCAGTTCAAAGGGTAATGGAGCTTTTATAAAGAGGAAGTAAAAGTGATAATCAATAATCACCCTGAAGTGATACTGAAAGTCTATGACCCAAACTAGCAAAAGGTCTCAACACTTTGTAGGGAGAAGATAAAGTTATGCTGCATTTTGCTTTACAATAAATAGTAAAATGCAAAAGTAATGTGTAGGACATCAACTGCTTTGGTTTTTTTCGTCCCTGCAAAACAAATTTAGAACAAGTTAAAAGTTCACAGATTCAAATGGCCAATAAATACATGAAAAAGTCAACAACAATAGCAATTAGGAAGATGCAAACTAAAACTACACTGAGATTCCATCTAAGCCCAATCAGAATGGCAATCATTAGGAAGTCAGACAGTAAATGCTGGCAAGGATGTTGGGAAATAGGAGGTCTTCTATACTGTTGATGGAATTGCAGGTATAGTTCAGTGTGGAGATTCCTCAGAAAACTAGGAATGGATCCACCATATGATCTAGGTATACCACTCCTGAGTATCTTTCTAGAGGGACTGGGATTAAAGAACCACAGTAATACATGTATATTCATGTTCATAGCAGCACAATACACGATAGCAAAATTATGGAACCAAACTATGGGTCCATCAACAGAAGAATGGATTACAAAATTGTGGGCTATACACAATAGAATTCTATTCAGCAATAAAGAACAAAATTATGTCATTTGCAGGGAATTGAATGGACCTGGAGAATATTATGTTAAATGAGATTAGCCAGTGACAGAGAAGGGTTGTATGTTTTATCTCATATGTGGAAGCTAGGGAGTAATGGGGGGACCAGAGAGATTTTCAGATAATGAAGGAAAAACCTCAATGGAGCCAGGAAGGTGGTCTAAGAGAAGGGAAGGAGAGGAAGGGAGGGTCAAGGAAGAAATCACTTCTATTGCCATTACATAATACACAAACGTACCATTGTTGATCTCAATACCCCAAATGGGGAGGAGGGGAGTGGGGGGGGGAGCCAGGGGAAAGCCCAAGTGCTGTATGCATGGATGTCACCATCTCTACGAATGAACTACATTATGATGTAAGACCATAGTGCACCAATAAAAGTATATAAAAAAATCTAGGCTGAATGAACTGGATTCTCTACTCAACTTTTCTAGACTAAAAGAAGGTATACCAGCAGGGATGCCTTCCTTTTTAAAGCTGGCTCTTCCAAGTTCACTTATGATGTTGGCAGAGTTCTATTCACTTAGCTTTTTAGCTGCTTGCTATCAGCCTGTCTCACCACCCACCACCGCATACACGCTTACCCCAGTGCAGTCTCAGTTACCAGCAATACCTTGTCCTGTGACCCTCTCCTTATACCCTTTTATGCTTCAAAACTGTCTCTCTGAAGAGACCCGGGCCTTTTTAATATTTGACTTGTTTAGATTTTACCCATCTGAATAATCCCCCTTTCACTAAAAGGTCAACAGGTTAGTAGGTTGATCCCAACAGTGATGGATTCCTTTGCACAGACTGGGCCTGCACTTAGGAGGAGGGAATTACACAGAGTGTGCACTAGGGGGCAGCACTCTTGTGATCTGGCCTTAGAATTCTGCCCACCACTCTCCTCCACTGTATTGGTGTTCAAATTAACTCTCACGGGTGGGCAAGCCAAGTGAGATACTAGTGAAGGAAGCATAGATGGCGTTCCGGGCTGAGACATGCATTAACATTATCCCATCCGTCGAGTATCATGCCACTTGGAGTTCAGAATGATAATTTCTTGATGCACACGGGCCTTGCTAAGGATGCTGGCAATACCTTCTAATCTTTTCTACTTAGCGGTTTTTGTTCTACTTTGTATCATTTCTTGGAAAAGGTGGCCATGAGTCATGAAATGGATTTCATGATCCATGATTTGAAAAGCATAATGGTAATGGACACATTTTGTTTTAATAGTTTGAAAACATTTTTCTTTATAGAAAAATACCAAAATATATTTGTACAAAGTAACTGTGAATAAATTAATACCAACTAAACTACAGGTACAAACGAGTAAACCAACTGTGTCATCTTCATAGGTTTATTTTAAAATACAAGAAAATCAGTAATACCACTACAGTCCATAGGAGGGCAGCATCTGTCCTAAGTATATTTGAGGCTTGTGAGTGGAAATTCTAGTAAATGAACAACTTGATAGTGTATTAGTATGAGCAAAAATTGGCTTATGCTTGGCAATCAAAAATCAGTTCTATCAAAATGTCTGTTCCTAATAAATGGTTGAATTATTTTATTTGCAGCTTTTTCTTCACTTTTACCTTTTTCTTGTCTCTCCATCTTGCCCAGCTGGTCCAGGTAAGGCCCAATAACCATGGGCCTTGTAGATGTAGTAATCACTACTTTATGCTGAGTCTGGTTCATTGTAAATTCTCCCCGAATTTCCACACTGACCTAGACTTCCAGCAGAACTCACGGCACACGCTAACCAGTCGCCCTAGCAGTACACTTCTGTGAGTGGCCAGAACCCTTAGCCAGTGTCCCTGCTCTGCAGAGGAATCAGCATATCCTCTTACCCTCAAACCACAAGGTGCTGGGGAGAGCCTTTTCCTAACTCTCAAACACCAGAAAATCAAGCTGTCCTATTCAAATATTGCCATATTGTTAGGTCTTTTTAGGCTTAAATCTAATTGTGACTATAAGAATGAAATGGTAAAGTGTGTGTGTGTGGTACTGGGGATGGAACCCAGGGACATAGGGTCTAAGTTGTTGAGGGCCTTAAAAATTGCTGAGGCTGGCCGTGAACCTTCGATCCTCTTGTCTCAAGTCTCCCAAGCACAGGGTTTACAAGCCTGTACCACCATGCCCAGCTGAAATACAAGATTTTGAATCCCTTCTTGTCCCTAGTCAGAATCCACCACAGTCTCATCCTAAAGTTGTGGTCTGAGTAGTTATGTCTTTGTGGCCCGAACAGGAAATGGGCAGCAGGGCCTATATAGTCTAGTTAAATATGGAGCAAATCTCCTGACCTTCGTTTTACTTAGGCCTCTGTGACAATGACAGGTTATAACACTGTCATGGGGAAACACGGCAATTCTGTAGAGAGTCCTGAGGAGTTCCCAGGTTTGGGGTGGGAACTCCTCAGGGTCCTTGGCTTCTATGGTGAAAAGAATTTCAGCATGTGCCAATCAGAGACAAAGACAGAGGTTGTATTTAGGACCAGCGGGGGTACATGTTCAAGAGAGAATACAGGCCACCTTGAGAGTGTGAGAGAGGCCCATGGGGCCTTTGCAATCCTTTCTTGTAGAGGACCAGAGGAGGTGGCTAAGGGAACATGGCAGGAATGGGGTAACAGGGGATGGCCGGTTTCCTTTCTTTGAATTTTGAGATTCTTGCCATTTTCATTGGTGGGTGGCTGGGTTTGACAAAAAGGTAAGACTTCCTTTGGGATTTTTGTTTGTCGAGCCCTCTGGAGTTTGGGTGTGAAGATAGGTCATTATGGTTTAAAAATGTAGGCCAGGCCTATTGAGAACAGGCCATATGGGCTGTTATGATTAAAAGCGTGGCCTATTACGGGCTTTTGTCTAAGGAAGAGCAGACTCTAAGGTAAAGTTAAGTATTATGAAGTTTCTAGATCTTAAAACTATATTTTCCCCTTTACTTCTAAGTTGTCTCCTTTTTACCTAATATTTAATTTTTTCTATCCTACCTCAGCATTGGCCCTAAGTGTGCATTCATTTCAAGTAATTTTATTTGAGTTCTATTTGAGAAGTGTTGAATTGACCCATCACATTTTTGTAATTTTAAAGGACCTAAACTGAGCCGGGTGTGGTGGCACATGCTTGTAATCCCAGCGCTTGGGAAACTGAGACAGGAGGATCGCGCAGGTTCAAAGCCAGCCTCACCTGGTTTAAGAGACCCTGTTTCCAAATAAAATATAACATAGGTCTGGGAGTGTAGCCCGGAGGTAGAAGTTCCCTGGGTTCCATCCCCAGTACCACAATAAATAAATAAATAAATAAATAAATAAATAAATAAATAAAGGACCTAAACTGTGTTGAATACAACTACCTAAGGGAATTTTGTACTTTTTCTTTCTTTTTTTTTAAATCCATATGCAACCTAGAGAGTTTTAACATTTAAACTGTTTTCTTTTGCCTTGATTTTCTGCCTTTGTTGCTTACTCTGCTCAAATGCCATCCCCACAGCCCTTGACCTCTTTCCCTTCTTGAGGGGTCACCAAGACTGCAGCAAAGTCCTGTTGGCAGCTGCAGGGTGTTCTAGCACCTCCTCTTGTAGATGCCTGCCGTCTGTCTTCCTCCACAAACTATACCCCTTTCAGACCAGGACTCCATCCTCTACTCAGAACCTGTAATGGTGGCTAGTATCTTGTAGACATAACCCAAAACCTTTTGCATGAGCTAAATCGTAAATAAGTGCTAATGTTATTCTTGACCTTGAATTGGTAGACAAGGTTGTTGGTACATAAGCTGCTGGCCGTCAAGGTCTTACAGCTAGTAAGAGTCCAGTGGGGTGGTGGGTGGTGAAATGTATTTGGGTGAGGAATGTGTCCAGTGTCAGGTGATGTGAGGTCAAGAGACAGGGGAAATGGGAAACGTAAACCGGTGGTGGTCTAGACTCTGAGGAAGTCTTCAGAGGAGTGTGTTACAAGTGTAACACAGTGCTTTGGCTCTGGTAGGTGTTACAGTTGTAATGGCACTGTGGGCCATTCAACAAAAATTTACTGAATAGAGAAATTAAAACTAACAGACAGCTTAGTGCAGCCTCAGCAAGTCTTTATTACAAAAAAGAAGGAAATAGAAGAGAAGAAAAAGCAGCCTGCAGGCACACTGGAGACCCCCAAAATGGAACTCTCCTCCCTTTGAGACCCAAGCCTTACTGTCTTCTTATGGGTATATCCTTAGCAGCGTTACCAAGGCAATGGGCTAATAACTCCTTTCTTAGCCAGGTGGTGCCTCTTTGTCTCTGGACAGAGCACTTAGTAAGTGCAGGGGTTAATAATCTACCAGACTTCCACTCTATTGTATTAGGACTATTGGTTGCTGATCAACTATGGGTGCTTTGAAGTAACACAGAGTGTGCATTTCTGGGTCCCAAAGAATAGGAGGGAGACAGTGGTGCTGATAGAGCCAGTATAGCTGTGTGTATTTTCTAAGAGCAATGGTTACGGCTTTTGTTATCTTTATGACTCTGAAATGCAACAGGCAGAGTTGCTGTGATCTTAGGGCTTTCAATGGCCTCTACATATTTTTAGGACTAAAGGCTTTACCATGGGTAAACATTAGGACAATGGGCAGAGAGAAAGAGGGGAACTCTGCAGTGTAACAGCTGTTGGCCCTCACTGCCTGAGTGCCTGTGCAGAACGCAGGCTCTGATTACTCTTACATTTTGGAAATTAATACTGGAGCAATTTTCTAATTTTCCAGGGATAGGTGGCAGGCTATGGGCTTGGCCTCTTTTGTTCTAGAGGTCAGGACCCCCCAGGGAGGCACCATCAGCCTGTGGTGCTTGGGTGTGGGAGGGGGTGTGGACTCTAGAAGACTCTGGGAGGGCAGAGAGGATACACTGTTCTGTGGGCTGGGCTGGACTCCCTCAAGCGGAGTGAGGAGGAGCAGCAAAACCCCAAAGTACACATACCTACATTAAAGGTAGGCACTCCTGCTTCCTGATGGATTCCAAAATACATGCTTCTTTCCTTCCTAAACTGTGTGTGTGTGTGTGTGTATCTTCAAATGAGGAATTTGGAGTTTTTATATAAATACATAGAAATATATATTTACACAGTTATAGTTCTTTTTTTTTTTTTTTGGTGGTACTGGGGTTCCTGGAAGCCCTTCTACCTCCGGGCTACACTCCCAGACTTATTTTTACATTTTTATTTGGAAACAGGGTCTCCTAAGCCAGCGCACGCGGCTGGCTTCTAACCTGCGCAATCCTCCTGTCTCTGCCTCCCAAGCGCGAGGATTACAAGCGTGCGCCACCACGCCCGGCTATAGTTATATATTTCTATATAAATATATATTTCTATCACAAACTCCAAATCCCTCATTTGAAACAATTATGATAACTGATCAGCATCACAACTCTCCCTTTACCTAAAGCTTCTAGATCCCTTCACTTTAAAAGACAATCCCAGCCGTCTCCCGCAGCTGTGTGGAGACTGGCTTCCAGGACAACAGCTGGACCCATGTGCACGGCCACCTCTTTGCTAGAAGTGACTCACACCAGCAGAGTTGCTGTGACCTGGAGTGTCTGAGCAACCTCAAACACCAGACTTTAAGAAAAGAGTCCTAGGTTTAGAGGGAAACATCTGAGGACCTCCCAGGCTATCAACAGCCAGTGGCATATGATTTAACACTTAAGGTCCCAGTATCAACCCTTTTTAACCATAGTTTAAAGACCATTTGGAAAAACCTCTCATTTCTAAAACCCAGATCTGAGCCACATTCTGAAACCTGGCTCATATTCCCACCTTGAATGTGACTATTCTCCTTCCGGTCACAGAATGGCAAACCCTTGGAAGATAACAACCTTCAGAAGGTGAACCAGTGTCATCTGGCTTCCTTCACTGTGGTCATGGAGGATGCTACAGTTGCTGAATGCACAGAGTTTTTCCTAATTTGGAGCAAGTGCTTGGGAAGGCACAGCTGGTTGTTCATTGTGAATGCTTGCTTGAGTGCTGGGATGAGGAGTTCGCTGAACATTTCTCTCTTAGCTTTTTTATTGTGTTTTTCATAACTTCATCTAAAAGGAAAAGATTGATAAAATAAATATCTAACAGGCAAAGTACTAAGTACAAGGACATGCACGGAGGCATATTTTATAATGGTAAAAACCAGGAAATAATCCCATGGAGCTTCCAGTCGGAATATGGGTACAGTACCACAGTGCAAATTGGGAAGACCATATGATAGCTAAACAGAATGAGCTAAATCATGTGGAGCAACCTGGAAAAGTCTTGAAAACTTTTTTTTTTTTGGTGTTGGAGATTGAACCTAGGGCCTCATACATGCTAAGCAAGTGCTTTACCACTGAGCCACATCCCCAGTCAAAAAATTAATTTTAAATGAGCAAAGTATGTCCAAAAGGAAAACATTTTGGTAATTGTTAATATTAAACAATTATAAATTATATAATTATATGCAATCATAATAAAACTTGAAAATACAAGAAGGTTAAATCTCAAACTCAGGATATTGATTTTCTAGGGGATGAGAGGGGCTGGAAGTGGAGAACGAGATTATAAGTAAAACTCTAGTGTCATTATTTAAAAAAATAAGATTCTAAAGACAACATGGAAAATGCTAATATTTAGTTTTTTTCTTCAAAATATATATGGACGTATATTACATTCTTTTCCTTTTGGTGCTTTTAAAGTATAGAAATAAAATTAAGGAGAGATCGGAATATTAGTGTCTAAGAATTACATTCCAGGTAAGAATGGTTGTTGATGGGCATGATGCCACAGAGTCCTAATTCCAGTCATGAAGGAGGCCGAGGCAGGCGGATAAAAAATTTGAAGCCAACCTGAACAATTTAGTGAGACCCTGTCCCAAAATAAAAATTCTTTTTTTTTTAATTTTTATTTTTATTTTTTATTGGTGCACTGTATTCATACATCATAGTGGGATACAAACTTTTGTAGACATACATGCACACATTGCCCAGTCAGCCCCCACCCGATCCCCGCCCCATTCTCTCCCCATCCCTCCTTCCCATGCTTGGCTTAATGGTTGACATCTAGTATTATAGCAATTTATCCAAAATTAAAAATGATAATTTCACATAATAGTTTCATTTGTCTGATACCAAGCTTTTGATGACTTAAAGATAACATTTCAATATTTCTTTTTACTTTCTTTCTTACCAGAGAATATTTTTTTTTCTATTTTTTTAGGTGAAACTATCATATATTTATATATTTATTTTTCAGGAAAAAAAATCTATCCTAATATGGAATATGGACTCTAGGTACCCAAAACGGTCTTGAAAAAGAACAAAGCTAGAAGATATATATTTTCTGATTTCAAACCATATAAAGCTACAATAATTGAAACAGTGTAGTACTATTCTAAAGGCAGATATATAAACCATTGGAGTTAAATAAAAGCCTAGAGCTAAATTCTTCCCTATATTGTCAAGTTATTTTTGACAAGGTTTCCACGAACATTTGGTGGTAGAAATAATAATATTTTAACTAAATATTGTTGAAACATAATAATTACATGGAAAAGAATAAAGTTGGACCCTTACCTAATCCCATATACAAATATTAACTCAAAATAGATAAAAGACCTAAATATATATCTTAAGACTATAAACTTTTAGGAGAAAATCTGGGTCATAAAACCTCATAACATTGAAATTGGCAGTGATTTCTTGGATATGATTTCAATGGCACAGGCAACAGAAGAGTATACAAACTCCCTAAAAAATTAAAAAGATATTGTATATCCAAAGATAATGTAAACAGAGTTAACAGTTACTAATATAATGGAATAAAATATTTCCAAATGCTATATCTGAAGTTATATTAATATTCCAACTAGAAATCCTAAAAATTAACAACAATAAAGGCAAACAATACCATTTAGAGATAGGTAAAAGACTAACATAAGTAATGAATCTCCACAGATAACCAATCTTAATTGTCTGTTGGATGGAAACTCTTGTTTCTCTGGTTCTGGTGTGTGTTACCTATTTCTTCTTTGTAGTTAATCTCTTTGAGTATTTTCTCTAGTGCTGGTTTTGAAGTCATAAATTCCTTCAGTTTCTGTTTGTCATGGAAGCTTCTTATTTCTCCATCTAATTTGATAGAAAGTTTTGCTGGGTAGGAAATTTTTGGCTGGAAGTTGTTTTCTTTCAGAGTTTGGAATATGTTACTCCAAGCCCTTCTGGCTCTCATGACTTGGTTTGGGAAGTCTGGAGTGATTCTAATTGGTTTGCCTCTGAATGTCACTTGGCCCTTTGCTTTTGTTGCCTTTAAGATTCTCTGCTTGGCTTCCACATTGGTCATTTTGACAATTATGTGGCGTGGGGATCCTCTTCTCCGATCCTGTCTAAAGGGAGTTCTATAAGTTTCCTGGATCTGTGTATCAACCTCTTGCTCTATGTTTGGAAAATTTTCTGCTATTACTTCCTTGAAGAGATTGTTGATCCTTTGGTTTTACTTTCTTTTCCCTCCTCTATTCCAATTATTCTTAGGTTAGCTCTCTTAAAATGGGCCCATATTTCTTCAATATCAGATTCCTGCTGTCGGATATTTTTTCCTAGATTAGAAACTATGCGTTCATTTTTGGAATGATCATCTTCTAAGAGCGAGATTCTGTTCTCCATGTGGTCTAATATGTTGTTTGTGCTTTGAATTGAGGCCTTTACTTCATGAATTGCATCTTTTATCTCTTTTTGGCTCTCTCTGAGTTCTTTTCGAAGCACCTCTATTATTTCTACAGTTATTTTCCTGATTTGATCTTCTAGAAATCTCTGATTTTCTGTTTTATCGGGTTCTGATGTTGTGGGGTTGTGGGCATTCATTGCTCCAGTATTATTCCTCTTTCCCATGATTTCAGAAGTTTGTGCCTTCTCTGGGTTCTTCCCTTGGGTCACTATGACTTCACTTAAGGTGTTCTGGATCTCGAGTCTGTAGTATCTCAGACCCCACTACTCCTTTATTGGGTTTTATCACAGAGTCTCTGACCCAGAGAGTCGATAGAGGCTGCTTTAGACTGTGGGGGGTGCCAGGTTGCACGTTGTCCTATGGTGTGATATCTCTGCCACCGCCCCTCCCCCACTGGGTCAAGTCCCAGGGAGTAGAGTACTGGGATTTCTCCTCTGTGGCCCGCAATTTGACTCACTGTTCTTGAGTATGCAGATGTAGCTGTACTGGATTCGGTGAATTCTCTGCTGCTGCCGCCAGTGGCAATATGGCGCCGCTGCTACGCCCTCAGCCGTGAGGCTGGCGTATTTCTTCTTGGTTTTGATTTCCACTCTGAATCCCTGCAGCGTGTGCTGAGCTCAGCCACTGGGAGCTTTATATTTTGCCTGCGGCGAGAAATCCTGCCTGGCTGTTCCGCAGCGGCTCACCTCGGCTTGCTGTTGCCGTCCGGTGAAGTCGCAGCTGCCGCCGGCAGTATGGCGCGTCTGCCGCGTCCTCGGGCATGAGGCCTGTGTATCTCCTCTTTGGCTCTGAGCTCTGTTCTCAGTCCGCTTTCTCTCTGGAGCCTGGTGATTTTTTTGTTTCTCTGGTGATGGTGTTTTCTGGCTATGAAAGGCGCTGATTTTGTGGTAATGGAGATTGGTTGTTAGCGGGGCTCTTAAGCCCCGCTTTTCTCGGTCGCCATCTTCCCGGAAGTCCCAAAATAAAAATTCTTAAAAGGCTGGGGAGGTGCCTTGGTGATAGAATGCTTGCCTAGCATGTACAAGGCCCTAAATTCAATTCCCAGTACTGATATTAAAATAAATAGTCAAAAAGAAATCGTCTAAAATAGGTCATCAGTTTTTAGCCTTTTCAAACAGAAATCCTAATTTTCTTAAATTTGTGCCTACCCAGTGCAGTACTCTTGTGAAAATCATTGGAGGAAAGGAAAGAAGAAGAAGAAAAAGAAACAAGTACAAGTCTGGCTATGTGGAGATTTTAATTTTCTCCCAAACTGGGGCTCTTTGAAGGAAAGGAGAGTCTTTGATTTTTTTCTATAATTCTAGTGCATCCAGCATAGAATTAGGATCATAAAGGCAGCTAAAAGATACTAATAACAAAACTCAGTTGTTCTGAACAGTCCAAGCAGGTTCACATGGATTCTCACGTTGCCTCGCCGGGTCCTGAGAATCCCATTCAGGTCACATTACCAACACCACTGTCCCATCATGGCAGTCTTGTCCTTTTCAGTCTGGAACTGGAAGGGCTTTGTTCTGTGAAAAATGACCTGGGGAATCCTGCAGAGATAGGTTAGTACGGATTGCATTTGCTTCATTACTAGATTAGTAAACACAGAGAACAATAATGGTTTTTTTGTCTGTTGGATTTTATTGAAAGAAACTTGGTTCAATACTTCTGGCTGTGATAAAGACTCAGCATATTTTATCTGAGTGCTTGTCATAATATCTTTCAATGTTCCCATGGCTTCTTTCCACAAAGCAGACTTTTGTGGATTCTCTGTGTGAAAGATACAGTGAGAGTTTTGTCAAGATGATGCAGGGAAACTACAAGTTTGTCTTTCATTCTTCTATATTTGTGCTCATGGGTCCAAGTTGGTCATTTTCTCCAGGCAAAAGAAGATTTGTATGTATGTGCAGCACTATTCCATCAGGGCTTGCTCTTATATCACTGCTTAGCTTGTGAACAGAGAGGCAGAAAGCATCAGCACACACTGATTTTATTAAATCGGCACAGGTCTGTCTGACATTAACATCTTAGTTTCTGATCATTTTCTTTCGATTCACAACAAATGGTTTGATTGTTTCCAAAGAATGAAGAAAAAGCTCTAGATATGGTAATGCAGTTCTCATAGCTCCCTGTGCCTGGTATGTGGTATCAGGTGGATATGGGTTTCACTCTAGGTCTTGCTACCCCCACCAAGAACACAGTTCTAAATGCAGGCTCAGATCCATCCTCAGAAATTTAGTGAGACCCTCAGCAACTTAGTAAGACCCTATTTTACAATAAAAACTAGAAAAAGGATGTAGCTTGGAGGTAGAATGCCCCTGGATTCAATAGCCAGTACCAAGAAAGGAAAAAATGCAAAGAAATTAAAGATATCACCTTGTTGACTATATAAAAATTCCGGCCCATCCTCTGATTTTGTACATAAAACTTTAATGCAACAGAGCCTTGCTTATTTATTTGCATATTGTTTATAGCTGAGTTGAGTAGTTACAACAGAGACCACATAGCCTGCAGAACCTAAAATGATTATCATTTGACCTTTCACAGAATAAAGCTTGCCAGGTTCTCTGATCTAGATCATGAAGTGCAAGTTGACAATGTAAGTTTTGAAACTAAATCTATGGCTTTAAACAAAAATTGATATTTAATTGTTCTGGTTAGAAGCTAAATAAAGCCCAACGGAAGTGGCTAGAGCCCAAAGTCTCATCTCAACAATCATCAGTCAACTTTAAAATCAAGATACTTCCTGTCTCATTATCTAACTTTTTCTACATAAAGTAGATAATGAGAAGCAGGTGAAAGGTTAGTACAAAAAAACTAAGGGAAATATGCGATAACAAACCAAAAAGAATAGTATACAAAAAACTAGTATCTATCTACCTGCCCGAGATGTGGCTCCTGGGCATGCCTCTTCTTTTTTTACCAGCCTTAGGAACTGAAGAACTTCCTCCATTAGTCTAAGTCTTGTTCAGCTCCTTAGTCAATCCTGACCAACTTGGCCTCCATTCCCATCCACAAGTGGTTGGTTTCTTGTGATTCTAGAATTTGGTTGACTGGGAGTCCAGGTATTTTCTCCATTTCCCCTATGGGAATAAAGCTTTAACCACAATCCACAAGGCTAGGATTGTGACCACCTTTTTAACTCCTCCCTGCTCTGATGCCTGCTAATACCCTCTTTGAATATACACTTTATCTCCCTTCTAAAATCAAAGCTTACTGGGACTATGATTGTATCTAGTGGGCAACACAAAGAGCTCAGACTTCTTAGCATTACTAGTATTTACATTTCTGCTTGTCCTCAGACAAACCCACTCACCAATCCCTCTGAACATTTCAAACAGCTCATTTCTGCTTGCTCTCAGACATTGTGTTTCGGACTGCTGGTCAACCCCACAAGACCCAGCCTGGCAGCTAGGTCTTGATCACATTCTCTGTAGATCACTCTCACTCACTGCTCTCTGAGAGGCCATTTGTGAAGCCTCAGTGTACCTAGAAAGTAACAACAAAAGGGGTTGGAATGTAGTTTTTCAAAGTGGCAAAATAGGAACTTCAAACATTTGAAATGAACATTGTAGCAGAAGCATTCTGTTGTGAAAAAAATCAGCCACACCTAAGATCGTTATCTGGTTAAGCATTTTCCTGAGAACTCAGTTTCTCTTGTGAGTTCCTGATGGCATTCTTAAATGTCTTCAGGACTGAGTTGGTAAGAGGTCAAAACTCTCTGACATCTCTGAGTGATCTAAGGTGAGTAATCCTCTCCAGCAATGACTCCTGAACCCGCTGAAGACTGGCTTTGCTATGCCACTGTAGGTCCCACAAGGTCTCACCAGGCTCCATGGTCACCAAGCAGGTGAAAGCTCACTTACCCCTACTGGTCAGCTCATTGAAAGACTGCATGACTCCATATTGTTACTCCCACAGCCATGATTTGACACATGCACCAAGATTGTTACCTTGCTTTTTGTTTGGATAACTCCAAGAGAAAACTGACCATTCCCTTACTCTTCTGGTATCTAGTCCTTTATTATTCTTGTAAAGACTCACCACACTGTGGAGGATGCTTTCAAGAAGATAGCTGGCTTTCAAGAAGATAGCTATCTTCTTCTCTTGGCGCTCGGTTAACCAGGCTGATACTTCAATACCTAAGTCAGACTGTAGTTATTCCCTGATTAAAATATCTCAGGTCCATGTTTTAAAGGCTTGTTTTCAAGGATGGTGGTATTGGGTGGTACTGTGAATCTTAAAAGAGGTGAGACCTGATGAGAGGCTGTTAGGTCATTGGGATATGCTTCTGAAGGGGGTTGTAGGACCCTGGTCTTCTCCTTTTCTTTGTTTCTTGGCTGATGAGACAAGTGGTTTTTCTCTGCCATGTGTTCTTACCACAATGCACTGCCTCCTCAGAGGCCCAAATAAGATCATGGCTTGGAGCCTCCAAAACCATTAGCTAAATAGACTTTTCCTCTTGTAAGTGAATGTTATCTGAGATAATGGGATCATGGATTGAAGCCTCTGAAACAGTGAGCTCAATAGACCTTTTTCTCTTGTAAGTCAATTACCTAAAGTATTTTGCTATACCAACAGGAAGGTGACTAATGCACACAGCAGTTATTAGGGTTCATAGGACCTGCACAATCTGGCCCATGCCTGCCTATGCATACTCTCCACCCCGTCATTTATGTATTAGCCACATTGAAGCGCCAAGGAGGACTCATTTCCTTTGCACTCAGGACCTTTGCGCTCTGGCTGGAATGCTTTTCTTCAAGATCTTTGTGTAGCTAGTTGAACCTTAGCAGCCATTTCTTAGCACAAATGTCACCTCCTCAGAGAAGTTTTCCTGACCACTGTGTCTAAAATAGACACAGCCAAGTCTCACTTAACATCTATACCATTACCCTGTTTTTTTGTCTTCACAGCCCTCTGTCCCTTTGGATTTATATTTATACTGTTTCATAGCATTTGTTAATTCATTCATCCATTCATTTATTCATTTATGTTCACTTCACATGGATGCCAAACTTCATTTGCCTTGTTCACAGCTTTATGTTCATAGAATGGTAGAATGCACTCAATAAATATTTTTGGACAAAAGATTGACTAGTTTTCTTCACTACCTCTTATTCATATGCCAGGAAGTATTTCATCTCCATTAGATCTTTAGGCACATCCTCTCAGCTCGGGCCAACATTTCATATAAGCCTTCTTCAAAATCCTTAAATTGACTTTGAAGTCAAGGATCTGCCAGTTGCGCATAAATGGGAAACTCAGCAGAACAGCCCTACTATTTCTTACAAAGTCCTGGCAAAATAGTTCCTCTAATACTATTACGCTTGTCTGCAATTATTAAGGAGAGACGACTCCCTCCCTGCCAAACTTATTCTGCTAAATGCTTATGTATTCTTACAAACTGACCCAACTAAATAATGGAGGTGAGCAGGCTCTGAGGGATTTATAATATCACCCAAATTACGATTAGAGGTGCATTTAAAAGACATTAATTTTAGAGAAATATGTTATCTTCACGTGTACTTAGACCCAAAATGGTAGCCAATAATCTTCAAGTATGTCTAAAGCATATATTTTTAATTGATTTCAGTGTAATTGGTCATGCAAATGTGTCAGCAAAGGTCCAGTCAGCAGAGCAGAACCACACTTACTGATAAGGTGTCTTTGCTATAGGAATTCAAATTTATGCAATTATGTGTTCCAGACTCCCTCAGCTGCAACTGGTCCTTGGAATTTCCATCTTCTGAAATGTTACTGACATGTGTTGTTTTCTCTCATTTCATCTACAATTCCTTAAAAAATTTTTTTTGTTCTTATTGATTATATCAATCTTATCCTTGATCCTAAATTTTGGGGTTTAAGGGATACTGGAGATAAGTGGATTTGTTTAATCCAGGCCTATTAGCTGGTAATCCCTGCTAGAGTGTGACAGCTCAGATCATTGTATCCTCATTTTCATAGCTCATTCAGATGTCTTACATGGGTCTATAATTCTTCCTTTCTTCCTCCCCTATTAATTGGTTGTTAATCTCAGACCAAGCCTGCCTGGACTTGCAGGATCTGTCAGGCCTTCTGCTGAGCCAGATTCCTGCTTATAGAATCTTTTGATCAGCCCTCTCTCTCATGACATGGTAATGCTTCATTGGATAGAATTATTATTCTAGCTTAACCAAAGCATTTGGAGCGATTTTTACCATTAAAAAAATATCCAGACATGCTGTGGGAGAATGCACTTACCCATGTTTGGAAGCAAAACCTTGACTAATTCTACCTCCTGAAAGGATAGGATGCCAAATCCTCTTTAAGTAATACAGACAGTGTTGATTTGCAGGCCCAGTGAGAGGGGATTTTCTTTTTGTTACTGGGGTCAGAAGTTCTTCTGGTCACTTCCTACCTAGTGTGGAAAGCACGTTTGGCGGAGAAAAAGGCTTCCAGAGGTGAACGCAAACTCTCCTCTGCCCATCTCACAGAGCTTCAAGAAGGCCAAAGAAAGCAGGCCGGGCATTGGTAGGGACCTTGGGGAGTTTTGGGGACCCAGCTGACTGTGTCTCTGGCTCTTATCTTTACAAACATCTGGGAGCTCTGACCACAATCTGAATTGTGTTGAGATCCAGCAGGAGAGATGACCCTGTGCCAATTTTCAAAACTGTGCTTGAGATGTGTACATTAAAACCCCTGCTTTGATTTAGACAGCTGTCTTAATTATAGAGTGGTTTACACTTAGGAATTATGGCCAAATATTTGAGTAAAGAAAACTCCCAAATTTTGTGGGTATCTGTTTTTGCCTGTGTACTTAGTGTTTCTCTGTGTCTGCCTGCTCTCTGCTCCTCCGCAACTACTAGGAACTAACATTCAGTGACTTTGTGGCATTAGAATCTTTTTTTTATATAATGTGGTAAGTGATAGTTTCTGTCTTCAAGGCCCTGACTGTCAATTCAATTTCTTTTAACATGGAGATCATTGTTCAGTTAAGAAGAAGGGGAACTATTTCGAAAAACAACTAGATTTTTATTTTCTTTTTCCTTTAAAATCACATTCTCTATTCTCTGCTCTACTTTAAGCAGAAATTCACCATCATAAAATTCATCTTTTTTTTTAATAACTCACATGCCACTCACATTTGCTCAATTTCCCTGTTTTATTTTCTCACAGAGGCATGTGTCATCTTTGGAATGGGTGTGTTAGACCTTAATTAAGAAATCTGCCTCAAATCCACCCATTCTTTCTCTCAAAGTACAACTGACAGCAAATAAGCTCATCTGTTTTGTATTTTCATGTGCACGACTCATGGTTTCTTCCGCTATCTTAATTGAATCCATCCTCCACATGTAAACATTTTTAAAGGAAATGTCAAGTGTGTCGGCTTAGGCAAGGACCTTGAGTTCGAGGCCCCTTTTTAATCTTAATTGGCTGCCTCTCTCACGACATTCAGCATCTTTTTGCCTCTGTTTCCCAATGGTGGGAATTGTCTCCCTTGGTTCTGTTTATTTCACATATGTTGTAGATAAGAAAAGGGAAAAGAAATACTGACACGAAATGCCATCGTTGTTGCATAAGATATTTTAATTTCACTTTATGATTGTGGGATTTTTACAAACCATGGCTCCCCATTGCTGCAAACCTGAGCAAGAACATGTAATGTTTTATATTTCATCAGTGTGGTTCAATGTCTGTTTTAGATTTATTAATCAGTTACACGTCTTCATTCTTACTCTGGAAAGGGGGAAGCTGTATGGTTCTGGTGAGATAAAATAAGCTTTTAAAATAGATCCAGCTTGGGACGGTGACTTCACTTGGCTTACAATTCCTTTTCTTGGCCTCTTCAGTTTGTGACTTGCTCTTATATCTATATATTATTTTCTACCTGCTTAAGGTGAATGTCACTTTAAAAGTCTGAAAGTGAGTTAAGTTTTTCTACTAGTGCAAGCAACCATAAAAAAAATCTAGGTTCATAAGTTTACAGGGGATAACAAGAAATGACTTTTCTTCTATATTAAAATGTTTTTATTTTAAATCTACCTCATAGCTGGAATTCCACCTGCTATTAGCTATTATTTGACCTTAAGAGGTCAAAAGAAAGTCTTTGCCAATAAAATAGACAGCAGTTCCGTTGCCCAGGGATTCTTTATTTTACTTTGTGGTACTTGGGATTTAACCTAGGAGTGTTCTATCTTTGAACTGCACCCCCTGCCTTATTTTGTTTTATTTTTATTTTTATTTTGAAACAGCATCTCTAAGTTATAGAGGGCCTTGCTAAGTTGCTGAGGCTGGCTGTGAACCTGTGATCTTCCTGTCTTAGCCTTCCAGGTACTAGGATTGAAAGTGTATGCCACCATACCTGGCTGGATTTTTCATTTAATTTTAGTTATTTATTTGTTTTGTGGTACTAGAAATGAAACCTGGGGGTATTCTACCTCAGAGCTACACCTCTACCCCTATTTTTGTGTGTGTGTGTGTGTGTGTGTGTGTGTGTGTGTGTGTGTGTGTGAAACTGGGGGTGGAAGTCAGGGGCATTCTACCTCTGAGCTACATCCCCAGCCCAACTTGTGTGTGTGTGTGTGTGTGTGTGTGTGTGTGTGTGTGTGTTACTGGGAGTGGAACCCAGGGGCTTTTCTACCTCCGGGCTATACTCCCAGACCTATTTTATACTTTATTTGGAAACAGGCTGGCTTTGAACCTGTGAAATCCTCCTGTCTCAGCCTCCCAAGCACTGGGATTACAAGCATGTGTCACCAAGCCCAGCCCAGCCCTATTTTTTATCCTTTATTTTGAAACAGGGCCTCATTAAGTTGCAGAAGGCCTCACTAAGTAGCTGACACTGGCCACAAACCTGTGTGATCCTCCTGTCTCAGCTTCTCAAGTGCTGGGATTACAAACATGCACTACCACACCCCACCCTATTTTTGCTTTTATTTTTATTTTGAAACATGGTCTCACTAGGTTGATGAGAGCCTTACTACTTGCCTACTACTGTCCTCCAATCTGTAATCCTCCTGTCTCGGCCTCACAAGTCCTAAGATTATAAGCATGCACCACCATGTCTGGCTGGTTTTTACTTTATAACATTGAGAATCAATATAGTGCCTTAAATATTATTTGATTTATCATCTCGTTTGTACAGAAGGTTTTAAGAAATTACCTGAAACCATACGTATCATCCCCACAAAGCAGGTGGTCCTCTTTTAAAACAGGAATCATGTGATGTCTTATCTCCCCTTAAGATCCCACTCAGGCATCTTCTTGTGTTTAGAACAGAATCCTAACCACTCCCCATGACCTGAAATACCCAGTGTCATTTGCCTTGCTCAGCTCAGCAATGTTCTCTCTTACCACTTTCATTTTTCTAAATACATTTTCCTATACCAGTTTATGAATTCATCTGTTCTCTTGACAAGTAGTTTTTGGAGAGATCTAGTATGTATTAAGTAGTGTTCCAGAAAACAGCACTATAAATACCATTGAGATCAAAGGCAGCGACATCCTTGCCCAGGTAGAGCTTATATCCTAGGAGGGATAAGTAATCAACAAAAGCTGTACACATTAGTGATGGATCCAGTGGCACCAAATGCATTATGGAGTGCAGAAAGAGATGGAGAGAAATGACTTTGAAAAATGTGAGTGAAATGTGAGATGAATTATGAGATTGGTGGAAGAGCAGTCTAGAGTAGAAAAACTCGCAGGTGAAAAGGCCCTGAGGGTAGAAATGAGTTTGTAAGATTGAGAGACAGGAAGAAAGAAATGAGGGCAGAAAAGGAGGGGAGTATCATGGGATTTTAGAGGTAGCAGGGCAAAGTCCTGTGGGAGCTTGTAGTGCTTGGGAAGGGGTCGGGTTTAATTCTTAGCATGTTGGGAGTAGACTCTCAAAGTGGGAGAAAGGAAGCTGGGGATGAGGATGCAGGTTGTCACATTTGTATGTGTGAGAAGCAATGGTGTCTGAGATTAAGAAAATGGTTGTCAAGCCTGGAGAAATATTTAAGATTCTAGAAGTATTTTTTAAGGTTGAGCCAAATGTATTACAATTGGATTCAATATGAAACAAACCAAAGCTGTGAGCTGACTCCTGAATAATTTTTAGCTGGAGGATTTGGGAAAATGGTAGCTGGAAAGATTGAGGGAGGATTGTGATTTGAAGGGAGAGCCAGAGTTCTGTTCGGGTGTGTGGAGTCGGAGCTGTCTGTTGGATGTCCATTGGAAGGTGAGAGGGATGTTTAACATGTTTCTCTGGAGCTTGCAAGAGGGCATAAGAATGGGCTGGAGAGATGGTATTTGAAGTTGGGAGAGTGGCAAATTCATTTAGGCAGGTGACATGGATAGAGAAGAAGGCAGCAGGCTGAGAGCTGGGGCATTACTGTACTTACAGTTTAGAAAGAGAAGGAATTTCTTACACAGGAGATGGTAGGAGATCATTAGCCGAGGCAGGAGAAAATCCTGCCTGTGTAGTATTCCAGAAGCAAGTGAATAAAGATTTTTTAAATGGTCGAATTAGCCCAAAGGACAGTGCTGTCCACTGTGGAGAAGAGAACTAACTGCCTGGCCACTGAATTTGCTACACTGGACACCTGACTGTGTGGATAGGATTGACTGATACGTTAGAGGGGGTGTTGAACTGAGCAAAGGACATTCATGAGTAATTTAGCAGCACACTGAATATAACCCCCCACCCTCGTATTCTTCTTGTGCTTAACAGTATACTTATATTCAGATCAGAATAGAAGTTTCTGTTAGGCTGCATAGAACTTTTGAGTTCATAAAATAAAGGAAAGGATAAGAGATAGTAGATAATACGTAGGGCTACATGGTCTGAGTTAAAATCCTTGCCTTTCTGGCTGTGCTGTGTTTGCTAAATCAACCTTTTGAATATAGACTTACAGTAAATAAAGTAGCAGTATTAATGGCTATGCTGCTAGAATTTTCTATGCAAAGTATATGCGAAGGGACTAGTAAGTCGCATAGTCACTTAGCTTTCTTCCCTAGGGTGTTCTAAAAATATTATGTGACTGCTCTATCAAAATCATTAGACATTGATGCCCATATCAAAGAGAAAGACTTCTATCTCTTCATATTTGTTTTACCCTGGAGAAATAAACAATAGTTCTATTTTAAAACAGTGAGTGTATTAGTTAGCTTTCCATTACTATGACAAATACCTGAGGTAGCAAACTTATAAAGAAAAAAGGTTTATTTGGTTCATAGTTTTAGAGGTTTCAGCTCAGGATTGGTTCAATCTATTGCTTTTGAAGCTGAGGTGAAGGAGTGTGTCATAGTGGGGAGTAAAAAGCTACTCTCCAGATGCAAAAGAGAAGAGAAAGGAAGAGACAAGAACCTCTAATAATTCTCTTGAAGACACACATTCATTGACCTGAAACCTTCACTAGATATTATCTCTTAAAGGTTCCACCATTTCCCAGTAGTGCCACAGGCTGGGGACATATGGTACTTTGGTGGCCACTCCAGGTCAAACTATAGTAGTCAGCTTCCATTTGATCCCAGTGGAAAGATGATAATCACTGTGCTCAGAACTCTTTCCCCAGAAAAAGCTATTCGAGGTGTGTGTGTGTGTGTGTGTGTGTGTGTGTGTGTGTGTGTGTTACTGAGGGTGAAACCCAGGTATATTGTACCTCCAAGCTACACCCACTGTTCTAATTTTTATTCTTTATTTTTAAACAGGGTCTCACTGAGTTGCAAAGGGCCTTACTAAGTAGCTGAGGCTGTCCACAAACCACAATCCTCCTGTCTCAGCCTCCCACACGCTGGGATTACAAGCATGAACCACCATACCCAGCTTCGTAGGTTCTTTTTAAAGAGAAGATCTCTCTCCAGGCATGATGGTGCACACCTGCAATTCCAGTACTTAGGAGACAGAGACAGGAGAATCTCAGGTTCAAGGCCAGCCTCCTTGACCTAGTAGGCTGTCAGTAATTTAGTATGATTCTGTTTCAAATAAAAAAGTAAAATAGGGCCAAGGGAGTTGCTCAGAGGCAAAACACCCCTGGGTTCTATTCTCAATGCTGAAGACAGGGACAGAGACAGAGGGAAAGAGCTAGAAAAAAGGAGAGAGAGAAAGAGAAAGAAAGGGAGGATCTTTCTTTCTCTCTCTCTTTCTCTCCCGCTGTCTCTTTCTGTCCTTTTCTCTTATTCCTCTTGTCTCCTGTTTTTATTTTTATTACTTTTACAAAAATAATTTGCTAATTTTATGGAGAAAGGACACACTAAATTGCAGAGGGCTTCGCTAAATTGCTGAGGCTGACTGCAATCCTTCTGTCTCAGCCTCCCAAGTATGGGATTACAGGCCTGCACCACCACACCCAGCTCAAAGAGGTTTAAAGCAATGATGGCAGTGGTAGGTAATTTTTCACTGTGAATTTCTTTCCAGGTTACTTCCTGGCTCCCCTCTGGCTCCTCAAGCTTCCTTCTTGTTGAAAGCAGGGAAAATTCATTCCTGTCTCTTTTAGCAGACAGTAGACAAACAAAAGACTCTGTGGAAACTTGTGTTCATCTTAACTTTTTGATCTCTTTTGAACTACTGTGACATCCTCCCCGTTTCCTAGCCACTCTTTTATTTCTACATTGGCATCTTTTTAGCTGGGGAATTTGAGTCCTCAAGGACTTTCTTCTTGAATGGCTGAGCTGTTGCGGTTTTGCCCGACTTACCAGGTGTGCTTTAGCCCTGATATTCCCGCATCCCTGGCTCCGCGATGCTTCCTAGCAGCCAGCCTAGTTGTATAGCGTTATTCTTCCATAGTCACTACTCAGGAGGCAGGAGAGTTCTGTGCACAGTGACAAATGATGGCATTTCAGGAAGCTGTTTCCTGGAGCCCTTGTGGAAGCAATTACTATCTTAGAGGAGTTGAGGGTAGGGCTTTCTCTTTTGTTTATTGTTTCATGGAGGCACATGAATCTGTATAGGCGAAATGTGCTCCAAGGTGTTCCTTGAATGAGGTTACAACCCCTGGTTTTGCATCCATTTATGTGTCCCACTCTGCTGCTGCTCTGCGAAGAGGATGGAGGCAGGATTTGCTTAGAGCTGGCTGGTTGGGCCAGAAGGAAGTAGGTCCACACTCAGACCAGAGCTGGGTCCTCCTCCTGCTCTGGGAACCAGGCAGGTCTTCTGTGCATGTGTTTCTGAGGAACCTTCAACTGCTTACATGAACTCGGCAGACACCTGTGGTTTGTTTTGACGGCTGTCCAAGTTTGCACAGCAAACTTTGGGTTTCGTTTAGTCTGGTGGAGTGGATTTTGAGCTTACTATGAGCAGTCTGCAGAAAAATCAAGTGATATAAGTTGGTGTGCAACTGCTTTGCATTGTTTTTAAATGAAAGAAGTATGATGTTCTAGGAACACCTACTCAGAGCCAGTCTTGATGTTCTTGGCTAGAGAGCAGAGTAGAAAGGAGAAACCTGTGAGATCTGAAAAGTCTTGTATTCCAACCTTTCATTTTTTTCAACTGTATTTTGAAAAAGAGTGTCTGTCATATAAACCATTCAGGTTTACTAAATTCTGGAGCTCATTGATCAGGCTGCAAGGGGGAAATCCTAGTGGCAAATGCTGGGTCTGGATTTCAAATGATTAGAAAATCTCAAGCCCAGCTGGGCGTGGTAGCACGCTTGTAATCCCAGCATTCGGGAGGCTGAGACTGGAGGAACGCGGTTCACGGGCAGCCTCAGCTACTTAGTGAGGCCCTCTGCAACTCAGTGAGACCCGGTTTCAAAATAACGAATAAAAAAATGGGAGAGGGACTATAGCTCGGAGGTCGAATGCCCTTGGGTTCCATCCTCAGACCCGCAAAAAAAAAAAAAAAAAAAGAAAATCTCAAGCCAGGTGTGGTGGCACATGCTTGTAACTACAGTACTTGGGAGGCTGAGACAGGAGATCACAGGTTCGTGGCCAGCCTCAGCTACTTAGTGAGACCTTCCACAACATAGTGAGACCATGTTTCAAAATAAAGAATAAAAAATAGGGCTAGGGATATAGCTTAGAGATAAAATGCCCCTGGGTTCAATCTCCAGTACTGAAAAAAAGAAAAAGAAAAAGAAAATCCAATGTTTATAAACTATATTATGTTTGAAAAATAACTTTTTTTCATTCCTACAACAAATTATAACTAAAGGAAATATTTTGAACTTAAAGTTGCAGCAGCCTTTTACAAACATGAACCAAATGAACATAGCCTCTCATCATTTTTTAATGATTTTATCTCTTTTTTTTTTTTTGGTGGTACTGGGGTTCCTGGAAGCCCTTCTACCTCCGGGCTACACTCCCAGACCTATTTTTATATTTTTATTTGGAAACAGGGTCTCCTAAGCCAGCGCGCGCGGCTGGCTTCGAACCTGCGCGATCCTCCTGTCTCTGCCTCCCAAGCGCGGGGATTACAAGCGTGCGCCACCACGCCCGGCTTGATTTTATCTCTTTTAAAGATGTATGCATGTTCTAGATAAATCATTGGATCACATTAAGTTCTTTTTTTGGTAGTATCAATAACTTTAAATAGCCAAAGCAATTAAATTAACAAGTAAATAACCAATAATAAAGTAAATAATGGTAGAATTTTTGTTTTGACAACTCTGTGATAAATCAGGTTTATGTCTTCCATATAAAGTTCAAAGGTTTTGGAGGAGACTGTTTAAATCAGGGTACCAAGGGCTACCGTAACTGCTATTTTTCTACATAAAATAAACAACAATAACAACAATGAGAAACAAGACCAAAATCCCAACCCAACTGTCCAACAACTACCAGATGGTTCTTATCTCATAAAAACTTATGTAGATATCAAGTCATATCAGCACAAAGCCCTCCTGGTATTTGTTATTTCTCTTGTCTCTATTTTTTGCTATCTTTTTAATAATTTTCCCCTAGAGTGGAAAATAAATAAGATCTTTTCTTCCACATTTTGAATCTATTTTAGGAAATGAGGGAATACTGCCATCTTTTCTCACAAGATAACAAAATATAATTGTTGGTAAAAAGAACACAGTTTGCTGGGTGTGGTGCAAGCTTGTAATCCCAGTGCTTGGGAGGCTGAGACAGGAGAGTCGTGCAGGTTCTAAGCCAGCCTCGGCTACTTAGTGAGGCTCTCAGCAACTTGGTGAGACCCTGTTTCCAAATAAAATATAAAATAGGGCTGGGAGTATAGCCTGGAGGTAGAAAGCCCCTGGGTTCCACCCCCAGTACCACCAAAAACAAAAAAACAAACAAAAAAAACCACAGTTTCACCCATTGCTCAGGTCTCAGCTCAATGTCATCTTCTAAATAAGACTCACTGCAATATTCTATACTGCAACTTCCATATCACAGTATTAATAATAATAACTTCTATATCACAATATTAATATTTACTACTATCTGAAAATTGACTTATTTTTTATTTCCCCCATGAGAATTCACACTTCTAAAGGGTATGGACTTTTTCTGCATTGCTTTTTGCTCTATCTCCAACATGTAGAGCAAGTTGTAGAGTCACTACTCTACTGGCTAAATAAATGAATTGTCTCATCTAATATGCAAAAGAAATGTATGCGATATGCTATGGTTTGGCTTTAGAATGTCCCCCTAGACCTCATGTAGACAAGATAGACACATTGGAGGTGGGTCTTGATTGCTGAGAGAAGGTTTCTGGGACTGTGGTCTTGGGGATTATATATGGTCCCTCCTTCACTTGTTCTCTGATTCTGGCTTCCATCATGTGAAAGCAGAGCCCTTGCATCCTTCTCTCTACTTCTGGTATCATCCCCTGAGCTCTGTAGATTTTACCCAGCTTAACCTGGTCTGAAACCCTTAAATCTCCAGAACTGTGAGCATATAAATCTTTCTTCCTCTAAGTTGTTGTCATCAGGTTTTTTGGGTCACAGCAATGAGAATCCTGACTGAAGCAAAGACGTTACCTTTGCCATTTAGAAAGCATGGGAATGGAGACTCGGGGAAAGAAAGTAAATTCCTTGGTATTGTAGAGAAGCAAGTGGAAGAATTTTGTACGACACTGACTTGTCAGATCTTCAGGGTTGCCAAAATCTGTATCCTCGTCCTTATCTGTATCCTTGTGATACTACTGCAAAAAGCACCTTAGAGTGTGAATCAGGAGTGAGCTTAACCCTAGAATACTTAATCACTCATTTATTTATCCCCTGACATGTTTTAGGAAAATTTCAGGTGGCTCAAAACTACACACCATGAAGCTAGATATTATTCTTCATCAAATAAGAGACAGAGGAAAAGCATCCCAAGAGTAGATGAGATTAAAAATGTATGATGAAGCCAGGAAGGAGACAAATACACAGAAAGCTAAATCAAAAGATGCACTCATATTTTGGGGGGATGAGCTGAAAGTTTGATTTTGCATTATCTGGATAAAACAACCAATTGTATTTTTCACAGTTTTGACAATACAAAATATAACCAGTGATTCAAGAGCAGAACAATTTTTGAGATTCCAGAAAAGCATCCTGGGATTATTTTCACAAGGGCCATACTGTGTGATGTGAGAAACGGTACTCTCTACAGCATCCATTGGTAAGTGGAGTCATGTTTTCATAGAGTCATGTAAATAGAGTTAGTAGAGTTATAGTTTTCTTGTTTTCTCTTATAATATGATAGTGTTCCAATGACCATGTGAATAAAACAAGTCAATAGGGATTCCAAAAATAACTCTACAGAAATTCTCAAAAACAACATTATGGGAGCCTCAAAATGATGCTGCTTTGTTAATAATTGATACAGGGGTGCCATAACCCAAAGGATACATTTTCAATCGTTTTGGAAGCATCACATGTATATTGTATCATAAATACTGTTTTCTTTAGCCAGGCCGGTCAGAATTTCAGTCTTTTAAAAGACTGAAAAAGACTGTATAAAGCAGATAATACACAAAGACACCCCTTCTCTCCCCATTCCACATACTTGTAACCTCAAAAAACTACCTGGAGTGCAGAGTCTGATACATTTTAGATGCATAGCCATAGCTCTGAACAGTTAGAAAAATTCAGGAGACCTGGCATAAATGGTTGGATCTGGGATAGGAAGTCTTAGGAATTGTACTTGAATTTCAATGTCTATTAATGTTAATGTATTATTAACCTGTACAATGGGGAGTATTTTAGATAATATAATTTTTATCATTTTTTTTCAACTACTCCCTTGCATGATATTTTGGGGCCTTCTTCTTGGCATACTACTTATAAATGGCTGCTTATTCCTGCTATAGTTTACAGAAAGTGAAACATTTAATTGTGAGCCTACAGTGACACTTTGTCCAATCTTATATGAGCAATGATTTAATTTTGTCTAAATTTATTGAATCACCTGGATGGCTCAAGGTATTAAATAGCTATAATAATATTTCCATGAACCAGCAAATCATTTTCAACAGTGGATTGATTAGACAAGATGGAAAACCTTTGGCGTGTCAAGCATAAGTACGGTTGCTGGGAAATAAGTCAACGAAACACTAATCAGTTCATTTAGGAACTAATAACATCAGCCCCAAGGCTACCAGAGCCATTCAGAGGAGGCTTCCTCTGTGAGGGGCACATGGTCTCTCTGAACTGGTAGTAAAGTGGATTTCATCAGATAAGCTGTCAAATGCTTCATAGAACATGCCTTAGAGAATTAAGCTTCTACTGTTCATACAATTTTATCAGACACTAGCAAAGTAGATTTTCCAGTAAAACAGGAAATTGCCCTAAGGCCATGCTTTTGAACATTTATTCAAGATGTACTTTAAATGCTGTTTCAGCTGTCACTTTTTGCTATCGGCAAAAATGTTTTTGCTTTTGTTGCAGATGAACAGTTTTCTTTAATCACCAAAATCAACTAAAGTGCAGAGAAAACAAGAGCTATAAAATGAGAGTCGTTTGCAAGAAGGGGAGAGGATAGGTAGGTTTTGACGCAAAAGCAAATTGAGCTGATTTGGAACCATGATTGATACTTGAATTCTCAAAAAAGAAACTCATGTGTTTCTGAATGAGGTTACGATTACAGAACTATATTATCTAAGGAGGCCTTATGTATAAGTGTTTAAAACAAAGACTTTGGAATCAGACTAACTGGTTTCAAATGCCAGGTCCAAATACATTAAAACAAAACAACAACAATCACCTCAAATACCAGGGCCACCAATTTTAATTTTGTGGCCTTGGACAAATCTCTTAACTACATTTCTGTTTGTTTCCTCAATAATAATTATGTAACACATAGGGAAGAGAAGGATATTGGGAACAATAGGTATAACACTTAGCATTATATAATTGTTCCCTATTATTACTATAGCATATAAAAATAAAATATTGACATTAATAGTTTAAGTGTCAGAGTCAGTTTCTGAAAGGCACAAGATATGACTATAAAATTTTCTACTTTCTTTAGGAAGTATAGAATGTATAACTCAGAAGTAGGGAATGAATGGCCACAGAACAAGTGAAATATTGGATGTTGTGTAATGAAATCTAATGAAACATACAGGACCATGTTTAGTAGAAAATGACCTGCTAGTTCATGGTAGACACATAAAAATATTTTGTTATACAAATATTCTTATCAAAGCAAATGAGTGACAAAAATGCTGCTATTTCCCTTTAATTTTTTTTAAATTTGTGAATCCAAACCAGAGTCTCAGGAAATGACTGGTTGATCTCATGTGGTATTCATGTGGTTCTCTACTTTCTTCTGTCTGAGAATAGAAGAGCCATTAACGTCTTTTGCCTCAAGTCATTTTTGAGGAGCATCAGTTCATTTCCTCAGTAAAGTAAAAGAAAATGAAGTTGGCTTCTTGACACTTGTCTTCCAAGGCAAACAATATTAAATTATGGTTCAAATCTATACTTTTTCTTTATTACTGAAGAAGCAAACTACCTCAGGGCATTCCTTGGCCACTGTCACTAACACAAGCAGTGCTGATTTTTAAATGACCATGCTATTGGCATGAAATAATTGGTGTTATGAGCTACATTAATGCAATTAATGGAGGTAACTATTAATGCAGCACAATTATAATTTAAAAAAATTAAATACTTTTATGTCTTACTAAGTTGTAATGATTTTAGAACTTATTGCCAATTTTCATGAAATTATACCAGGACTAAGGAGGGAACTAATGAATAACCTTTTTTTTTTTTTTTGGTGGTACTGGGGGTGGAACCCAGAGGCTTTCTACCTCCGGGCTATAGTCCCAAACCTATTTTATATTTTATTTGGAAACAGGGTCTCACTAAGTTGCTGAGAGCCTCATTAAGTAGCTGAGGCTGGCTTCAAACCTGCGTGATCCTCCTGTCTCAGCCTCCCAAGCGCGGGGACTACAAGTGAATAACCAATTTTTATTAAGCTTGAATTTTGGTCATTTTAATCTTAGGGAACTTCACACAATTTTCTTTATAAAATGAGGACTCAGGAAATCATTCTGATAATTTTATAGTATTTGGGGTCCAGTCAAAAAAATATGCATGACAGAGGGTTAGATATTTCCAAACCTCATTCATTCCCTCTTCCTAGGTCCTCAGAAAGATCACCTTGTTTTGTAGTCAGATAGGGCCATGTGACTGTTATGATCACATGGTGACCACATGTCATGTGGGTCTTTTCAGGAACCTCTGCATAATCTTCCATGTTCTCCTTTCCTCCTCTTGTGATTGGAGACTATGTGTTGAAAATATAAGAATTTTCAGTCATAGCCTGCCATGCATTAGGCTGCATATAAACTCCTGAAGATTTTAAAGTCTGTTACTGCAGTAATCCCAAACATTGTACCAGAATAACCTGATAGATATTCAAGGCAAATATTTTCAATGATAGTGTCCAGGATCAGGATCTTCCAATGTGCTGTGAGAAAATTCCAAAGGAAGGTGAAAGAGTAGCCCTGGAACTTGCTGAGACTCCCGTTTTTGAGGAAGTATTTTACAAAGCACTGTACTGTAACTCATCAAGTAGGTTAGAATGTGATATTTATTTTAGAATCACAGACCATTTGATCAGTAGGACCTTAGAAATTATCTGTCAGTACAAGAATCTCACTCTTACATATCTTCTGCTAATTGCTCTGTAATTGAAATTATTTTGATAATTTCTACTTAGGAAAATTTGAATGGTTTCAAATTTCTTCTTTTTTATTTTATATTTCCTCCAATAAAGACATGCCTAATAGTAAAGAAATTTTTTTCTTAATTTAAAAAATTTTAATTTTTTATTGGTGCATTGTAGTCATACATCTTTTTTTTTGTGTGTGTGTGGCACTGGGGATGGAACCCTCCTACCTCCGGGCTACACTCCCAGACCTATTTTATATTTTCATTTGGAAACAGGGTCTCTTAAGCCAGCGAGGCTGGCTTCGAACCTGCGTGATCCTCCTGCCTCCGCCTCCCAAGCGTAGGAATTACAAGCGTGTGAAACCATGCCTGGCATAGTCATACATCTTAATAGAGTGCAAGAAAGCAGAGGCATCCATGTATACATCACCCAATTAGCCCTTCCCTAATTCCCACCCCATTTCCTCCCTCCTTCCTTCTCATGTTTGGCTTAGTGGTTGACACAGATATGTTTGTATATGCACATTATGTACATTAGGGAATTTCCCTGTTCTTCCTTTTATTCCCCCTAAGTTAGGTCACCTTATTTGCTCACCTATAATTTCTCCTTCTTCATCTAGAGTTCCTCTTATGACCCATTTCCCCCGTAGCTCCTGCATATTAGGAGAGCATCCAATTTTGTACTTTTTGTGACTGAATAATCTCACTTAGCATATTGTTCTCTAGTTCCATCCATTTCCTTATAAATGCCATAATTTTGTTCTTCTTAATGGCTGAGTAAAATTCCATCATGTACATATTCCATAGTTTTATAATCCATTCATCTGTTGATGAACATCTTGCCTGGTTCCATAGTTTGGCAATTGTATATTGTGAAGCTTTGAACATAGATCTGCCTGAATTAGTTTGGTTGTTTGGTTTCCATTCTTTTGGGTAGATACACAGGAGTGGTATTGCTGGATCATATAGTAGGTTTATTCCCATTCTACTGAGAAACCTCCATACTGTTTTCCAAAGTGGTTGCACTAATTTGCAATTCATCATGAAAATGTATTAGAGTTCCCACTTCTCCACATCCTCACCAGCATTTGTTATTGTTTGTGTTTTTAATGATTGCCATTCTAGTTGGAGTTAGGTGAAATCTCAGGGTAGTTTTGATTTGCATCTTTTTGATTGCCGATGATGTTGAGCATTTTTTCATAAGTTTATTGACCATTTGATTTTCTTCTTTTTTGAAGTGTCTATTTATTTCACTTTCCCTTTTTTGATTAAAATCAAAGAAGACCTTAGAAGATGGAAAGATCTGCCATGTTCTTGGATAGACAGAATAAATATCATAAAAATGGCCATACTTCCAAAAATGATCTACAGATTCAATGCAATACTCATTAAATTACCAAGGAATACCACAGAAATAGAAAAATCAGTCCTTAAATTCACTTGGAACAACAACAATAACAACAACAACAACAACAACAACAACAACAACAACAAAAATCCCAGAATAGCCAAAGTAGTTTTCAGCAACAAAAATCACAATACCTGATTTTAAACTATACTACAAAGCCATAGTAATAAAAACAGCAAGATACTGACACAAAACAGATACATAGACCATTGGAGCTGAATAGAAGACTCAGAAACAAATCTGCACACTTAGAGCCAATTGATTTTTGACAACGGGGGTCATAAACATACACTAGAAAAAAAGATAGCCTCTTCAACAAACCATCTTGGCAACACTGGTTAACCATATGGAGAAAATGGAAATAAACCCCATTTTCTCACCCTACACAAGAGTCAATTCAAGATGAATAAAAACTTGGAAATTAGACTAGAGACCTTGACCCTTCTTAAAGAGGGCATAGGTCAAACACTGCAACACATAGACACAGGTAAAAACTTTCTCAACAAGACCCCCAAAGGCACAAGAATCCAAAAGTTGGATCAATATGTGGGATTGCATTAAACTGAAGAACTCTGTAAAGCAAAGAAAACTATTGAGAACCTCAACAGAGAGCCAACAGAATAGGAGAAAATTTTTGCCAACTATTTTTCTGATAGAAGACTAATATCTAGAATAAACAGAGAACTCAAGAAACTCAGCACTAAAAAACCAAAGAAAAGTTTTTAATAAAATATCCAATATGAGCCGGGTGTGGTGGCGCACGCTTGTAATCCCCGCGCTTGGGAGGCAGAGACAGGAGGATCACGCAGGTTCGAAGCCAGCCACGCGCGCTGGCTTAGGAGACCCTGTTTCCAAATAAAAATGTAAAAATAGGTCTGGGAGTGTAGCCCGGAGGTAGAAGGGCTTCCAGGAACCCCAGTACCACCAAAAAAATAAATAAATAAAAAATAAAAAAAATATCCAATATGATAAGAGCCAAGATAAACTTATGAGGTACATAGTTCTGCCTGGGCACCAGAAATGGGTACATGTGTGGGTTTAAGTGAGAGACTGTTTCCTGGAGAAGACAAGCTCTATTGAAGCCTTGAAAGATTAAAAAAAAAAAAAGAGGTAGCCTGACAAAAGGGGCAGAGAATGTTCCAGACCAATGGATCAACATGGGGGAGGTCAGGAGACTTAGAAAGGGTCTAGTTAATTTAGGATCTTCAAGAAGTTCAGTCTGGCTGAACTGTTGGTTGCATGTAGGGGACGGCACAACTGAATGGCACTGGGAAGTAAATAATGATGGAACATTTGTACTTACACAGTATCAGGAAGAGATGGGGAAGGAGCTGAGACGTGAGGGTGTCATACTGTGCATCTGACTTAATATATGGATCCATGAGGGAGTCACGTGAGGTGACTTTTTGATTCTGGTTTGGAAATTGCAATGAGTGGTTGGCTGTAAGAATCCCCGAGAGAGGAGATTTAGAAGCAGGATCAGATATGCAGGAGTCTGTGTGTGTACATCTCAGGATGTGCGTGGGGAAAAGTGTCCATAAGTGAAGAGAAGGGCAAGTGGAGTTGCGGCCAAGTTGGATTTGGGATGCTCGTGAAAGGTCTGTGTGGAGGCGTGCGAGGCACTTGTAAACAAAGATAGGGAATTGAGGAAGGATTTGGAAACAGATTTGAATTTGGAAATTATTAGATTGGCTAAATGATTTTTTTTTTCTTTGGTGGTGGTACTGGGGTTCCTGGAAACCGTTCTACCTCCAGGCTACACTCCAAGATCAATATTTTTATATTTTTATTTGGAAACAGGGTCTCCTAAGCCAGCGAGCCTGGCTACGAACCTGCGTGACCCTCCTGTCTCTCCCTCCCAAGTGTGGGGATTACAAGGGTGCGCCACCACGCCCGGCAAATGAGTTATTCTAACTAAAGCAAGAAGATATAAAGGTGGAATTCATACCCTAGGACAGCACACACATTTAAGAAAGAGAAGAGGGCTGGGCATGGTGGCTTATGCTTATAATCCCAGCACTAGGGAGTCAGAGACCGGAGGATAATGGTTCGCCGACAGCCTCAGCTACTTAGCAAGGCAACTTTGTGAGACCCTGTTTTGCAACTTTGGAAAATCCTGTTTCAAAAAAATAAAAATACTAAAAAAACAAAATAGGAGTGGGGGTGTAGCTCAGAGGTACAATGCCCCTGGGTTCTGTCCTCAGTACAGAAAGAGAGAGAGAGAGAGAGAGAGAGAGAGAGAGAGAGAGAGAGAGAGAGAAAAGAAAAGAAAAGACCATGGAGAATTCTCAACACTGTCACAGAGCCAGGAAGAAAGTCAGGTGTGATCTCACAGAAAGAAGGAAGGTTTTAAGAACAGGGTGATCAATTATATATTATGCTTTGAACATACGGATTACAGAAGGCTTTGGAAATGTGGGACTGCTTGGCGAACATGGCAAAGCTCTTTCAATGGAGTGATGAGAATGAAAAGCAAGTGGTAGGTGGATGAGAAAGAAACATGGGCAAGAAAGTGGTAGTAAGAAGCACAGTACATGAGTAAGGCTCAGTGACAGAGCCCTTGCCAAGCATGCATGAAGCCCAAGGGTCAATCCTCGGTGCTCGGTGATACAAAAAAAAAAAAAAAAAAAGAAGAAGAAGAAGAAGAAGAAGAAGAAGAAGAAGAAGAAGAAGAAGAAGAAGAAGAAGAAGAAGTAGTAGTAGTATATAAAATGTTTAAAAGAAAGCCAGGCATGGTGGCACATGCTTGTAATCCCAGCATTCGGGAGGCTGAGACCTGGAGAATCATGGTTCGCGAACAGCCTCAGCTAACTTAGTGAGGCCCTCTGCAACTCAGTGAGACCTGGTTTCAAAATAAATAATAAAAAAATAGGGCAGGGGGTGTAGCTCGGAGGTCAAATGCCCCTGGGTTCCATCCCCAGACCCGTAAATAAATAAATAAATAAATAAATAAACAAATAAATAAATAAAATGTTTAAAAGATTATAGATTTTGAGGATATAGCAAAGTACAGATGGATCTTGGGGGAGACTGTGGTTAGGGGAATAAAAAGGAGAGTATATTTGTAGGAAAAAGAAGAACAACAATCAGAAGGAGGGGCTGAAAGTACAAGGATATAGAAGATGATTAATAAATGGAGATTTCTAATGTGTCAGAGAGGATTGAGATTCTCTGAACATCTTATGAAAGAAAATATAACATACACTGTAAAGTAGAAGAGAAAAGAAACTCTAATACAGATACAGGAACAGTATTGAGCATTGGAAGAGAACAAAAAAATCAAGGGATATTTTTTCTCCTAGTGCTGGAGATGAAATCCAATGTCTCATGCATGGTAGACAAGTGCTCTACCATTAAGCTACATTCCCAGTCCAAGGGAATTTTTAAAAATGAACTAGCCACACATAGATTCCAGAACAATATTTAGATTTCAGTTGAAAATAAGACATTACTATATAACCATGAACCTATGATGCTGTGTCCTTTTTCTCCAGAAGGAGCAATGAAATTGACTCTCTCAAGGTCTAAAGTTTCATTGAATGGATAAACAAAAGAAGTAAAAAAAAAAAAAAGAGCCTCTGAATTAGATGAAATAAGAAGAGTGAGTGATTCTGAATAAATAAGAAAGACTCAAGAAAGGAAATAATGTAGAATGAGCAAATAGAATGTGTTAATTACAGAGGCAGGAATCCTAGAAAGCTTACAGGATGGGAGATGATGTTCAGGAACTAGAATACTGGAGTTTGTGATGTTCAGTTTATAATTTGAAAAGAGACTCCCACATCGTGTCCCTGAAACCTGTAAGTGCTATCTTCTTTTTAAAAAAAGCGTCTTTACATATGTGATTAAGAATCTTGAGATGAAGGGATGATCCTGGATTATCTGGGTGATTCTAAATGTAATCTCAAGTTCCCTTATAAGAGGAAGGGAGGAGGGGAGGGAGAGAGGGAGGGAGGGAGGGAGAGAGAAAGAGAAGAGAGAGAGAGAGAGAGAGAGAGAGAGAGAGAGAGAGAGAGAGAGAGAGAGAGAGAGAGAGAGAGAGAGGAATTGACAGAAATAGAAGAGAGAGATGAGGTGGTGATCTTAACAGAGAAACATCTGAAGATACTATATTATGAGGTTATGAGGCTTGGAAATGGAGGAAGGGTCTATAAAGGAAGGAAAATAGGCTTATCTAAGCCTTATTTAGGGTCTCTCTCTCTCTTACACACACACACGATTAAAAGCAGCAGAAACTCAAGACAAGGAAATTTGTTACATAAATATCAGCTGACAGATATAGGATCATATCTACAAACAAAGATAATTTTATTTTTTCTTTTCCTATTTAAATTTCTTTGATATCATTCTCTTATTGGTGTGGGAAGAGTCTCAAGGACTAAAGTGAAAAGGAGTGGTGATTATGGGCATCCTTGTCTTGTTCCTAATTTTAGAGGGAATTCTTGCAGTTTTTCTCCATTTGATATGATGTTGGCTTTGGGTTTATTGTATATTAACAAGTGGGATGACATCAAAATAAAAAGTTTTTGCTCATCAAAGGAAACTATCAACAATCTAAAAAGAAAGCCTATAGAATGGGAGAAGATCTTTATCAGCTGATAACTCTGATAGAAAGCTAATATCCAGAATATACAAAGAGCTCAAAAGACTCTACACTAGAAAAACAAATAACCCAATTAAGAAATGGGCAAATGAATTGAATAGACACTTCACAAAAGAAGAGGTACAAATGGCCAGTAGATTAATTTAAAAATGTTAAACATCATTAGCCATTAGGGAGATGCAAATCAAAACTACACTAAAATTCCATCTAACCCCAATCAGAGTGGCAAGCATAAAGAAGTCAAATAACAACAAATGATGGTGAGGATGTGGAGTGAGAGGAACTCTTTTACACCACTGGTGAGAGTGCAAACTAGTTCAGCCACTATGGAGATCAGTGTGGAGATTTCTTAGAAAACTGGGAATGGATCCACCATATGATCTGGCTATACCACTCCTGGGTATCGTTCCAAAGGGGTTGAAATCAGAGAACTAATAGTAACATACGCATACCCATTTTCATAGCAGCACAATTCACAATAGCAAAGTATGGAACAAACCTAGGTCTCCATCAACAGATAAATGGATTAAAAAATTATGAGAAATACACACAATGGAATTATACTCAGAAATAAAGAACAAAATCATGTCATTTGCAAGAAGATGGAAAGACGTGGAGAACATTATGTTAAGTGAGATTAGCCAAGCACTGGAAGACAAGGGACATATGTTTTCTCTGATATGCTCAAGGTAGGGAGTATTAGGGATTACTGGAGGAATTCCAAATAGTAGAGGGGAAACCTCGGCAAGCCAGAAGGGAAGGGTAGGGGAAGAAGAACACTGAGGTTAATTAATGGAAAAGCTAAATTCGAATATGTGTAGAGATGTGAATATAACATTATTAACCTGGACCTCAGTATGGGGGGGGGAGGAAAAGGGGGAAGCAGGTGGGGGGGAAGGACACCTAGTACTGTGTGAATATATGCCATTGTCAACATTATGATGTGAGACTATAGTGCACCAATAAAAACAAACAACAAACAAAAATATTAGCTTAGATAGGCCACTAGAGGCTGAAAAAGGCAAGTGACACTTATTTGAGACTTCTGCCCTTCAGAACTGTAAGATACACAGGTTTTGCTGTTTTAAGTCACCAGGCCAGTTTGTGGTCATATTCTGTAGCAGCCACAGGAAATTGATAAAGTTTGATCTTGTATAAATGGTTTAGTTCTGGGTTTAGGAACTGAGGGTGGAAATTCATTGCGTTTCATTAAAATCAAGAAGTTGGGTCTCTGAGGCAATGGCGTAACTGGATTGTCTACCCGCATGCTAAAATTCCCTTGGAAAAACTGAAAACTAGGGGGATATTTTGGGTCTAGGCACCAAAGTCTTGAATTCAATGTGGATTTAGTGTCAAGAGGGTAGTTTAAAAGGGGATGAGGAGAGGAAGCGAATGCTGCCCCAAATTTCATGAGCCTCTAGGGGTGGGGAGATGGAATACCACTCCAGTGGGAAGGAGAGTTGCCTCTTTGACATCTGGGGCCTGCAGTGGGGGGGCACCATGGACTGGGGGAGGCATGAAATTTCAGGGACTGAGACTGGTATCTTCAGAGGAGCAGATGGAGAGCAGAGGTTCTACCTGGTGCACATTTCAGATCACTTGCTTATTAGCTTCCCAGATATGAATTTCTTAGGCTTTAGAGTTTATGTCTCATCTCACATCACCTTCATAATCTCCTCCTTAAAACACCTTTGTTGTGTCTATTTTTCTGCCAAGCGTGTTAATTTTTAATATCCTTTAATGCGTGAAGTTAAAAGCAGTAGAAACTCAAGACATAACATATTTCCAACAATAGTCAATGCCACTTTCTTTCTTGTTGGTTTTATGAGAGCCACAGGGGCAAGTTGGGGATTGTTTCACATGAACAGCTGCCCATTGCTGGACATGAACAAATGAACCAGAAGTGATTTGTCTGCAAACAATGCACTATTCGACCTGCATACTCTACAGAAATGTTGACTTTCACTCAACCAGTAAGATTTTTACAGACACATTACAAACAGATATGTTGACATAGCTCAGTCTTTGATATGCAAAGGATAGAACTTCATTATGAAGTTTATAAAAGCACATTCTGTAGAGCTTATCAGATGACTTTCATCTTTGATAGTCTATGGACTATTATCCAGTCTTCACACTGCACCTGTCTGGTACGGAGATAGCATGTTATCCCAATTTTAGGGACTATAAAAGATAAATGGAATAAGCCTTATGGATTTGCCCACATTAATTACATCTTAAAAGGAGATCATAGCCCTTATTTTTGGCTTGTAACCTCATGTTCTCACTTTACTTTAGCTTTATTTGGAAGCATTAAAAGATGTGTTTTGATGCAGACTTCTACCTGTTTTCAAATCTAAATCAAGAGTATTTTATGCTGTTTATGTAGTATGGTAAGTTAGCTCTGCTACAACACTTACTTTGAAAATTTGTTCCACTACAACCTATAGAGAATAATTTGAACCTAATATGAAGTTTACACCTCAAAAACACTAGGTAAATGTGAAATGGTATACCCAGTTGGCTCTAGAAGCATAGGAACACAAAAAAATCACCCCAAACACCTCACCTGTCTACCAACTCTCAGATCACTGGTTATCATGAGCCACTCCCATCCACACCTGTATTACAACTGTCCCTCCTATATCAGAGAAACCTTCTGCCTCTTCACAGTGACTCTCTACAGGCAAACTTCACTGACTTCTACAGGCAAACTTCAGGACTTTTCTAGTAAAGTATCATATTATAAATATTATCATTATTATCATCAATATTATTATTATTTTTGGTACCGGGGAACTGGGGCATTCTACCTCTAAGCTACATCTTTTTATTTTTTAAACAGGGCCTCACTAAATTGCTGAGGGTCTCACTACTTGCTGATGCTGTCCTCAAATCTGTGACTCTCCTGTCCTTGCCTCCCAAGTACTGAAATTACAGGGCTACACCACCATACCCGGCTAAAGTACCACACTTACTGAAGTGTTTTTTAATTCTTAACCACCTCATATGTGCAAGATGGTTGTACAGTTTTTTATAGGTTCCTATTTAGTTTTTATGTGCCACTGATGAATGTTTTATACCCAACCCTACATTTTGCTCTATTCCCTGGGGCTTATTTTGCAAGGAGTGCACACAAGGTGACTTTTAAGAATACATATGAGCCGGGTGTGGTGGCACACGCTTGTAATCCCCGCGCTTGGGAGGCGGAGACAGGAGGATCGCGCAGGTTCGAAGCCAGCCGCGCGCGCTGGCTTAGGAGACCCTGTTTCTAAATAAAAATATAAAAATAGGTCTGGGAGTGTAGCCCAGAGGTAGAAGGGCTTCCAGGAACCCCAGTACCACCAAAAAAAAAAAAAAAAAAAGAATACATATGAGCCGGGGGTGGTGGTGCACGCTTGTAATCCCAGCATTCGGGAGGCTGAGACCTGAAGGATCTCAGTTCGCGGACAGCCTCAGCTACTTAGTGAGGCCCTCTGCAATTCAGTGAGACCCGGTTTCAAAATAAATAATAAAAAAAATAGGGCACGGGCTGTAGCTCGAGGGTCAAATGCCCTTGGGTTCCATCCCTAGACTCACACACACAAAAAAGAATGCATAGGATACACTGTACATAAATGCATGTGGAATATAGTTCATCACACTCTTAAACTGCACAAGTTATGTAGCACTGATGTGTCAGGCACCATTTCACATGTGGTAGGGGACACAAAGATGAACAATTATTTTGTCCCTGCTTTCTAGGATCATGTCTGCCTGAAAAAGTCACATACATAAATATATCTAATGGTAAGGCATATCATAAATGAAGAGTTACAGTCTTAGAGAGTAAAGGGTTCTATGTTTTCTCTCATACATGGAATCTAGAAAGAAATTGGGAGACTTCAGATAAAAGAGGAGACTCCAGTGGAACAACATTGGGGGTCTACTGGAGGAGGGAATCTTGAGGAAGGGCACTATTGATGAAATAACACCGTGCAGGTACACAGGATTATCAATGCTAATCTCACTAACAGGTATGGGGAGGGAAGGACAGTGAGGTGGGATCTGGAGGAAAACACACCAAGTGTTGTATGTGTGTATATTCTTATCATTCTGGACCTCATTATTAGGGGAAATCTGAATTGCCAATAGAAATAAACGCTTAAGAGCCACTCAGCAAGGCAAAACTTTTTTACTTCTGCAGGAGGATGTAACCCACAAACCGTTGGGTAGGGAAGCACATACGGCAGGAAATATGCTGGGGTTTATCCCTGACTTGATCCTGTCCTGTGCCCTTATTGGTGAGGGCTTGGTGTCACAACTCTGTGTGATTGGCCAGTTTATGGCACAATCCTGCATGATTGGCTAGTTTAAAGATAGGTGGGAAGTTGGACTTCTGCAGTTTGACATAAAAAAAAACTGAAGAGTCCAAAAAACCACAAATTATAAAATCTTTAATGGCCACCATCTGACCAACCTGCTTGATAAAAAAGACTTTTCTATTTCTCACATTAGGATGTATAATTAAAATGTACTAATAAAAGTACATTATTAAAAATAAAAAATGAAGAGTTACAATGGTGATATGGGGCCGAGGCTGGATGGGTGGGTTCTCATGCTTTCCATAAGAAGAATCAGACAGAGGCACAACTGTGAAGGGAGCAAGACTCTATACTGGGCTTTCTGTGGAGGCACGGCACTGACCAAGTCAATTTTGTATACACATAGGCAATAGGTAGGCTTGGCTTCAGGGGAGGGATGATTTCTAAATACTCTGGAATTCATAATCCTTTATTGGTCATGTAGGTATTGTTAGCTGCAAAACGAGCAAGAGTAAGATAGGGAACATGAAGAACCTGTTTATCTGTATTAGTCAGACTTGCTTCATTATTGTATGGTGTTTGATATGCTCAAATGGTGTATGGGATTTGGCTGACATTGGAGACCACATGCACAAAGAATTCACTGTAGTCCATAGTAGATCAAGCTCTTAGAACACAGACCAAGCAATCAACTGCTCAGGTTGAGGAGGCCAAGGTCTGAACTATCCCAACCAAGCTACTGTCCTTCTAGCCTGGAAAATGAATAGGGAAAAGGGACAGAGTTAGTAAATACAAAAGACTTCTCCGTTTTCTTTATTAAACAAGTTTTTTTTTTTTTTTTGCAGTACTGGTGATGGTACACAAGGGCATTCTTTGAGCTACACCCCTAGCCTACATTTTTATTCTTTATTTTGAAACAGGGTGTCACTGAGTTGCAAAGAGCCTCACTTAGTAGCTGAGGCTCTTCTCAAGCTGTGATCTTCCTGTCTCAGCCTCCCAAATGCTGGGATTACAAGCATGCGCCACCACGCTTGGCTCTTAAACAAATATTTTAGGTCCCTCAGGTAGTGTGTTGTTCATGCAGGAGAGACATTTTTTGTTGACTCTTCAGGACACTTCTTTATTCTCATCTGATGAACCCAAGATTTCACTCCAGCAAGTTTCAGGAATGTATGACTAGTTAGAAGTATATCATAGGGTCCTTTCCTCTTCTCTCTCTTTCTATTTTGTGTGTGTGTGTGTGTGTGTGTGTGTGTGTGTGTGTGGTGCTTGGGATAAAATCCAAAGGCCTTCTACCTCCGGGCTACACTCCCAGACCTATTTTATATTTTATTTGGAAACAAGGTCACAGTAAGTTGCTGAGAGCCTCACTAAGCACCTGGGGCTGGCTTTGAACCTGTGCGATCCTCCTGTCTCAGCCTCCCAAGTGCTGGGATTACAAGTGTGCGCCACCACACCCGGCTCTACTCTTCTCTTTTAATTGCTGTTCAGGTCTCTCTTTTCTTCCATGTTTGAGTAGGAACTTGTTCACTGGCCAAAAGAAATGGAAAGGTGATTCCAACCTTGGCAAGGACCTGGAAGAACATACTCATGTACAACAGTTGCTATTGACTAATTTGTTGTACACACACTTTTAATTTAGTTTCCTTTGCTACTGCTAGGTTATTACCCCTTCCCTAGGATACCAGGAAGAATCTTCAATGTACTATTTTATAAGAACTCAATTTAAGTCCACTTCTGGTGTCACTAGTATTTAAGGAAGGGCAATAGGAAACACTTTATCCCAACATAGATGAGTTTCTTGGCATAGTTTATTCACTGTTTTCTTTAAAGTGTGATTTATGCTTTCTGTTTTCCCAGTAGATTGGGGTCTCTGGGATGTATGCAATCTCCATTTGTTGGCCAATGCCTTGCTCACGTTGGGTCACTACTGTAATAAAGGATGGTCCATTTCTACTCTACACAGAAGAAGGGAGCCCATATCTTGGAATTAGTTCTCTCAAGAGAACTTTATTTCTGAAGCTCTTTCTGTTGTGGTGGGATAAGCCTCCACCCACGCTGAGAAGGTATCTACCAATACAAGCAGGTACCTGGATTTTTCTACAGTATGGTTCATCTGGGTAAAATCTACTTGTCAATCATCAAAGGCTATGTTTTCCAGTCATGATGGCACACACTAGTAATCCCAGTACTTGGGAGGCTAAGATAGGAGGATCACAGGTTTGAAGCCAGCCTCAACAACTTAATGAGGCCCTCTCAATGTAATGAGACCCTGTTTCTAAACAAAAACAATAAAATAGAGTTTAATGTATATCTCAGAGGTAGAATGCCCCTGGGTTTCATCCCCAGTACCACACAAAAATAAAAAAAAATAAAAGGCTATGCTCCCAGATCCTGAGTTCCTTTCACAGTGGGAGGACTGTCAGTTTTGAGAGTGTTGCAAGTGCACAAAAGGCAATTGTGAGTTACTTATTGGATAGTTTGCTGAGGACATGACCTTGACAAGTGGGGCTTAATGAAATTCATCAGGGTGTCTCTCTCATAGTGAGAACTCTCATGTAGGTGTTTGACTAAAGGCCAAACCAGTATTTCAAACGGGAGGATAAGCTCATAGTAATTCTGTCTCCACGGAGTGAAGTCAAAGCCCCATTCTTGGGCCTTTCTTGTATCCTCCTTAGTATAAAGAGGATTGTATTGGTGTAATTCAAGCTGGGCATCAGTGCTCCAGTAAAAGATTTTTCCTTTGCAGCTTTTGTGGCTCGATCAGCAGCCTGATTTCCTCTGGCTTCCTAAGTGTCAATTTCCTGGTGGATGGAACAGTGCATGATTGCCACCAGTTTTGTCTTTACTCCTGTATTAAAGCCAGGATATCAAGGAAATGTTTGATGTATTTGTTTTCAGTAATGAGGAGCCTCTTCTTTTTCCAAATAACTCTGTGTGCATATATTATCATGGAAGCATATTTTTAATCAGTATAAGTATTTACCTTCTTGAACAGTTTGAGAGCTCTCTTCAGAACAAACATACATTGGCTAGATTGTATTGCAAGAACATACCATCCTTTATCTGGTCATAGGCTTCTGGCTATAAGTATACCATTTTGGCCAAAATTGATTTCAAGGCACTATCCATGGGGACCCATGAAGTATCATCTATTTCTTACAGGTAAAATAGATAACAAACAACCATGTGCACACATGCATAAATAGACTATCAGACTAGCCCACAGACAGATGGAGAATCTTCACATAGCAGAGAACTCACTGATGGGAAAAATTGTCCCAGATAGATTCCCTAGTTCCCACTCAACCACGATTCTAGCATGAGAGGCACCACAGAAGTTTGCACCAAGGGAACCAACAGAATGCCCACCACCCAAAGGGAGAAACAGATGTGAGGAATCAAAGAGCCATGGGGTGTACTCCATGGGAACTTACCCAGATGGCCAGGATGTCCAACTTACTGAATTCAGTTTCCTTCCTCCGAAGTCAATCTGAATGTCAGACAGAGCTGTGTCTGCTCAGGGAGAGGAAAGACAGGATTTCCTAAGATGAGAAAGAACCTTGGCAGCTGCTGGGAAGTCTTCAGTCTCTCCTGTCTCTCATGGGAGAGTACGCCTATCTGGATGGTTCTTGTAACAGTGTGAGATAGAGCTGCGGGTTCTTGTTCTTAGCTATTTTAGAAAAGAATAGCCAGAACTACACTGCTGTAAGCTTAAGCAATTTTTATTATTACAAAGCTATAAAGAAGGGACAGAATATTAAAGCACTACATCAGAGAAATGTAATGGAGTGCCTTGAAAATAAGACACTGAGGTTTTGGATATAGAACAGTTTTTATAAAGATTTATTATCTTCCATCTTGCCTAACCAGTAGTCTTCCTGACGGGATATAGGTGTGGATCCACCCATTAACTCTAGTACAAGGCTTTTGATATGATTATGAGGAGTCACTATCTTCCATCCTGTTTAGTCTTTCCATTTGCTCCTGACCTAATGCAGATATAGGCCCACTCCTGTCTCAGGTGCAAACCCAAATCTTTGTTAAGACCAAAATGTGTTACTTGATTAAAAAGTCAGGGATCCCATGGTATCTGCCCTCTTTAAAGGAGGCCTGTACCATCCTCCCAGTCCTTGGGGAGTTTTAGCCTATCTGCTAGAAGTTATTTATTATGTAAACTTGTCTTTAAAATATGAAGACCCTAGGCTACAACTCCTTTGTGTTCTTACTAATCACTTTTGGTGCAGGGAACTCTGCAGGGTAACAGCTGCCTCCCTTCCCTGCCTGAGTGCCTGTGCAGCTACCAAGCTCTGACTACTTTTCACATTTTAGATTAATACCAAAGCAATTTTCCAATACATTTTAAAATTAGTACTAAAGCCATTTCCCAATTCCAGCACACTTCTTATCTGAGGCAGTCTTCTCTGTCTGCCAAATCTGGAGTGGCCAGCTCACTACAAATATTCCCACCTTAACCCCTCTACATAGGAAGAGGGTAGAGGGAGAGTCCCTCAGAGTGCCTGGCCTGCAGAAAGTTGGGAGAACTCAGGGCCTTGTGTCTACTAGGCAAGTGTCCTACCACGGAGCTATGTCATCAGCTTTTTCTGCCTGACTCTCTGTCCTAGGAGGTTGATCCCTAAAATCTCCTTTTCTGTATTCTAAATGGGTTGAGCCAAGGAAAAACTGGCAGGAGATCAAAGGGCAGGAGGACAAACAATCAGGGGTTTCATCTCTGCTCCCTCTCTGCTTTGCTACCACATGTTGGCAGTAGCTGAAATACAACCCTTGCCTGGAAGATCCTCCTTAGCAGCTCTAGTTTTTATTGTATCCTGATAACACTATTTCCTCCCTTTTCTTCTTCAACCAAAGTAATAGTAATTGCTTCCTTCTGATGCTAATCAGTGCACTGTTGTTTCCTGTAACCTGCCCTTAGCTCTGTAATTATTCCCATTATTAAAGTTTCTTTATCTGAACTATCTGGGAGGAGGGATGATAACTTCTCTTTGTTGTAGGGACCCTGATTCTTCTTCAAGTTGTCCTGAGAATGAATATTGGTCTCAGTATTCCCTTAGATTTAAGTTGGATCTTATAACCTATAAGAGTCCTAGTTTTGAAACTAAGGCCATTCCCTGCAAATAGGGGTTTTAAAATTTGAGAATTTACATAATTAAGCATACCCATATCTATTATTATATTTCTTACTTGAAGGCTAAGAGAATCTGAGTGTCCTTTGTGTTCCAAAAGAAATGTTAATTGCTACTTATAGTTAAAATAGGGTGTGGTTTAATAGATAATATAGCTATTCCATATATATCAGATAGTATATTGAAAGATCTTTTCAATGACATAAATAATGATTAATGTATTTACTTTTAATGACATGCTAGCATATTGTTTGAACTAAAGTTTTAGGTTTCCAGCCAAACATAGGCTTACTCATTATTTTTCCATAATGGTTATTGGAAATGTGGTATTTTTCTTATTTTATCTAAAGAAAGGATAGTGTCTCCCATCACACAGTTACAGACAGGAGCTCAGTTGATTAATATATAATAGTGTAGAGGTAGGCAACTTATTCTTGGATTTTACCAAAACATGATATAGTTCAATGAGCCAATCAATCAAGAATTATAATTATGGTACACAAAGGCTGGTACTTTATTTTTAATACTATAAAAAGGTATTGTTCTGCATTTAGAATTGTAGGAAAAAATTTATAAGTTTACACAAAATACATAAAATTTTATAAAATATTAGAGAAACTTTCTGGAATGAATCCTTAAATGAATGAGAAAAGTGTTAAATGACAGTAGAAGATTGAAGGATCAGTTAATAAATAATGTATGGTATGACAGGTTGTATTTATTTATTCCCATTGGGGAAATAACATGAGGTTAAAAAAATGTTTGCTATTTTGGCTCCTGTCTGATTCCCTGGCTGGAATTTCTCCTATCCAAAGTGTCTTTATTCTGTGTCTGAACAACTCTTTGGGGCTAGGATGCCCGCAGGATGGAGCAGGGCTTATCCTGAGGGACAAACAAGACAGATGATCCAATATAAACATCAGTCCATAGGAACTGGCAGCAAAGCTGAATCTAGCCATCTAACCACAGATTATTATTATGCAGTGGTGAAGCTAGCAAGTTCTTTTTACAACCTGTAATATCTAACTTCCTGTTGGCTCTGCCTATGTTATTCCATGGTATAGTTCTTGAGGTTAGGAATTCCATCTTAATTTAATTTCTTAAGCACCTCATAGAAATTTTGATGCTTATGTAATAATTGACATAATTAAGTCAAGGTTAAACCGAAGACACCAATGCTGACATAAGTAAACAAAATGCCTTTTTTTAATTGTTTGAGCATTAGTCATCTCTCATTTTATGTGATCAAAGAAGACTGTACTTTCTTTGGACTGAAGTTCAAATTAGATAATTCATTAAGATCTTTTCTGGTTCTAGGATTTGATAATTGAGTGTGAATTAATGAAGCCCTACAATGCTGTTTGCCAAAAGAAGTGATGCCTTTGATTTATGGTAGGCATATCTATGGACTAGACTGTACATTGCCTATTGGACCTGTACATTGGCTATTGATACATTCTTTTTCCAGAAGTATCCTGAGTCATTTACATATGGATTGGGTGAGATTGGGCTTTCTAATGGGCACAAGAGGTATAAAGTCTTTCCTCCCAGTATTCATGTAATTGTTACTGATCTTCAGGCTCATAGCAATGAGCAAGCTGGAGAGTTGATGAGGGGGCTGGTTGAAAGCCCTATTAGAGGTAAACAGGGTTCTCTCCCTCTTTCTCATTTGCACTGCTGGTAGAGTTAATGTTTTGAGTCTGAAGGACACTATGACTGTTATCAGTTTTATTGGACAAGTGACTATAAAGGTAATTAAAGAGACCATGCCTAATAACCCAACTCTTACAATTTAAAAGTAAGAAAGAGGCCTGATAGGGTACCAGGGATATACCTATCATCCTAATTAAGTGCTAACAAGACAGTTGTCCTCAGTTTGGTAACTTTAGTGTATTCCCTGTGTTAACTGTCTCTAGCCAGTGGACTCATCTGCAATTCTTAATTCTTCTCTACAGTGGCCCTTCTTCATTCTCCACATGAGCAATGTTTCTGTTGGTCTCAGTGTTTAGCAGGTGGTGTCCCCAAAGCACTCACCCCAAATTGTTCATTCATCTACCTTCTCGCACCTTCCCCCTGCAGTTTGGATTTGGTCAAATTGCCACACAGTTTGAACTTGTCATTTCTCCTAGCATTTCTACTTTATTAAGCAAGCTCACCTCATAAATGAAAACAGGAGGAGATATGTGGCGCGGCTTTTCTCTTTTAACTTAAGTTAAAAAATCACCTAGCCAACTTGGATTGCTTCAGGGAAGTGGGTAGAGATAAATCAAATATTTAAATGAATCAAATGAGGTTAGACAAATGAACATGCATAATCAAGTGGCAATTTTCTAAATCAGAAAAGCCTTTGGCCCTAACTATATTCCAGTACCTCAATATTGTATGCTAAAAGGTTGAAAAATGTTTTTAGAAACAATAGTTTTTGATGTACAAGTCAAAGAAAAATGATGCTGCTTATAATTGCCTGAAACTTCCACATTTTATTTGAGAATTTGTATGGCTTTTTTGTCTTTTTAAGTATTTGAATTCTAGGATGGATGTGTGTTAACACTTTCTGTGAGGTAGATTCAAAGGGTGAAACCCAGAAAGCCCAATAAGCCAGTATTTGCTGAATGTTAAATTTAAGGAAAAAAAAAAAAAGACTAGCCATTTCTATTTAGCCATGAACCTAGGTATAATTTAATGGACAGGATATTACCCTAAATAGAAGATTCAGTGGTAAAAGTATGGCACTTTGATTATACTTCTAATTTGAAAAGAATACTTTCCTTTAGGTATAATAAACAATTACTGTGTGCAACAATATGGAGATGTTTTAAACACAAAAATGATTATTTTCTACCCAAATAAATCTCACCAAAGCTGCTCTTTTATTTTCATTGTCTGCAATATTTCCTGTGACTTCTATATCTTAATATTCTTTGTAAGATTTTTTTCCAATCAATCTGTAATTCTCTGACTTTCAATATGTATGTGTAGAAATTTGTTCTTAAACCCTTTCTATTATTTTACTTAGATTTTTATTTTTTATTTATTTTTATTTATTTATTTTTGGTGGTACTGGGGGTGAAACCCAGAGGCTTTCTACCTCCGGGCTATACTCCCAGACCTATTTTTTATATTTTATTTGGAAACAGGGTCTCACTAAGTTGCTGAGAGCCTCACTAAGTAGCTGAGGCTGGCTTTGAACCTGTGCAATCCTCCTGTTTCAGCCTCCCAAGCGCGGGGATTACAAGTGTGCGCCACCACGCCCGGCTATTACTTAAAATTTTAAAAAGACAATATCTGAATAGGTCCAATATATTTCTTGAAAAACTTGCATCAAAGAGATGTCTTTGATTCCATATGTCATTGTTGATTATGGATACAAAATTCAGTCAAAGTCAGCCTGACACCTGATGAATGACATGGTTGGAATCACAGAAAGTTATAGCCTTGGAATTGTTAAAGATGACCATGGGGTTTTAAGATTAAGAAATGATATTTTTGGATTAATCTTTGTATACCATGTAATATAGAGACAGGGAACTTTTTTATACTTATAATTAAACATGCAAAAAAGGCACATCAATGGTGCTTCTCTAAAAAAGTTGAAATAGACAATTCAGGATTCTCACGAGAGAGACCAGTGATTTCAGATAAATTTATTTTTGTTTTGAAAACACCTGGTAAAACTGGAATAGATAGCTATATCCTTAAGATATTAAAACATGCTTTAAATAAAATGTCAGCATGTTACTTAGTGAGAAAATATTAAAGAATTTTCTACCAAAGTTGAAAATAGAACAAAGTTGTCCGCTATTTCTTAACATTGTATGGGTGTGATAAGTCAATAAAATTAGAAAAGTGAAAGCTATTAGAAGTTAAAAGAAAAGGCAAAACCACTTCTATTGGTAGGTGATATGGCATAGGGGAAAAAGTGCTGTAGACTATAATAGCCATCAAAGATAAAAACAAAAATTTAAGTATTCAGTAGGCTCTCATTGGCCAATGTGAGGGTAATTTGAATACCAGTAAAATATTCAAATCTGAAACAAAATGCTTAAATTCACCTGAAACAAAATTTGAAACAAAATATGCTTAAGTTAATAAACTCATAGTAATGACAAAATTTAAAATTCAAATCACCATTGAAGGATACTGGAGGATCAATTTATTATTAGTGCACTATCAAATAAGGAAAGTATCATTTTTTATATGAATTATAGCTGAGTAGAATATAAGAGGAACTATCTCATTTTAGATGTATTTCACTAAAGAACTAATAAATGTGGGCATTGATTATCAATACCTGTTAATTCAAAAAATAAGAAAAGCAGAAACTATAATCTTTCTGTTATAAAAATACAATTCCACCTTTAGAGCAGCTTAGCCATTAAAAAATTAAGCATGGAAATCATTAATCTTCAAAGCATCCATTGTAGAAATTGAAGAAGGTAGAGGGATATATTAAACTACACCATAGGGTTCAATCAATAAAATCCAGGCTTTGAGAAATTCTATGTGATAAAGTTTTTTCAGCTAAAATTACAAGGAAATAAAAAGAAATGGATTAAATGAGATTTATAATATATATCAATCAACTGAAATGGCTGTTCTGCATTTAGATTTATTTATTTATTTTTTTTTTTTGCAGTACTAGGGGCAGAACCCATTCTACCTCCAAGCTACACGACTGGCCCTATTTTTTAGTCTTTATTTTTTTTAAACAAGATCTCACTAAGTTGTGGAGGGCTTCACTAAGTAGATGAGCCTGGCTGTGAATCTGTGATCTTCCTGTCTCAGCCTCTCAAGTACTGAGATTACAAGTGTGTGCCACCATGCCCAGCTAGATTCATTTATTTATTTATTTATTTATTTATTTATTTATTTATTTATTTATCTTGGTACTAGGGATGGAACCCAGGGGCTTTTCTACCTCCAGGCTATACTCCCAGACCTATTTTATACTTTATTTGGAAATAGGGTCTCACTAAGTTGCTAAGAGCCTCACTAAGTAGCTGAGGCTGGCTTCAAACCTGTGTGATCCTCCTGTCTCAGCCTCCCAAGCGCTGAGATTACAAGAGTGCACCACCATGCCTTGTTAGATTTTATTTTAAAAAAGAAAATAAGCAATGGTCCTACAAAATACTTATAAATTAAATTACAAACTAGATATTTGATTATGTTAAGACATTACTTTTTTAAAGGTGCACTAATAGTACTGTGCTTATGCCAATTATGCCTCTCCCGTTAGAGATATATTCCAAAGTGTTTATGTATGATATAAAGGATATTGTGGGAGAATGGATAGAAATATAAGCAGGGCAAGACTGGTCATGAGTTGATATTTAGCAATTGACAGGCATATGAACATTATACTCTGTGTAACTATTTATATTTAAAAATCCTTATAATAAGATGCTAAAGAAGAAAGCAGCTGTCAGGCTTTCTGAGTCAAAGTCATTAATTGCAGGCAATGGACTCATCTCAGTTGATATAACTGGATCAAAATTTATTAAAGGGCATTAGGAAGTTCATAGACTTTTCAGAAAGACAAAATCTTAGAGACTACGTGGACAAAGGCATCTTTTGGGTGCTTCCTTCAATACTCACCCACCACTGGGTAAAGCTCACATGTGATACTTCATCCTGGTACTAGATGCTGGACAGATTATAGCATCTCTACTTTACAGTGCTCTTTCCCGAATCTCTGTCTTGACAGGGCCAAGGTTCATGTGCTTGGACCTCAGCTTTAGGAAGGCAAGGAAAGTGAGTATCTGACTATTACCTTGGGGAGGAAGGATTCATAATGTGGGAAATTCTCTAACATAGTGAGGCATTCAATATACTGAAAAATCACAAAGTGTGACACACGTCCATTTCCAGGAGCCCTTATTTTAACAGAAGTGCATTAGAAATGCATGATTACTAAAAATATCATGGCTTTGGGTCTGATGTTAGTTTGATGGAGTTGGATTTGTGTCCACCATCCAGAGCTCTGGATAAATTTAGGCAACTGAAATGAATCAAAGGTAAGTGAATGAAGTACCAGTTCTAACTTATGTGCAATTTCTTTAAATCTTGATCCATGTTGAAAAAAGATTTCTCTTTGCAGTACTAGGAATTGGACTTAGGGACAGCCTACATCCAAGCTATACCCCATCCGTATTTTTTATTCTTTGTTTTGAAACAAGGTCTCCCTATATGGCAGAGGGCCTCCTTAAGTTACTGAGCCTGGCTTAGAACTTGTGATCTTCCCATCTCAACTTCCCAAGTCCTGGAATTACAAGTGCATCATTATGCCCAGCCATATTGAAATATTTTTAAACATAGTAAATAGTTATATTTTTAATTGTCTCGACAAGTTTTAGATCTACTTAAGTATGAGTTTTTATTTTTGTCAAAATAAAGCATATTAGTTATTAGTATTAAGAGACTTACTACACAAAAGTGCTGTATGTTCAACTTTTAGCAATTTATTCAAGTGTTTAGGTCTATTTTCAGACTTATGGACATGTTCTTATTTTGTTCTTCTAGACATGAGCAACCTTTTGACCCTAATTATGCTTAAATAGGATTTTAGTCTTCCAGTCTCTTTTTCTCAATCTTGATCTCATTCTTAAAATATGATTATATTACAGTCTTTGGCTATTTTTTAGACTTTTATTGGTACACTGTCTCATAGGGCGAGTGGAAGGGATATGGTTATATCTCAACACATCACTTGGTGACTTCCCTCCACATCCCACTCTGTCCCCCTCTTCTTCCTCCCAGTACACAGTAGAGAGACTAGTGGTGATTAACTTTTTCTTTAGTGGTTTTAAAAAATGCAGTCATGTTAATTTCTAAGCCATATAAAAAAGTACAATTATGTTTTCTTCATTTTACATCGTTTTACTTTTCCTGGAATTTAGATTTTCTTTTTAATTTTTTATTTAATCTTTTTACTATAAACCTAAGACTTCCAGACTTCAACAGCTCTGTAAAATGCCTCTCAATTCAATACTGTCCGTGGTCAAAACTATCAAGTAGCCTGTTTGCTCCTCTTCTGAATCTCCTCTGTGAGACCCTAAAAGTGGCTGGGCTGGTTTCTTTGCAGCCTGCTGTACAGCTCTCACCCCAGTCCTATCTCATACTTGTTCATAATAAATCAAAATGTTAATCCCATGTACCAATTAAGTACTTGACACACAATACTTCACTCTGCCCTCAGAAGTTTCAATCATTCGATTTATATTTGTTAGCATTTACTAAGTACCCCATGCCAATTTAATGGCCAGACATATGCAATTGAGTAACACAGACGTATTCCATGTAACATATGGTGCAGGAGGGAAGCAGCCTACCATCACATACATGCAGGAAGTGATAAACACATGAAGAACATGGATTACAGGGGGCAGGGAAAAAGTTCTTAGAGAAACTAACACTCAAGTTGGTATCTGAAGGATTTGTTGAAATCGGTGAGGCAAAGTGAATGAAAGGAGGGAAAGTGAAAGAGAATCTTCCAGAGATAATGAGTACCCAAGCACAGGCCCTCTGGCTGGCTACAGAGCTCCACATTTGGAGGCTTGGAGGTATAAGGGACAGAGAAGGGTAGGATGCAACAGGACAGGCAGGGAATCATTCAAGGACTTGGGTACTATGTTAAAGACACCTACTATGTTTGATACCTACTTCTGGTTCCTGCAAATTAATAACTTCTCTGGACATTGGTTCTCCTCCCTTTTTTCTTGCTTTGGGATTTGCTTTCTCTACTTTTTGTACACCCGGTGTTGTTCTTGGGAAAGTAACTTCCTACTTTAATCTTTATTTTAAGGAACTGACCAATTGACTGCCAGGCCATGCAACCAGATGTCTGTGGTAAGGATTCTTAGAAGCAGGATTGAACATCTGAGATGTAGACACAGTTCTATTCTGGTGTTCTTGACACATGAAGTTTTTGTTGTGCTGTTGGGGTCGCAAAAGCATATTTTTGGGACACATCGCACAGTATATGATCATTCCTCCAGTAACTGCTCTCTGGGGAGGACCAGGGAAATGTACCAGAGGCCCAAAGACCTGTGATACTGAGCAGCTAAGCTAATCCAAGTGACAGCCATTTATCTTTTCCCCAGGGATGAATTCAGTGACATGTAGCCTGGGCCAGTGACACCTTCACAACCAGAATACTTGGTGAACAAATTGTGAAAGAGAAAAATATCAAGCAGATGTAACCTGTTGATGGCATAGGAAGTAGACATGAAGAGACCTTGAATTGTTTCCATTCATAACAAAAGCACCTGAATACCAAAAATTCTTGGTAAAGCAGTATCTAAATCACAGTGCTATTTTATAAGGCTTGGATCCTACAAGAATCTCTCTACTCTTTTTTTATCAAAGCCATCTGTGACTATTCATCTTACAGAGAGAATGTATGAAAAAAAGGGGTGCTTGATAAATATTTTAACAGTATGAGTAGCGGAATCATGTTAAACAATCACTTTCACTTTGGGATTAAGTTCTTTTGTATAAGTAGCTGGAGTTCCGATGGTTGAGAGCTGTTTGCAGGTGAGGTCTTTTTTCTTCCCATTCTTGCCAGTGATGGACACCTGGCTCCTGCCAGCCGGGCTGCAAACAAAGTATGCTGTTTGTGGCTTCAATCAAAATGTATGTTGTTTTAACCTGGATGATATTTGGTAAAGTTCTTTAGTTCAAAGAAAAATATTCTGTGCTCTGTCACACTTAATAATAACTCCCATATGCCCGAGTCACGTTGATCACATTCAAGGATTTGCAGGAGAACTTGTTTTTCTCTGTCTGTCATCAGTTACAAGATACAGGAAGACAGCGAGACTCAGCCCGCATTCTGCTATAGGAAGAGAAAATAAGATTCTCATGGGGGAGGAGGAATATTCTGTCTGAATTCAACCATGTTGTATCCTGGCCCCTTGCATCTTGGCTGTCTTTCACAGTTTCCGTGCCTTTTAGGGTGTCTACATTGACTATGTCAAAGAATAACTGTTAGTAAGTAGAGATTTCATTGATGTCATTCTTTGTATGGACCCCAAAACAATGAGCCACTGATTAAAGCTTGTAGATCTGGTGTTCAGAATTTTCAATCTGGAGCTGCTATTTGAAGAGCTTATGGCTGTTTGAGCAGAGCACCCAGAGGTAGTGTATTGACTGGAACATGAAACACTAAACCAAAATTTCCCTGAAATCAGAGGTTTTTTTTTTCTTTTTTCTTCTTTTTGCGGTACTGGGGTTGGTACCCAGGACCTTTCTACCTTCAAGCTACACCCCCAGCCCTAATTTTTACTTTTTATTTTGAAACAGGACCTCATGAATTACAAATGGCCTCACTAAGTAGTAGTTGAGGCTGTCCTCGAACCACAATCCTTCTATCTCAGCCTCCAAACAGAGGTGAGTTTGATGAATTTACCCCAACTAATTTAATCTGACACTTCTGTATAAGTTAGACTATCAACTTAATAATGGAAAAACATAAATTTCCTTTCCCCCCTCCCTTCCTTTATTTCTAAATCATTTAGTGAATTCTTCATATTTGTTTAGGACTTTATAAGTTTCTCTAATTTATGAACTCCTCCATCTATTGATGAAGATATTAAAGTCCAAAATGGTTGCATGAACTATCTTGATTTACACAGCTCATATACAGCAGAGCCTAGATTTGAATTAGGTTTGTCCAGCTTCAAAACCATTGCTGTTTTATTCATTTATTTTTGCTACATTTGAATAGGAGAAGTTTCATGGAGAGTTGTATTTTAACTGGAAGTGAGGAAAGGAGCCCTTAAGGACTCTTTGAGTATTCCAAATTGGTATTGCTTATCTCCAAAGGACTCATTAAGGAAAAAAAAAAATATATATATATATATATATATATATATATATATATATATATATATATATGGCGTATGCCAATATTTGTTGAGTTTTCTGACTAGTGACTAAAAAGCTTTCCTGAGCATTGGATTTTGTGAGAGTGTGGATGACCCTGTTTAAGTACAATGATGAAATCACATGTGTGATGCTTTGGCATCATTTCTCCTCTCCCTTGGCCTATATAATCAGGTTTCAGCTGAAAAGAGAGAAGTTCCAGTAGTAGAGCTTGTTCCAGTGTCTGAAAATGCTTTTAGATAAGAGGTATGCCTGTCTGAGAAGAATATGCCACTTCATGAGGAAGTGGCTTCCCATTCCTAGATATCCACATAGAACCTGAAAGACTGTCTGCCCTGGGCGCTGCTGAGAGCAGGTATTGTGCTGGCTGAAGTTTTGAGAAAACCAGCTCCTGTCTTGATGGTTATGATTGTCTGTCTTGATGCCTTTAAATGCCAGTGGCCTCTTCATCATGTGGAGGCCTCATTGGAAAGAGTCTGGGCAAAGGACTCAAGGCCAGGTTCTGCTTCTGCCTCTACCTGGCTTTGTGACCTTGACAAAGTAGTTTCCCCAAGTCTCTAATTTCTCTTCTAAAAAAAATTAGGAACATTTTCATATTTTTAGAAAAACACCCCCTTTTCCTTCTTTTCTTTATTGACTCATTACATGGGGCTCATTTCATGTAGACCCGTAAAGGCAAAGATGGTGTGGTCCTCCAGAGACCCGGCAGGTTGTACCCTCTGGCTTCTTTCAACCTCTAACCTACTAGCTCCCAGGAAGCTGAGGAGTTTATAGAATGTAACTTGAAAACCTTCCTTTTAAACATTACCAAGTTCTTTCTAATTCAAACTTTTGATGATGATTCTACTGTACAGGGAGCATGGAATAATAGCAGGAAGAAGAACATAGACTTCAACTTATCATGAGGAGACATACTGACCCGTTGCTTTCCACCGTCCATTGTTGAGTTAATAATGACTGAAGTCATTGTACTCACTGGCCCATGAAAGTAAAGAAGTTGTATCAAAGAACCATTAAATACATGGAGTCGAATTTTTCAGCGTTATGCAAATTTGAATATGTGGCTGCTTTAGATGCAAGTTTTCAGACCGGTCTTCCAAACTGCCAATCTCTCTTTACAAATGCTTGAACACAAAAGTGTTTGCTCACTTCTCACATAATGAAGCTTTTTAAACTTACTACAAATGATACTATTCTTACACTGGGACAAAACAACCGGCTCACATCTCTTCTTTTGTTGACCTAGCGCTTGCCCTCCTCCTGAATGTGTGCCTTGAAATAAATATGTAAAGGAAAAGTAGGAATTTCATTCCTAAAGAGATTTCTTTATGCTTGTTTTATACCAGTTTCTTACTCTGCCTGCAAGTTAAAGCCATAAAATGCATAGATGTGGCCTTTATTACGCTTTGAAGATCTGGCATGCTTCTATGTGAATATCATTTCATCTGCAGCATTTGAATTGGGAAAGTCCTTTGTGTGATTTCAACAACCTTTTGTCCGGAGAGTTAAATGCACTGACAGAGCTTTTTGACAGAGTCATAGAAAATTCTCTGCTGAATACTTAATCAGTTCCTAAGCTGGCTTGTTTCCATTTTTCCTTTCTTTAAGACTATGTTGCTAGACTACTAGAGTCTTTTATTTTTAACTTGTGACAGACAGTTTAAGAATAAATAACTTTAGGCATATTCTATACTATATTATTTTCATTTCACATAGTCAATATTTTATATACATACATTGGGATTTGTTGATATTCTATGGTTATACCTTGGAAAAATTAGTTTATGTTTTTACTAATGCATTTCCTTAAATTTATTTATTTATTTACTTATTTATGACACTGGGGACTGAACTCAGGGTCATTCTACCTCTGAACTACATTCTAAGCCCTATTTCATTTAGTTATTTTTTTGAAACAGGGTCACACTAAGGTGCTAGGGGTGTCCTCAAAGTTGGGATCCTCCTTTCTCCGCCTCCCAAATACTGGCATTGCTGTGCCTGGCTTCATACTTTCCATTAAGTGCAATAGCTTGGTATTTAATTAAATAGTAAAATTATCATGATATCTTTAAATGTTAACACAGAAATCTAAATCAGATGAGATTCTATTTCTAGGGATCAAATACAAGAAGACATTTGGGCGATGAGTTAGTAGAGAATTACTATCATACTGAAAGAAGCAGGGTGGAGGACAGCCAGCGACATTCAGATTTTTCTCTCTTTCTAGTGCTTCACAGCAGGACCTCTTCCTGACAGATTTTGTAAATAGAGAAAGGCAATGCTCTTATGGGGTGAATCCTCACTTGTTGAGGTTCTGGAGTAAATAAAGTAGAAGTGGAGTGTTTGCCTGATTTCTGCTCTTCCACCTTCTATGGTCAACAAAACATAAGGAAAAAAAATAAATGTTTTCTCATTGTGTTCTATATAGAAACAGACTTCCCTGGTCCTTTGAGGAAGGGTCAAATTTTTTTTTTCCTGAGAAAAGTAACTTTAATTTTCTTATCCAAACTGCGATATACAGAGGCGATCCTTTTCAGAATAACTAGGATAATGCTACAAAAACTTTTCTAGAAAGTTTCAGTTTAAAATATAAAACTAAAAAGAAGCTACCACAAATAGTTGTTACAGATTGTGCCTAAATAAAAATATTCAAGTGAGGAAAATATTAACCTTATGCTTAGAAACCAATTCTTATCTTTCTTGTATTAAGCATGACCACCTTGTGCTCTCACAGAACCCAAAGCTGGAAACAAAAATTCTCTCATTCAGTTTCACTTTAAAATACAGTGAGCCGGGCATGGTGGCCCACGCTTGTAATCCCCGTGCTTGGGAGGCGGAGACAGGAGGATCGCGCATGTTCGAAGCCAGCCACGCTGGCTTAAGAGACCCTCTTTTAAAAATTAGGTCTGGGAGTGTAGCCTGGAGGTAGAAGGGTTTCCAGGAACCCCAGTACCACAATAAAATAAAATAAAATAAAATAAAAGTTTACAGCATTTTCAAGTGTTACTAAGTTGCTTATACAAATTCAATGTTGAGTATGACTTCAGGATCTGCACTTTTTATGTCAAGTGCTTTAATTAAACAGTTTAGGGCCTCCTGTAGTTTTCCACACTCTTTCAGTTCCTTTCCACGAGTCACAAGAGTCTCATAGTCATCCACAGCCTCCACTGTCTCTTCCTGGGGAGAATCAACCAAGGACTCAGCAGGGGCCAAGAGGAGTCAAGAGAGCTCTGTAGGGGAGCGTCGAGTGGCTTGGACATAGTTAGCCCACTGGATTCTTTTTCTGAAGGCAGCATCTCTCCAGAAAGATGTTCTTCTGTGTGCGCCAAGGCTTCGTCACTGCTTTCTTCTGCTCCTTCTTCCAGACTTTCTTCAGTATCCTCTGCTTCGCTGCTGTTGTCAAATCTTTTCCACATGGTCTAAAACCAAATTGATCAGTGACCTCCTAGAAGCCAGAGATCTCCTAGAGTTTCCAGTCTTATTTACGTTATCAGGTACTGTAGGTGAAAAGAACCTTCCCAACAGACTGGTGTCATTTATGGGAACTGAAACATCAAATTGTTTGACAGATGCGAATTTAAAGGGAGATGTGCTGAGTGGAATCGTGCTTGACGTACCTTTAGGAGCATCATCCTCATCCTCATCATCTGACATAATCCTTCTATCTTTGCTTCTGGCTTTAACATTAACTATTACCTCTTCTGGCTCATCATTTCTCTTAGAAAAATCCAAACTGAGAGATGCTTTGCCAGGTACAGACTCTGCTCTGGAATCAGCTGCAGAGCCACACAAGCTAGTTTCTTTCTCAACATGCTCCAAAGATTGACTGAAGAGATTCTGTCTATTGTCTGCAAGTTCTTCTAGGAAAAGACTGAAATCACATGCATACTGTGAAGATGCTGAAGGTTCCCTTCCGACTTGGCCTCATTTACTTGGGCATCCTGCAGCGGATGATTGGTTGCCGACAACTCATTACATACTTCAATAACAGATGCATTTGATTCTATGTTTTGCATTTCATTTGTTATGGGATCAGTGGACCAGAGATGGCAGTCTTGTAAAAATCTCATCATCTTGTAAACCTAGATTTGACCTGAGATCAGCTCTGATTGGTTGGCTAAAAGAACCTTCCAGAGGGTTCTCTTGCAGTGCCTCTTGCTTGGGCCCCTCTTGTAATGTCTCTTTTTGCAGAGCCTCATTTTCAGTTGCAGAGCTTTCTGGTGTTCCCAATGAAGCATCAGTGCAAATCACTTTGTCACTTTCAGACTCTATGGAGAAAGTAACTACAGAGTCCACCTCACCTGCATTCTCATGTGGGTGCCTACCATCTGGCAAAGTGGGGACATTCTTCTTTGTGCTGGAAACAGCTTGGGACTCACTCTCATTGGAGTGATCATCAATACTAATATTTGCCATTTGAAAACTGACATCTTCCTCGAGAGGGTAAGAACTTATAAGAGGCGAATGCCGTGGCTGTGGTTTGTGCAATTCATATCATTTCTTTATCTGAGAAGGAAATACAGGTGCTCTGAGGCAGCCCCCCTCATTTCCAGTTTTTTGTTTTTCCATCGTATTTTGAGACTCAAATTCAACAAGGAATTGTGCTTTCTGAACTCCTTGTTCAATATAATGAGAGTCTTCTATCACATCAAGCTCTTCTTTAGCAGACAGATCATGTGTGTATATCAAATCATGATCTGATATTCCAGCTATCTTTAGAGAGTGCAGGTAGGCAATATGTTCGTCTAGCTTCTTATCAGATCTCCGGCAATATGTTCGTCTAGCTTCTTATCAGATCTCCTCTGAGAGGCATGCAGAGATTGAAGTTGCATATGGGTTGCCGAGTTCTGAAGCTCCTCAGTTGTAAAGAGTTCTCTTAATTCTTGCTTGCTGAAATAGCGGAATGGGTTCTTCTTATCACCAGTAGTTTGTCTGAGTAATGTGTCCTTGGAAACCTGTCGTCTGTATATTTTTTCCTCTACAGTCCCACAAGTGATTAACCTATAAGCCACAACATTCTCTTTTTGTCCAGTTCGGTGAACTCTATGCACAGTTGGAGCATCAGTTGCTGGGTTCCAGCTGGGGTCAAAAATGACCACTCTAAAGCTGGGCGTGGTGGCACACGCTTGTAATCCCAGCATTTGGGAGGCTGAGACCTGGAGGATCGTGGTTCGCAGACAGCCTCAGCTACTTAGTGAGGTCCTCCACAACTCAGTGAGACCCGGTTTCAAAATAAAGAATAAAAAATAGGGCAGGGGGTGTAGCTCAGAAGTAGAAGGCTCCTGGGTTTCATCCCTGAACCCACCAAAAAAAAAAAAAAAAGACCACTCTAGATGCTGCAGTTAATGTTAAACCAACACCACCTACTTGAGTGGTAAGCAGAAAAACAGAGTAGTCTTTATTTTGTTGGAATAAGTTAATTCTCTTTTCTCGTTTCAAAAGATGAGTAATTGTGCCATCAATTCGTAGTATCTTAAAGTGTTTATTCTTTAAGAGGTGTTCAATGATGTTTAGAATTTGTCTCAACTGGTAAAAAACCAGAGTTTGATGCCCTTCATCTTGTAGTCTCCTTAGAAGATCTATTAAGAATATCATTTTTCCAGATTCGCCCATGAATGTATCATCAGTTATGTGATCAATGTGGTCCATCTCTGAGGAGTCTTCCTCCTCATCTCTATCTTCAGCAGAGAATTTGACAGTCTCTAGATTTAGCAAATGACAAGCCCGTGCTGACAGCAGCCTAGGATGATCACACAGCTTCTTTAGGACACCTAGCTTAGCCAAAGGTGAGCGTGTCTCTGTTAACAACTCCTTGATGTGATCTAAAGAGACACATTTCCTGTATATTTCTTCTTGTAAAGGTACAAGACATATCCAAATGATTAAATCATTTTTTTTTCCTGGAAAGGGAAGGCATTTCACAGATGACAGCATCACCTGGATTCTTTTCACCAAGCCTGACCTCTGGGTTGCTTAACTTTTTCTTCTGTACTTCTTTGGTCCTCCTGAGAAAATAGGGTTTTATGATTGTCATTAAGTTTTCTGATATCTCAAATCCCAGGGCTTTTTCTCCTGGGGTAGCATCCTTTTCTCTTGCTCTAATAATAAGATTTTCATACTCCATTTTAAAAGTTTTTAATGTTCCTAGCAGGGACCCTTGGCAAGCAAAATCAAATTGGGACCCATAGTTCTTGTAAATTATTCTGGATTGGGGTTCCTGTGAGAAGGCGATTGCGTGCAGGGACAGCACGATCGCATATTGCTGACTTCGTAGGTGAGCTTTTTATTTTATGGATGACATAGTCCCATACAAACTCTTGGCCACTGAAGCTTGAAAGTTGCTGCCAATTATTGATCAACATTTGGTACGTAGTGATAATGACACCGTCCCTTTGCTGAATCCGATTGAGGCTTCTGGTGCGTCCATCCATGCTAGGGCCATGAAAAGTTTTGACTCTCATTCCTGGAGTCCACTTGGCAAATTCCTTTGCCCATGTGCTAATGAGATGGGTTGGCATGATCAAGAGCACGTGACCTACAGAAGAGGCATCAAACACACCAGAAAGAAAAGCAATAATCTGAATAGTCTTCCCTACCCATATCATCTGCTAAGATACCCCCTTTCCTTCCATCCCTATAGAGGCTGTGGAGGAAGGTTATGCCTTCCTTCTGGTACTCAAAGAGCTGGTTGTACAGTTCTCGATAAAGAGAAGGCCAGAGTTGCAGACATCTGCAAATTCATCGTCTCCATGTTCTGCCAACTCCTCTAATACTTCTTGTACTTTTTGGATTCTGCTCATCAACTTCTTATTGGGAAAAATGTCCTTTGCTAAATTGAAAAGTTTTAATGCTTCTTCCAGATCTCCCTTCTTAGTTGCTTCTTTGGCCTCTTTCACATGTCTCAGATAAAGGCTCGTCTGCTCTTGGCTCAAAGTCTGCACGTCCAGTTCTCCCGGGACCTCCATGGTCCTCCAGATGGATACGGGTATCCCTGCTGAAGCTTGAATTTCGCTGCTTCCACCCGCACCGGCTTGCAGCTTAACGCAGGGGGAAGACCAACCGTAGACTTCCAGGTCCGCCAATCCCGCGCTCTAGCTCCGCTGCCTAAGCCCCGCCCATGAGGGCGTGGGTCAAGTCTTGATAAAGCTATTTTCTTACAGACATGGGCAATGATGGTGGCCATTATCACACTACACACTATTTATTTGGAACTTAATTTTCATATGGAGAGAGAAGGTCCTTTTTGTTTAAACAAGAACTGAATTTTGGAGAAATGTGGCTTTGAGAGACACAACATGCATTACAACATCGTGATGTGTTCAGCCAGATGTCTGCAAGACTGGAAGTCACCTGTCTAAGTAGGCCATATGCATGTTCTAAAAGGTGGAAAAAATAGAAGAGAAAAATTAAACGTGTCAGAGATTTCCTTTGAGTATCATATTATTCCAAGTCACATGGATACCTTGTGTTTGTAATTTGCCAACTACAAAGTTGCCCTCATGGGTATTAAAATCAGTGATCACTCTCATTTCAGTCTTGTATTACAGTCTTGCTCTATTGGCCTGTATCATAGTACAGTTAGAATGCAGCAACTAGGGCTCTCTTAGGGCAATTGTTACAGTATAGTGAGATTTTTTTTTGGCCACATGTGGCAAATGTAAATGAATGTGCATTTATTCTCTTGAGATCCTTACCCATATGTTTGAAAATTCTATGCAGTTGAAAATCCTGTGCAGCAGTGGAATCATTTGAATTAATTTATCTGTTTTTTTTAGAGTTTGCAATCACATGCTCAGTAGTCAATAAGTATTCATGAAGTCAGCAGAGTGTAGCTCTAATTTCTCAGTCATACAAGAATGGCTGAGTTTTTTCAGGAACATCTCTACTTGAAGACAAGGGATCACCGCACTTTTCAGATAAGGGAAGGACAATTCCAGGTGGGGAAAATGGTCATGGATTTACTGTCACTTACTCTATTTTTAACAACCCAGTCACTTCTCTGGTGGCTGCTGCCTTGCACAGCCTCTGGCAGATGGTAGGTACCTAGTGCATAATTGCTAAATAAAAGAATGAAATCAATCTCCAGGGCATGCACTTCATTTTCTCTGCAGCTACACCATCGGCATGGCAACAGCCCAGTCAGCAAGTTATTTTTATAATTTCTTCTTTTTTTTTATTTGCTGCTTTCCATAAGGCAGTGGTCTATATGCATTTTGGTCATGCACCTCATTAATTAGGATGTCTTGCATATGAATTTCCCAACTAGGTATTTATTTATTTATTTATTTATTTATTTATTTATTTATTTATTTTTGGTGGTACTGGGGTTCCTGGAAACCCTTCTACCTCCGGGTTACACTCCCAGACCTATTTTTATATTTTTATTTGAAAACAGGGTCTCTTAAGCCAGCACTGCTGGCTTTGAGCCTGCGAGATCCTCCTGTCTCCACCTCCCAAGTGCGGGGATTACAAGCGTGTGCCACCACGCCTGGTCCAACTAGGTATTTTATAAATAAGATAGTACATGTTTAATAAAACAGACTTAGTCGGGGGAAGAATGGGATTAAGTGAATAGAATTTCTGATATTTTATATGTGCATTGCCGTAAATTGTCTTGCTTATCTTCCTTGCTCACTCCATTTTGGAGACTCTTAGCTATAAGGGGCAAAAGAATTGAGGGGCTGAAACAGGAGAGTCGAAGGTTTGAGGCCAGCCTCAACAACTTAGCAAGACCCTGTTTCAGAATAAAAAGTAAGCCGGGCGTGGTGGCACACGCTTGTAATCCCTGCGCTTGGGAGGCAGAGACAGGAGGATCACGCAGGTTCGAAGCCAGCAGTGCTGGCTTAGGAGACCCTGTTTCCAAATAAAAATGTAAAAATAGGTCTGGGAGTATAGTCCGGAGATAGAAGGGCTTCCAGGAACCCCCAGTACCACCAAAAAAAAAAAAAAAGAATAAAAAGTAAAATAGTGTTGGGGGTGGCTTGGAGGTAGAATGCCTCTTGGTTCAATCTCCAGTAACACACACACACACACACACACACACACACACACACACACACACACACGTAAAAGAAGAATATAGCCCATGCTCTGGAGCATTTACATGTTACCTGGTAAATGGATGAACACAATGTAAGACAATGAAAAGTGTTTCATGCTTTGATATACTAGAAGAGAGAACCTATACATAAGTTTGCTACAAATACAGAATTTAAAACATTTCATGTCTACAACCTTGATTTGAAGTAAGATATTTATTATGTTGAATTGAGATCACATATACTCTGAGTTTTTCCATATGCTCTATTTTCTTGAAATTACACAGATTTAATATTAAGACCATTTTTTAACTTTCATCATTCCACCCCCTTTTTAAAATCTTTAAAACCTGTCTGCCTTAAGTTTGCCTTCAAATCCCTTGCCACAGTAAATTTTACGTGTGTGTGTGTGTGTGTGTGTGTGTGTGTGTGTGCATAGAATAGTGGAAATTGAATCCATAGGATCTCTACCATTGAGCTACAACCCCAGCCCTTTTTATTGTTTTATTTTGAAGCAGGTTCTCACTAAGTTTTCATGTGTTGCCCTTGAGTCTGATATCCTCCTCTCTCAGCCTCCCATGTACTGGGATTACAGGTGTGTGGAGCACCAGCATGCCTGGATAATTAATCTTATTAATGGTACACTTTTTCCCTGAATGTTTACTCTGAAGAAAGGATAGCATAAAGGTAGATCTTTAATAAGGGCATTCTAGAGATTCATTTATTTCAGGAACGCAGGATGACATGCCAATATGTTTATGGATCATAAACATAAGCACAATGATTCTGTAAATAATCTAATGACCTCAATATTTTTGGCCAGTAATCTAGATGCTAACCTCATAGTAAATATCTTTCTAAAAATTTCTCTTAATTTCTTCCTACCTACCTATTCTCTTCTTTTTCTTTCCCACTCCTTTTTTGTTATATGACTTTAGGCTATAGGTTTGTATTTTCAGCAAAGAAAGGTGGCCCCCATGATGGTAGAAAAGGTCAATTAGTTCCAGTAAAAGTAGTAAATATCAAACAAAACAGATTCATATGTCTGTTTGTGAAGGAATAAACCTTAAGAAATGGTTTGAAAATAAATTATTTCTGGATTTCTACTAAGTGAAGTAGGTATATTTGCAGGGAGATGATGGGGTAACAGTTATCTATTTATTTGTGCTGTAACTTGACTATTAAAAATACTTATGTTTCTGGGCATGGTGGCGAATGCTTATAATACCAGCACTCGGAAGGCTGAGACCAGAGGATCACAGTTTGTGGACAGCCTCAGCTATTTAGTGAGGCCCTCTGCAACTCAGTGAGACCCGGTTTCAAAATAAAGAATAAAAAAATAAGGGCCGGTGGTATAGCTCGGAGGTTGAATGCCCCTGGGTTCCATCCTCAGACCCGCAAAACAAACAAACAATCAATCAAACAAACAAACAACAACAAAAAAAACTTATGTTAACAGAAGAACTGCAATCTATAGAGAATCTAGGGAGAAAAGAGAACCTCAAAAACTGAAATTGGGCCAGGCGTGTTGGCACACGCTTGTAATCCCTGTGCTTGGGAGGCGGAGACAGGAGGATCCCACAGGTACGAAGCCAGCCCCGCTGGCTTAAGAGACCCTGTTTCTAAATAAAAATATAAAAAATAGGTCTGGGAGTGTAGCCTGGAGGTAGAAGGGCTTCCAGGAACCCCAGTACCACACACACATAAAAAAACTGAAATTGGTCAATATGTCTCTAGAAGTAGTTGTCCTAGATACTCCAGGCAGCTTGAATTAAGATTTATACATGCATCTCCTGTGAGTTCAGTTAATGGGAATTGGGTCATTTTGAGTAAATTCGGCTTTGCACCATAATGCAGAAACCAAACCTGTGTCATGATGAATCCACCAAGACACCACCCATAAGAACCTGTGTCTGAGGCCCCAGATGATTGCTTTGATAATGTTCTTTAGTTTTATTAGTAATTCTAATCCTCTATCCATTGAATTCTATAGTAAATATATTGTGTAATTAACTGGTTTTATATATATATATATATCAGTTTCTTTTTTTGATAATTATAAAATATCTACCATTAATTAGTTATGGTAATGCTAGCTATTATAACACACTAATCTCTGAATTTTAGTCATTTAACAGAATAAACTATTTCTTCTTGTTCATGTAATGCTCCAATGCAGATATTCCTGGGGTTGGGGTATGTGCTTAGCTCTGGGCAGTGTAGGGTTCACTTTGTTGGGGGTGGGAGGACTGCCATCTCTAATACGTGGTCTTCTAGGTCACTCTGAGTATGAACAGCCAACAGGAAAAGGGAGTGATTGTGGGTAGAAAAAGTGTACCAACTTCTTAACCACCCCTAGAGAGAAGCAACATATTCTTCCATTCCCTGTCTGTGCAAGTCTTGGAAAATTTCTCTGGTATTGATTTTCAATAAAAATTGTGAAAGTCAGTCAGAGTCTAGGTGCTACATAGGCACTCAGGCAGAGAGGGCCAGGAACTTTAATTTTTACTTCTTAAAGCTCCCTTTCTCCTCTGCCCTTTGTCCTCATGTTTACCCATAGTAAAGCCTTTGTCCTTAAAAATATGTAAAGAACGCCGGGCATGGTGGCGCACGCTTGTAATCCCCGAGCTTGGGAGGCGGAGACAGGAGGATCGCACAGGTTCGAAGCCAGCCGTGCTGGCGTAAGAGACCCTGTTTCAAAAATATAAAATAGGTCTGGGAGTGTAGCCCGGAGGAAGAAGGGCTTCCAGGAACCCCGGTACCACCAAAAAAAAAAATATGTAAAGAAAATTAAAACCTCTAAGATTACAGTGACTCTGCCTGGCAATATCAAGGGCCTTATACATTCCTCTTAGAGATAACACACAGTTACACTGGCTATAATTTGTTCTTCTCTCACTGTCTCTGTTCTTCTCTTATTCTTTAGAACCTGGCCTTGGCCTGAGAAATGTGTTGCTTCAAAGCACCCATAGTTGATGGGCAACCAATACAGCCCAAGACAACAGAGGTAAAAGCAAGGTAGGTCATTGACCCTTGCACTGAGTAAGTGCACTATCCAGAGACACGAAGGCACTACCTGCCTAAGAAATAAGTTACTAGCCTGTCGCCTTGGTAACACTGATAAGAACATACCAATAAGAAAACTTGTATTTAAGGGCTGGGGTAAAAAAAAAAAAAAAAAAGAGCAGAGTTCTATTTTGGGGCTCTTTAGCATGTCTGCTGGACATGCTACTTTTTTTCTCTTTCTTTTCTATTTCCCACTGACTTTTTAATAGAGATTTGTTGAAGCTGCAACTGAGCTTTTAGTTTTAATTAATTTCTCACTTCAATTTATCTTTTTTGAATTGAGGAAAAGAACCCATTGCACAGTAATAACTGCAACACTTTCCATTGGGACAAGTTAGTTATGTGTCTATTTGTAGATGAAAGAAGAACAGGATTAGGAAACAATTTGTGGAGGGATAGCCACTTCCCAGCAATAGCTCCTCAGTAAGGAAGAAAAATGGGAACCTTGAAGAACAGCTAAGCCCTCTCTGCCACAAAACATGGCATTATAAAATGTTTCTAAGGGCAGGAGAAATGTTACTATAATCATTAAGCATTACTCTCTTTGTGAAGTAAACCTGTAATGTAATGCATGCATCTTATAGTAACAGTGAAAATTCAAGTTACAAAGCACAATATTTAGATTTTTTCAGTATACAAAATGATGGTGAGATCTAACAATTACATACATAATTTCATCAGTAGAAATTGTGACTGGTTCAAATATACCTAATAGATTTTTAAATGAATTATCTAATTTTTTTATAGTCTTAAATAAGTAAAACAAAGTCTTCCCTTGTTTTATATGATGTAAGTATAACATGAGTGCATTCTTTTTTCCTCTTTCCCAAACTGTTTCTAATTAATTAGAGGAAAAATGTTTGAATTTTTTCTAGATGTGAAAGAGAGCAGAAGAATAACCAATATATTTTTACAGCTTTAAGATTTGTTCATGGAAACATACTACAGTGTGGAAAAAGAATCTATTTGTCTATATCAAGTTATAGAAAATATCACTCAAAGTTAAATTCCTTAGCACATTCCTTGAATTTGATATTCAGGGAGACAAATGGCCAACACAAAACTGGACAAAATATCTTAAAAATTCACTTTTGTTTACAATTGCCTTTTCCTGTCTTATCCTGTTTTACAATTTTTGTTCTTCTAGTAGACTGAATTGCCGTCAATATGATAAGCATCTTGATGGCTAAAACATGGAGCCAAAATTTGGTAACTTGCTCAGATAGAAAAATTCCAAGGAAAGACCTATACTTACTATTCAAAGAAATAGCGTGAGAGCTGGAGAGTTACGGTTTGAGGGATGATACATGAGTGAGGGAGAATCTCCTATAAGATTTCTCTTGATATTTAAACAATTTATAGTTGTCACAGGGGTACATAGGATAGTGAGCCTGGGTGTGTTAGAGTGATCAAAGAAGGTTCTAGGACTGCTATCTTCCTTCTCAAAGCTACATGTATTGAATAACTAGAATTCCTTAGGTAACACTGTGGGATCAGTTAGTTAGGATGGTGGTAGCAACCACGCCAACTAGGAAGTACCTACTGTGTGTGAGGCGCTGGGATAGATGCTTCAGATCACATTTCAGAATATTCCAGAAAGCAAGATTTTATTTTTCATTTTTTTGCATATATGACTCTGAAGTTTGAGGAGATTGAATGGCTTGTTCAAACCCACATGATTATTTACGGGATTTAGCCCAGCTGTGTCTGACCCACATGCCCCTTACCATAGGCGAATCCTCCTCTCTCCATGAGGCATCCCCGGCAAATTTTTGGATCTGTGAGCGAGTTAACCAGCACACGTTTGTAGACTTGGGTCTCCTCCTTGCTCTGACATTAGCGCCTGCCCCAGGCACCAGCATTTCACTGCACACCATAGCAATTATTTATGACTTGGAGATTCGCAGCCTGGGGCTGGTTTACCAGAACTGTTTTGAACAAAACAAAAGGAACTCTTTTCTTGGTTGCTCTAGGATTCTTTGATTGTTTGATCCAAAGGAACTCTTTCTTCTGGAGGAGACATAGAGGAGGAGTACACACAGAAGAAAGGCCTTTTCCAGGCCAGCGACCTTGCTTGTTCTGTACGAGTGTAACTTTCATAATAAACCTCATCAACTACAGAAATTTCCTTGTGGTCACTTCAAACTTCCTGTATGTATTGAAGAGGGATAGAGATAACCATGGGCTGTGTAGGGTGGCCTGCAGGCCTGGCCCCATGAGGTATTTACTACGTTTCAAATTAACATATGTTCTATCTTAACATTATAATTATATTATAAATCTTTGTGCCTGGAATGCAGAGAGAAATGAATGGTGGTCATGACAAGTCCTCCCTCTGCTGCTCCCTTACTTGTTTGTTTTTTGGTCTGACCCATTCTTTTAAGACTCAGCTAATGCCTCAACTCCAGGAAAATTTCTGTCCTTTAATGACAGGGCAAGGTGGCCAAAGTTCCTACTCCCATACTACTCTGTTATTGCATTTATTACATGAACATTATAATAGATGTTTATGTCTGATAATAATTTATAATGTAGGGCAGGGACTATTTTTTTTATTATTTTGTCCAAATAGACCCAGTATCTAACACCTTGAAACTTCTCAAAAAGTCTCTGAAAAGACATAAGTTTCACTTTTTATTTAATAAATATTTAGTGAATAGTGAGTATGTGGAGCTTCAAGAAAGAGAAAAATCATGTATTCTCAGACTTTTCTTTTTAGTCCTACTGCCTATCAGTTTCTACATACGACATTAAAATTTTGTGTTGGCATTTGACATCTGAACCCCACTTGGACATTACAGAACTGTTTTTTCTTTTCTTCCACTAAGCACAGCCCATTATAAAGGTTCCAAATGTGGACAATAGAGAAAGAAAATACCCAATAAAATAACATTCTTTTAATGAACAGTCAAAGGGAAATAATTCACCAGTTATCACTAATATCTATATACAAATTTTATATATGAATCACTATCGTAGATAAATAAATATAAAGACCAAGTAGTAGCAAGTACCTTCTTATGAAGCACAATTATTATCAATTTCTTCCCACTTATTTCCAAGTCTGTTTTTATCTCACATGAACAGTTTCACTGTATATCTGGCTGGCTGTATTAATCTCCTGCTTAAAGTTTGATGCTTAAATCACTGTCAGAATATGCTTAAAATACTTTTTTTTGCATTGAATAAGAAGCCTCACACCCCATTCCACTTTATTTGGGCCCCACAAGTTGCAGCTTCTCTTGTTCTCTCCCCTGCATTTATAACCTGCCCAAACTGTTTATAGTTCCCAACCAGCCAATAGTTCATTTCCCCATACCTTTATATAGGATTTAGATGCTTTTTTTTCCCCCTTAGGTACTGGGGATGGGACCCAGGGGCATTCTACCTCCAACCTACACCCCCAGCCTTATTTTTTGTTCTTTATTCTGAAACAGGGTCTCTTTGAATTGCAAAGGACCTCACTAAGTAGCTGAGGCTGGCTTTGAACCTGTGATCCTCCTGTTTTAGCCTCCCATATGCTGAGATTACAAGCCTGTGCCACCACGCCCTGCTGCTTCTCTTCTTCAAGAACCCACCTTACCTCTTTCCTTGTCTTAGGAACTTTCCTAGTTTGCATTTTACCCTAATTTAGAGTTCAGCACCCAGATACATGTGTGAATGTGCTATCCCTGCGTTACCCCTTATTGCACTGTTTTCTTTGGTCATCTGCTCCATTTTGAGACCTAAAAAGACAAGGAACATGTCTTACTTATCTTTGGAATCTTACTGGCTGCTGACTGGTATAAAGACAACCCTCAATAATTGTTTGTTGAATGAATAAGTGTATTTTGATTTAGTTTGCTTTACTCCAATTTATTTAGACAGAGAACATTAATTTTCCTCTTGAATGCTTCTATTTGTTTTATTTTATTGAGGTAATATTTTAAAGGGTACAATATGGTATTGATATCTATAAGCATAATATTGTGTATCAGATCTCTAAAATTTATTAGGAATTTCTAATTTCCCTTTTTTTTTGTGGTACTAGGGATTGAACTCAGGGGCACTGCACTCCTAAGCTACATCCTCAGCCCTGTTCGTTCTTTCTTTCTTTCTTTCTTTCCTTCCTTCCTTCCTTCCTTCCTTCCTTCCTTCTTGTACTGGGAGTGGAACCCAGGGGTATTCTACCTCTGAGCTACTCCCCCAGCCTTATATTTTATTCTTTATTTTGAAATAGGGTCTCACTGAGTTGCAAAGGGCCTCACTAAGTAGCTGAGGCTGGCCGTGAACTGCGATCCTCCTGTCTCAGCCTGCCAAATGCTGGGATTACAAGCGTGCACCATCATGCCCGGCTTTTTATTCTTTATTTAAACAAGGTCTCACTAAGTTGTGGAGGACCTCACTAAGTAGCTGAGGCTGGCCATGAACCTGTGATCCTCTTGTCTCAGCCTCCCAAGTACTGGGATTACAAGGCCACTATGCCTGGCTTTGCCATTTCTCTTTCTTCCCAGCCCCTGGCAACCACTGTGCTATTCTTTACTTCTACTGGCTTGATGGATTTTTTTGGGTTTTTTTTTGCGGGTCTGGGGATGGAACCCAGAGGCATTTGACCTCCGAGCTATATCCCCTGCCCTATTTTTTACTCTTTATTTTGAAACAGGGTCTCACTAAGTAGCTGAGGCTGACCGCAAACTGCGATCCTCCAGTCTCAGCCTCCCGAATGCTGGGATTAGAAGCGTGCACCACCACGCCCGGCTTGGTTTGATGATTTTTAGAGTCCTCTTGTAAGTAGAACCAGGCAGTGTTTGTCCCTCTATGCCAGACTTATTTTACTTAGAACCGTGTCCTCTGGCTTCTTCCATTTCATTGCTTATCATAGGTTTTTTTTCTTTTATAAGCCTGAACACTATTCCATCATATGTATATAACATACTTGCTTTGTTTATTCATCTACTGATGAACATTTATGCTTCTACATTATTTATCACAATGAACTTGAGAGTTCTAATATATTCTTGAGATCCTGATTTTGATTCTTTTGGATAAATACCCAGAAATGGGACTGATAAATTATATGGTAATTTTATTCTTAAAAATTTTCAGGAATCTCCATACTGCTCTATAGTAGCTATAGAGTTTACATTCTCATCAGCAGTACACAGGGGCTTAATTTCCCCATATCCTGGCCAACACTTCTTGTCTTTTTTTAAAAATAATATTGAACATCTCATCATATACCATTTGTGTATCATCTTTGAAGAAATGTCAGTGCAGGTCCTCAGCCCATTTTTAAATTGTATTATTAGCTTTTTTGTTGCTACTGAGCTATAGGAGTTTTATATATTTTTGGAGATTAATCCCTTACCAGATATCTAGTTTGCCAATAATAGAGTTCCCTTACTTCGCTGCATCTTTTCTTATCATGAAATGTATTTTACCCTGTAAGATGCAGCTATGTAAGAAATGAAGGGAGAGGGTGATGACTTCTAGCCCACCTCCCCATTTGCAGTCCTAATTACTCCTTTCAGTGAGGAGTTTCCTTGGCAACAGGGCTTCAGAGTTCACTCTAATGAGCTTGGAGCCAGAGAGAGCTGGTTTGGAATCTCTGCTCCAAAACGTACCCTTTATTAGTTCTTCAGCCTCCCTGAGCCTCGATTTCCTTGTCTGCCTAATGAAAATAATAATGTCTTCCTCTTGGAGTCTTTTTCAAGTAGTAGAGGAACGAGTGAATAAGAAGTGCCTGGACTAGAGCCAGGGTCTGGGCACACAACTCCTTTCTCTTCTCCTCCACATCTCCCAGTATACATCATGTTTCATTTTTCTTGTGTTTGTACTATATTGTTTGAACTACAGACAGTGTAATCAGGATTTTTGAGTACTCATCTCCTCTATAATGCCTCCTAATAGCTAACTTAGCAGACCAGGACTTTGCTTACTTATCTATAAGCTAGAAATAGTAATAGTCCAATGCCACAGTGTTGTGAACACTAACTGAAATAACATCTGTTTCTTTAAGGAGAGGTCATTCTGTTATGATTAATTTTTTACACCTGGACTTGTATTTATTTATTTATTTTTTTTTGGTGATCCTTGGGTTCCTGGAAGCCCTTCTACCTCTGGGCTACACTCCCAGACCTATTTTATATTTTCGAAACGGTCTCTTATGCCAGCGCGGCTGGCTTCGAACCTGTGTGATCCTCCTGTCTCCACATCCCAAGTGTGGGGATTACAAGCGTGCACCACCATGCCTGGCTTGGACTTGTATTTTAATACAAAGTTTAAAAGGATGGAGTGTACTTGGGAGATTGAGACAGGAGAATTGCAGGTTTGATATCAGCGTCAGCAACCCAGCAAGATTATCAACAACTTAGCAAGACTCTGTTTCAAAATTTAGAAGGTGGAGGGTGGAAATATAGCTCAGGGAATTGAACCTAGAGGTTCAGTACCAAAAACAAATAAATCTATACATACATACATACATACATACATACACATATACACATATACACATAATGGTATATTTCCTTTTTCATATATGTTGATATTTTTATTTTACTTTGCACCCTTATAAAGGCCAATTTCTGAAATTTTCCTGTGAAAAATGTTTTCCATTCCTACAAAGCCCTTTTGTGTGTCAGCAGCCATATTACTTTTTCAGTCATGTATTTCAAGTTCTGTTTGCCAATTATAGGAATCTGTTCTTGGCCATTATGATTCCTCTCAGAGTTGAAACAGATCACCCTAAGTAGACTGATAGACTGATGAGTATTTCCTTAGATTTTTTTTTTTTTTTTTTTTTGGTGGTACTGGGGTTCCTGGAAACCTTTCTACCTCCGGGCTACACTCCCAGACCTATTTTATATTTTTATTTGGAAACAGGGTCTCTTAAGTCAATGAGGCTGGCTTCGAACCAGCGCGATCCTCCTGTCTCCGCCCCCCAAGCATGGGGATTACAAGCGTGCACCACCACGTCTGGCTTCCTTAGAATTTTATAACTAGAGTCAGTCGTATGCAGGCAAAGTGATGAATTAACAAAATCCAGGACTTCAGACTCTGTATTGCCTGACAGCAAAGTGGTCCTAATAGAATAATGGTGATCTCAGGACTGCAGAGATGGGACAACTCGTGTTCTGATACCCTTGGAACTCTCATCACGCCTCTGCTTTGACCCATCTGTACTCTGCCTTTTGTCTGACTTCCCAACACTTCCATGAAATTCTCCTGGTAGTATGACTTTAACCAGGCTTCTATTGCTTGTAACTTGTGTCAGTTTGCACAGAAACAAACTGATATGTCTAATGACTATTACACAAGACAGAGTAGAGCCTCATGTTTTATTTTGAATATTATTATAACACTATAAGAATTTATGTTTTTAAATGCTCTTCACATAATGTTCATATACATTTAATGGCTGTGCAATATTCCATCATGTAGCTATATCAAACTTTGTTTAATCTCTTCCCAAGTTGAGGAAACTTTAGATCATTTTCTTAGGAGAGACTCCTAAAATTGAGAGTTAAAAAGTAGCTCTTTGGAATCCCATCTGCACTGAACAGGAATGCTATTTGTTTGCACCGTTGCTAGCTCTGAGTATTAACACTTTAAATATTTTCATAATTTGTATAGTAGAGTTCAAAATTTTTCTACATGTTTAACTTTGGTCTGTTTTTCTGTTTAGTTCCTAATACTTAAAGACGTTGAAAAACTTGTTCCAAAAATGTGAGAGTATTTGAGAAAAAACTCACCTTCTTTCTGTTTAGTTAGGAAAGGATTTTGAACTGTCTATAAATAATAAAACACAGGCCAATACTTCTCTATGTATCTGTGGAGGAGAATAACAAAATAGGTTTGTTTACTTACCATGGATCTAGTAGTCCAGGAAAACAAATCTAGAAATAAGCAAATAAATGTGTAGTTTTATGCTTATGGAGTAACATCCAACATTTTAAAGAAACAATGATAATCAAATCATAGGTCATCCAAAGTTATCAAAAGTGAAGATTCTTAATGTCATCTTTATCACCTTCTGATTAGCAATCACCCATGCACCTGTGCTGAAATGAATGCAAACAGATGAAACATGTGACTTCAGATATACTAATGAAGATATCTGAAAAGAGAAAAATGTTAAGACATAAAAGGTAGCAAGTTATGTGGGCAGCAAGACAGGGGTAATATATTTGACAGCTGAGCCATTTGCAACCATTATATCAAAGCCTGAAGGTTTTATAAAGTAGTACTGACAGGAAAGTAATGCACAAATATGTTTATGACAAAGCTATAAAATCTAAAAGAGTGTGTACCTGATTATGGGCTTTGGTTCAGAAGCATTAATGAAGTTATACCAGATGTACCCATCTTTTTTTTTTTTTTTTTTTTGGTGGTACTGGGGTTCCTGGAAGCCTTTCTACCTCTGGGCTATACTCCCAGACCTATTTTATACCTTTTTAGTTTTGGAAACAGGGTCTCTTAAACCAGCACAGCTGGCTTCGTACCTGCGTGATCCTCCTGTCTCCGCCTCCCAAGTGTGGGGATTACAAGCGTGGGTCACCACGCCCAGCTTTACTTATCATTTTTTGAAGTGAAGAGTTGTTCACTGTCAGTGAGGTTCTAAAGATTCAAGTATATCAGGAGTTGAAAAATATGTGTCCATCAATTGTCCTATTAGTCAGGGTTCTCTAAAGAAACAAAATAACAGCAGGGGATTGATTAGATTGACTTACATGATCAGAAGCTGGATACTCCCATAATGATTGGAGAGTTGTGGAAATAAATAACTTCTCAGTCCAAGAAGCTGGAAGACTCTGAACTAGACAGACCAATGATGCAGCCCCACCTTAGGCAGAAAGCCTGGATGTTCACTGGAGTTACTGATGCAAGTCCTTGGTTAAAAGTGGAAGAATCTGGAGTCTGATATCCATAGGCAAGAACCACAGTGGGGGAAAGGGACAAGAACTTTACCAGTTTTCTAGAAGAAAAAGATTAGAGTAGTCTAATCCCCAGCCCAAGAATACTCTGGACTGCTTTCTGTCTCTATAGATTTTCCTTAAAAACACATATAGCATAAATCAAATAGCATGTTTTCTGTCCTTGGAGCTGTTAAGAGTTTGGGATGTCACCATGGGTTCTTGTTCTTAGCTAGTTTAGAAAAAATAGCCAGAGGGCCGGGTGTGGTGGCCCATGCTTGTAATCCCAGGATTCAGGAGGCTGAGACCAGAGGATCATGGTTTGCAGACAGCCTCAGCTACTTAGTGAGGCCCTCCGCAACTTAGTGAGACCCTATTTCAAAATAAAGAATAAAAAATAGGGCAGAGGGTGTAGCTTGGAGGTCGAATACCCCTGGGTTCCATCCCCAGACCCGCAAAAAAAAAAAAAAAAAAAAAAAAAAAAAAAAAAAAGAAAAGAGAAAAGAAAAAAACTAGCCAGACATGCACTGCTGAAGCTTAAGCCAATTTTTATTATTACAAAGGTAGAAAGAAGGGACAGAAAAATCAAAGCACTGCATCAGAGGGACACAGTGGACAGTGGAGTGCCTTGAAAGTAAGACACTCAAGTCTCTGAGCACATAACATTTTTTGTAAGAACTCATCTTTTTCTTCACATCCTGCTTAGCCAATACTCCTCTTTTTCCACTAAAGCCAGTGCAGGCCCTCCAGGTTTTTCTGCTGTGTAAGCCTTTTCTGTTAGCTTTCTTTGTTCGTCCTCACAGGAACAGACAGGTCTGACATCACTGACCAAAATGTGTTACTTGGTTACCAAGATCAGGGGGTTGCATGGTAGAAGTTTTCTTTTCTTTTTTTTATTCTTAAAGTTTAAAGCATATATTATCCACCTGTATCCTTGGTAAGTTCACAGCTTTTCCTTATCTCTGTCTGCTAGAAGTTGCTTACTGTGATGAAAACTTGTTTTATAATAAAAAAGAAAGACACACAGGAATATAATCTTTTAAAACTATGGAGGTTTGGGTAGCTATAATTATTTTGTGTTATTAGTAATTAATATCGGGTTGATACGCTTACATTTTATCTTTTAACTTTAGTCTAAACTGTTGTGAGAGTCTAAATAATTCTTTTCCTAAATTCAGCTGGGCTAACAGCCAATTTTTAGCTGACCAAGTTCAACCTTGGCTGCAGCCCTTGGCTGACAGCTTAAAGAAAAGGATTCCATTGTTTGTCCTAATATGAAAACTTATTAGCAATTAATACTGCCCTTATTAACATTCAATACAGGTTCAATCCCATCAGTTTCCTTTACTTGGCTTAATGTTTTTGAAGTTTAACTATGTTGGTATATGGCTTTAAAAAATGTATTCACCAATTGTGATGTTTAATCTCAGTTGTCAATTTATAGGATTGGACTTCTAGAAAGATTGGTAAAATATACTTCTTGACTATGTGAGGGTGTTTCTAGAGATGACTGGTATGAGGGTCAGCAAAATGAGGGGGCGGAACAGACTTCAAATATGGGCAGCACCTGTGGCCTGGATGGAGCAATAAATGGAGGGAAGAATGCGCATGCACGCGCCAACGCATGCGCACATGCGCCGAGTTGAGCACACGTGCGCCTAACGCTTGGCGCACACTGGATTCTTCTTAAATGACTTTTTTTTTGATGCTGTCATCGCCTGCAGATAGCAGAGTCTGGATCCTTCAACCTTTGGCTAAGGACTTGCACCAATGATCCTCCAGCGAGCTTCCGGTCCTTCAGCCTAAGGTGGGGCTGCATCACTGGATTTTCAGCTTCTTGGATTGAGCAGTCACTGGTTTCCTCAGCTCTCCAGCCTGCAGTCTCTGATCATGTGAGACAGTCTAATCATTCTGCTCTTATAATGTTATATGCATCCTATTTTGTTCCTCTAGAGGACTCTGCTAATATAGCAATTGATGGGCATTTGGGATATTTCCAGTTTGGGGAGACTGTGAATAAGGCTGCTCTAAATGTTTTGATTACGAGTCTTACGTGGAGATGTGTGTCAATTTCTCTTGGAAATTGCTAGGTTAAATGATAAATTGTTTTCCAAAGTGATTTCACCATTTTCCACTCCCACCATCAATGTATATAGGTTGTAGTTTCTCCGCATCCCCACCATCACTCGTGTGTCCGTTGGATTAGGGCCAACCTGTGTGAAATGATATCTCTTTATGATTTTTAACTTTGCATTTTCTTTAAAGACTAATGATGCTGATTTTTTTTTTTATGTGCTTAGAAACTGTGTGTGCATGTGGGTTTAGGAGAAGTGTCTGTTTAAAAAGTTTGCCCATTTAAAATTAGGTTCTTTTTATTATCAGTTTACAGGTGTCCTTTATATAGTCTGGCTACAAGTCCTTTATGAGATAAGTGGTTCATAAATATTTTCTCCCGGTCTGTGGCTTGTCTTTCATTTTTTTGTGGGACTAAGGTTGGAACCCAGGGGCATTTTGCCTTCGAGCTACACCCTGTGCCCTATTTTTTATTCTTTATTTTGAAACAGGGTCTCACTGAGTGGCAAAGGGCCTAAGTAGCTAAGGCAGTCCGCAAACCATGATCCTCCTGTCTTAGCCTCCCAAATGCTGGATTATAAGCATGGCATTAACATTATAACACCTGGCATTGTCTCTTTATTTTCTGAATGCCACAGTCTGAAGAACAAAACATTTAAATTTAGATACCGTTAAAATTATTTATTTTTAAATGTATCATGCTTTTTGTGTCCTACCTAAGAAATGTTTAACCTAAGGTCACAAGGATTTTTCTCTTCTAGAAGTCTTTTTTTTTTTTCCCAAAAAGCTTTATAGTTTTAGTTTTCACATTTAGATCTATGGTTATTTTGAGTTCATTTATGTCATGTGGTATGACATATCTAACTTTTTTTCTTTTTCTCTTTTTTTACACTTAGACATCCTGTCATCTTGGTAGTATTGGTTGAAGATGCCATCCCATTGAGCTGCCCTGGCATCTTTGTTGAAAGTAAGTTCACAATCAGTGTGTTTATTCTGAACTTGTAATTTTGTTCTTTTGAGCTATATGTTTATGTGTCAATGCAATTATTATTGCAGCCTGATAACTACAAAATGGGACAAAATGGGATAATTCTAACTTCCTTCAATTTCACTTTCTTTTCAAGATTGTTTTGCTCTTCAGGTCTTTTGTATTGCAATATATATTTTAGTATCAACATAGTCTGCCAGGATTCTGATCAGTATTGTGTTGAACATATAGATTTATTTTGAGAGGATTGTTATTTTAATAATATTTAATCATGGAGCTGAACGTGAAATGTCTTTTCATTTAGATATTTAAAATTATTTTCTGTAGCGTTTTGTAGCATATATACAACTCTTATGCTTTCTAGTCTTATTCCTAAATATTTTATTCTTTTTGATTCTTCTGCCAATGGGAATAATTAAAATTCTTTTATATTTGAATTATTTGCCATTCTACCTCTGCGTTGCAAAGGGCCTCACTGAGTAGCTGGGATGTATACAACAAATAGGCTACTCTCTGCTGTACCTACACACTGTTGTTCCCACCGTTTCAGTTTCATGTAGCAAGAGTTAGATGTACAGGGCTGGGTACAGCCTGTAGCTCAGTAGGAGAGTACTTGCCTTTCATGTGCCTGAACCTGAATTTGACCCCCAGCACCACACATACACACGTACAAAGTCATTCGTACAAGTTCTTAAAATGTTTGTTTCAGATGTATGGCTATTGTACTTGGATAAGTTAATTTATCTTCACTTTTCAGCAGTTTAAATATCTAATTAACTTATGGGAGTGGTGTAGAAAATAAGTCCAATCAGCGAACCCCATTTTAAAAATTCAAAAGATTGGTTCTAGCCAGTCTGGATGGTACATACCTGTAATCCCAGTACTTGGGAGGCTGACACAGGGAGATTGCAGGTTTAAGAATAGCCTCAGCAACTTTGCCAAGACACTGTTTTAAGACAAAAATATAAAGGGCTAAGGAGTATAGCTTGGAGGTAGAAGGCTCCTGGGTTCAATCCCCAGTAGCACACCTCTAAAAAAAAAAAAGACAGATATAAGTGTTTATACAATATTAAGTTAAAATACATTGTGTGTATGCCTCAAAATGTTCCATGGCTTGAGTGTTGGGACCACTGTTTAATTTTTATATTAGGCACATAATATACTTTCAAATGAGAATGAAGGCCAGTTACAGAGCATGAGAATCAGAGATTTAAACTGTTCTATTTTCTTCTGCTTCGATAGTTTAGTGTGAGAAAAACCTATGTCAGAACAAGTAACTGGCTTCGAGATTAGAGACCTCTGTGCTCCTCTCAAGAGGGGTAGGGGATGTTTTTGAGGGCCACAATGAGCTGTTTAAGTTTTCTTTGTGCGGTCAGTAGTTGCTGGAAATTGAGGTGGAGAATAAAAGAAGAGAATGAACAGATCCAAGAGCATGAACAAATGATGAGACAGGGTTAATTTTTAATTAGAAACAAGACTCCATAAAAATAAATTGCCAAGCAAGTGAAAGAGTCAGGCTAACCCCATGGTAATAAATTACTCTAAGAAAAGGAAAGTTGGTTTAAGAATCCATTCTTGTAGTGCTACTTTATTATGTGGAGAATATTCATCTGGAGCCAAATTCCCACTTTTCTGTAGCTTTGAGTATTTACTTTTTCTGCAGTAATTTGTCCAAAGCTTTTTGGTAAGTTGCACAGACTTGGGTGGGGAGGGGAGGTGGAGATTGTTTCGGTAGATGACTTCTTCCCATTTAATTAGAAATCAAGCCATTAATGTCCTTGTGATCTGTTTAGGTTACCATCTTAATATGATAAGGATAGGAAGTAATTGTAAAAAAAAAAAAAAAAGGAAGAAGAAAAAGCCAAGTTTCTGAGGACAAGGAATGACCCCCCTTTCCCTCAGTTAAATCTCCATTAACAACAGCTGAAGAAGCAATAACAAAGCACCCAGTGTCCCCTGTAGAGGGTCCTTATGAGCCTAGTCTGTCCTAAGAAGCTTTCTTTTGCTAATGTGGTCTCAATCACTGACAAAGGCCAGTGTTAATGGTTGGTTTCAAGAATCTAATCCCTGGAAGGGAAGCCTTTCCTTGGATAGCTTTGTAATTCCCTTGTCAAACATTTGAAGCCCTTTAACAGAAAGAAGCATTGTGATGACAAGACACAGGCTTGCCAGTTCTTTGGATGCCTCTGCCAGGGAGCAATGGGATGGTCCTTTTGGGCTCTAGTGGCTCAGGTACAAATGCAGACTCTAGTGTGAACTCCTCACTTCCTGTGGCTAGGTTTTGATAATTAGTGTTACTGGGTTTACTGGCTTATTTTGCCTTTGTTTTCTTGCGGAGTATACCAGTAATATTTTATTGTAAATAATATAAGCTTTCCTTGGAAGGCTAATAAAGGCATGATTACAAATATATCTTGTTAACATCTCAAAATGACACTAGAGTATTGAAAAAGAAAGCTGGACGTAATCTCCGTTTGTTTTGCCAGCTGTAGATTAATTTTCAGTCACTTCTTTCTAGACCAGATATGGTCAGTTTCCTGTTAGTTACTGCCCATCCAAAATACTGAATCTAATACTAATTTATTCAGGGGATTAATGTACCTATTGTTCCTACTTAACGATGATGCATTTGCTTATGACTGCCAGACTTTGCTCTATAAAACCACACTAACCACACTGGTGATTGTTGGGCTCAAAGATAGGACTTGTCTATCAAACAGCACTTACTCTCCCAACCCAATGATGACAAATACTCGTATCCTTTTTTAAAATAAACTGAAAGAGAAAGGTGAGGAGGAAAGAGGTTTTAGATTAACTCCAACCAGGAATTCAGTGCCCTTACTTATGTACCTATCATCTTGATTATCCTCATACCCTCTACTAGAATTTGAAGGTATCAAGTAGCATTTATTACTACTTTGTTGTTGGTTTTTTTAAAAAAATGTATTATTAGTGGAGGGGAGAGGTGGGAGATGGTGGAGAGTGGTGATCTCTCTCCCCAACCCTCTTTCTCCTTTCTCTCTTCTGTTTGTCTCCTCCTTTTCCTCTTTTCTCCCTTTCTTTGCCTCTCTCACTTCGTTTCTTTTCTTCAGTCAAATTCTGCCTTCCTGTCATGTTTCCTGTGAGGACTGAATGCTACTTAGTTCTTACAAACACTGAAGGCTCAGTTGGCTGCCAACCCTTGGGATAAACAAAGCTGTGCCCTCTCTCCTAGTCTTAAAATCTGCCAAATTACCTTCTATCTTAAAAGTTAACATTCTTGGAATTAAGAGCAGTAGGGAAAGAGTTTGGGACACTTAATTTATGTGTTGCTAATAAAAATACACTATAGATGTTTGGAAAGTATTTACAATATGAAATGCATTTACGTAAAATCACTAGCTTTCACTTTGTTTTTCTGAATGGGGAGAAAACTAGATTTTCAACACCGTTTGGTTGATTTTTACCTATGCTTGTAATCTTTAGAGAGCGAGTTATTAATCCATTGCTTTGTGACTATTTTATTTGAGAAAGGAAATCAGCAGATCTGCTAGTTTTAGTCTCCAAACATTGCAGGAACATTCTCACCATCAGAGGAAAGAGTAAAACAGATGTTCCTAGAAAAGGTTTACTTCACACAGTAAGCCATCACGGCATGTTTATGCAGGAATGAAATACCAGGGTTCCTCACTGATGTGTTTTGGGGTGAGAAACATAGAAAACTTGTACTCTTCCCTGTATGCTTTTTGATAATATTTGACACACAAATATTAATATAGATTTAGTATTCCCAAAGTAGACTAAACCAATTTTCAAAAGTAGGAGTGGTAACTCAGTAGGTGTCCCTTCAAGATAATAAAGATAATGCCATCTGTCCTCATCACCTGTCTACCCAGTTGATTCTTATCTACTGCAAATCCTCTCACTGTATGTGTTTCTGAGTGTTTCTTTTCCTTTTCCTCTTTTTTGCAGTGCCTGGGGATTGAATCCAGGGTCTCACACATGCTAGGCAAGAGATACACTACTGATCTACAGCCTAGCTCCATCCTTTCGTTGATTCTTGGGTAGCCTTTTTTGTTAGACTGGGGAACACCTTGAGGGGCTGGGAGATACCTCCTTCAAATTGAATTCCCCAAGCCTGCAGCCCTGATGGGACAGACCTTAAAGGTTCATGAGCATTTTACCTTCAGAGTCCTCTTGCCACATGATAGCAAATGCATTTCAATGAATCCATATCCCATATCAAACTGTTATTTTTATTATAAACATTTTTAAAGAGTTTCAAAGTACTTGGTTATAAACAACAGCTATTTTATGACTGGTTAATATTTCTTGGCAAATCACTGAATTGTCAGAAACTTTTTAAAGAAACAAAGCACTAACACACAACTTGAAATTATTTTGCAAGTAGAGTGAAATTTTTATGCATATCAACTACTTGAATGATTAATTAAATTGATAGCATTTACTTTAATGTTTATTACTACAACTTTTTATTTTTGCATTTTGGAGATTATATAATTTTTGTAAGCCCTTAACAAGCTCCTTGGTACTTAGCACTCCACTGAGAGAGTCTGAATAGCACAGTGGGTCCAACACAGAGCTCAAAAAATAGCTGACGCCAGTAGTAGCCAAGCAGCTGCCCACCAAGGCAGAGCGCTCCTGGGTGGCTGCTGCTTTGAGCAGGGCATTTGTGCATTTGTGTTGAGGCTTCAGTCTGCACTGCCTTTGAAGCTGGACGTTTTCAAAGAGAGCAATTAGGAATGGGAATGGAAACAGATTTCATTGTCTGAGAAGCATTGCACTTGCTCTGCATGGTTAGAATGAATAGGAAGGAGATTTGGAGGTTTGTTGGTTCCCACCAGCAAGCAAGACATATTACTACATTTGAATGATCAAATGGGAATAATTTATCTATACAGAGAAAGGCCTGCAACTGCCCTCATTGTTTATTTTAGCACCATCTGCTAGGTTCAAGGTTAGAAGAACTGGATGGGACATTTACATTAATCCTTTGTTGTGCTTAGACTATTTCATGTAAGTTGGGTGACAAATCTTAATTGACTAGTTAGGTAATTCCATAATTTGGAATGTCTTTTCTTCAGATCTGTGACATTATTTTTCCATTCTGTCTCTATAGATCTTCATCTATGTGGTACAGACTAGTAATTTTAATAATTACATAATGCTTACTGAGGGCTAGTCATCACAACATGCCTGTTGCATTTAACTTATCCTCACAACAAACCTATGGCATAAGCAGCGTTATTTCTATTTGTGTTGGTCAGCTTTCTGTTATAATATCTGAAATAATAAGAGAAAAAGTTTATTTTTTGGTTCACAGTTTGAGATTTTAGTGCAACAGGCTTTTGGGCCTGTGGCAAGGCAGCACTGTGTGAGAGGAGTGTGGCCAGGAGGCCAAAAGGAGAGGTGGGAATAAACGAAGTTCCCATAATTTCATTCAAGGACGTGCCCTCTATCTCCCATAAGGCTCTACTTCTTAAAGGTTCTATCACCTCTGAGTAGTACCTTGAGCTGGGGACCATGCCTTAAACACGTGGGCCTTTAGGAGACACTTATCCAAACCATAGTACCATTTTACTGGTAAATAAACTGAGAGATTAAGAACTGATGAAGGCCACATAATTATGAAGCAGCAGCTACAAACTAGGCAGTCATGCAATTTCTTATGTTAAAGTAACTCCTAAGTGATGTTAGTTTTATAAATTCTTTCAAAATAATTTTCATTATTCTGGTCTTGTCTCATAAAAGTTTCTTTTCCAAAAACTCAAATTAAGACTAAATCTTGGAAATATAATACTTGGAATTCCATCTAACTACATAAAGTTTATATAGAAAGAGAGTTTTAATGTAATTTCAGTAGAATTTAAAAATCTTATTTTTAAGTGAAATTTTAATATATTAATATAACATAAAGCTTTTTAAATTTGGATCAAACTATTTTTTTGTGGTACTAGGGATGGAATATAGAGGCATTCTACTTCTGAGCTACACTGCCAGCCCTATTTTTTATTCTTAATTTTGAAACAGGGTCTTAGTGAATTGCAAAGGGCCTCACTAAGTAGCTGAGGCTGTCTGTGAACCGTGATCCTCCTGTGTCAGCCTCCAAATGCTGGGTGTGTGTGCCACAACAATCAACTTGGATCAAACTAATTCTGACTGCATGGAAATTTCACCCGGATTGTATGGGAATTTACCTTTACATAATCCTTAAAAAAACCAAATGAATTGCCAGATGTGATGTTGCATGCCTATAATTCAGTACTTGGGAGGCTGAGATAGGAGGATCACAGGTTGCATCTAGCCTCAGCAAGTTAGTGAGGTACTCTGCAATTAAGTGAGACCCTGCTTCTAAATAAAACAAAACCAAATAATAAAATAGGGCTGGGGTATAGTTCTGAGGTAGAATGGCCCTTGGTTCAATCCCCGGTACCACAAAGAACAACACAAACCCCAAAAACCCAAATGACTAAATAATGTGATGAAAAATACTGATGGACTCTTTTAAGAGAGTACACTATCTTAGATGTGTTTGATATGATTTATTCATATATTATTATTTTTTGTTTGTTTTTTGTTTTGGTGGTACTGGGTTTCCTGGAAACCCTTCTACCTCCAGGCTATACTCCCAGTACCTATTTTTATACATTTTTATGTGGAAACAGGGTCTCTTAAGCCAGCGTGGCTGGCTTCGAACCTATGCAATCCTCCTGTCTCCACCTCCGAAGTGTGGGGATTACAAGCATGTGCCACCACACCTGGCTTATTCATATATTATTAAATGACCTATTATTAAATTTTTTTCTGGGCAGCATTTTAGAGACTCTAAATTTATTGGCATTTAGTTTAGGTACTGGGTTCAGATGAAAAGATAGAAATACATATCCTTAAACATAATTTGTAACTCAGACTGATTTTCTTTACACATTGCTCTGACATCATCCTATATTAATCAATTTTAAGATGGAATTTTATTTATTATTTTATTTTATTTTATTTTATTTTGGTGGTACTGGGGTTCCTGGAAACCCTTCTACCTCTGGGCTACACTCCCAGACCCATTTTTTAATATACATATATTTTAATTTGGAAACAGGGTCTCTTAAGCCCGTGAGGCTGACTCTGAACCTACGCGATACTCCTGTCTCCACCTCCCAAGCAGGGATTACAAGCGTGCGCCACCATGCCTGGCAAGATGGAATTTTAAATGAGATATATCTTGGCAATCTGTTTCATGAGAAGCATCAGCTTCTCCCTGTTTTTTGATCGTTCTCAGTGACTCTTTCTCTCCCTCACCTCCCCCAAGCAAGTGAAAGTCTCAAAAAAATATGCTTTCATTCAATCTACTCAAATCTAATTCAATATGTTCAGTCTGACAATCAATACAAATAATTCAATATGTTCAATCTAACTTCTTACTAGTATAAGTAAACTCCAGTTTCCCCCATGAGTGCAATGTATCTGAGTCCTGTTTAGCCATTAACCCAAAGTAGGTCAGCCCAGCTCTTTAATATTTCTATCCAGGCCATCGTGATGGTGAAGAGATAAGAAATCATTGAAACTGACTGCTCACCTGGAAGAAGGCGTCCCTGAGTTGGTGCCCTCATTCCTGCTCTTTGTAAATCTTTGATTTTAAGATTTACTCATTCTTCTGTGAACCACCCATGTACATCCCAGACTGTGTGTGTGTGTGTGTGTGTGTGTGTGTGTGTGTGTGTGTGTGTGTTGTGTGTGTGTTGGCTGGAGTCAGTAACAGTTGCTCACACATTATTACCCCAATTGATCCACAACTTCCTTCTTTTTTCCCATCTTCTCTCAGCCATCCTGTCTCCTTTCTTACTATTCTCATGTGTTTCTTTCTCTTGATTGGATACTTCTAAGGATGGTGAAGAATGAAAAAAAAAAACCTTACAGCCTGGCGTGGTGGCGCATGCTTTTATCCCCATGCTTGGGGGGGGGGGCAGAGACAGGAGGATCACGCAGGTTCGATGCCAGCCGCGCTGGCTTAAGAGACCCTGTTTCCAAATATAAAAAGGGTCTGGGAGGGTAGCCCGGAGGTAGAAGGGCTTTTAGGAACCTCAGTACTACCAAAAAAAAAAAAAAAAAAAAAACCATACAAAAATTGGAAAATGAAAATAATCTTGAAGGTATTTAATAATAACCATTTTAGTTCTCTATTTAATTTAAAGTTGAAGATTTTTTGGCCATGTATTGTGTATCATTCCAAGTCTTATCTGACTGCATATCAATAATAGCAAAAAGCCGGGGCATGTTGGTATATGCTTTTAATCCTAATACTTAGGAGGCTGAGACAGGAGGATTGCGTGTTTGTAGCCAGCCTCAGATACTTAGGCCCTCCACAACTTAGTGAGACCCTGTTTTAAAATAAAAAATAGGGCTGAAGGTATAGCCCAGTGATAGAATGCCCCTGGGTTTAATTCCCAGAAATAACAACAAAAATAAGTAAATGATAGCAGAAGAAGACCCATGCAACTTAATTCCACTAAAAATTATGAAGTATATCCAACAATTTTATGGTTTGGGCCATTAAAACACAGTTATGCCTTGTCTAAACTAATTAGATGATTCAATCCATGCAGTATTTATTTTTTAAAGGATCTGCTGCCAGATTCATGTTTCACAAAAGCAATTATCAGAGTGATTTTTGGAAGTAAGCATTTAGGTTTTTTTTTTTTTTTCTGCACCGGGCTGAAAGCTCTTAAGTTTTGATGTCCAGATTTAGGCTGTGATTGAAGGTAAACCTAAATATTTAACACAGTTGTAGAAGGGCTACAGCTACAAGTCTACTTGATAATGAAGTGAGTCACTTGTCTCTTCAGCTCGCATGCATCAACAGAAGTTTTTGTTTTGTCCTCAAGACTCTTCTTAAAATGTCCAACAGCTGTTGTTTCACTCAAACTGTAAACTCTGTCTTCCTGTTTTACCTTAACTTCTTTACCCAAACTGTCCTGGACACACATAATGACAAATCTGAAAAGGTTTTGTAAGTCAGAGCAATTACCAGTAAGAATAATAACTGGTAAGTGATACTAAGAATCAAACTGGGTCTCCGAACAGCAACATTTAGTAGAGGTAATGTTTCCAAACATAAACCACTTAAAAGAAGAAACATGAGCCTAGAAATATTATTCGGAGATGAATCCAATGATTTTTCTCATCTGACAACAAGGTAGCAGACTGGGATAGCTGACTTATATTTTGAATGCATGACATTTCATTTCATTCTTTTTCTTTTTCTTTTTTTTTTTTTTTTACTGGGTATTGAACCCAAGAGCATTCTACCTCTGAGCCCTATTTTTTATTCTTTATTTTGAAACAGTCTCACTAAGTAGCTGAGGCTGACTGTGAACCTGTGATCCTCCTGTCTCAGCCTCTCATGTACTGGGAGAAATATCACTTTTTGCATTAGCAAACTAATTAATGTCCATTATATTGATCACAAGAGTTAACAACTGAATAGAGTTGTTTTGTAAATTGTTGGTATACTACGTATTCCATTTTTACTTGTTTAAATACTTGATACGCTTACTGGTCATGTTCAAATATTTTTCCTCAGATTTAAAAATTTTCATAATAAGATAGGGTTTCCAGATATAAAAGTGGGAAATGTAATTTAGATCCAATCTTTCACTTATAATAGTCTTTTATACCTCCTTGTATATCAGCTTCTTTTTTGATAAAAGTACTCATTGCCTTGGGATATCACAAATATTGTGACAAAAATGGTAAAAAAAATTGATAGAGATAATAAGTTCCTTATTTATTTATTTATTTATTTTTATTTTTGGTGGTTTCCTGGAAACCCTTCTACCTCCGGGCTACACTCCCAGGCCCATTTTTTAATATATATTTTTATTTGGAAACAGGGTCTCTTAAGCCAGCACGGCTGACTTCGAATCTGTGCGATCCTCCTGTCTCGCCTCCCAAGCGCAGGGCTTACAAAGTGTGCGCCACCACGCCCAACTCACCATTTCCACTTTTAAATAGTGATTTGAACTAAAAGCAAAGATAACAATCTTGAATGCCAAAAATTTCAATTTGCAGTAATAGGGATTTTTCAGTACAGATAAGGTTTATGAGCAGTAAAAGTTTGGTTTTGAGATTAAGAACAAAGCCCTGGAGGAATAAAAGAAAATAGAATTTAAATAGTTCATTAACTTTATTTATAATTTTGGAGGTGAGTAAAAGAAGAGCCAGAAAACCTTGCCCAAGATTTTGTGTAAGAAGATAAGGCACAGGAAGGAACCCCACATTAGTCCACCTTTTCCTTCCCCAAGGCCAAATAATACACCTTAGCTGATACTAGGAGGGATGGATACTGAAAACCAGAAGCCAGGGAAGATGTAGAAACCATGGTGATTTACAAGATAGGATGAAAGTTCTGGTTCCTACTCCATTTCATACTTTTAACTATGAAACAGTATATGCAACTTGTTACGGTTGGGGAACTGTTCCAGGGACCCTGTTGGGCTCCTGGAATGGTTCCAGTTATGGTGAGAGAGAGAGATGTAACCGTAATTCTAAGCTAGATATAGAAAACTCTAGCCCAAACTCTTGCTGAAAACACTAGCCCGAACTCTTGCTGGAGCTTAAATGAGTTTATTATTACAAAGATGCAAACATAGAGTATAGATTAAAGCATTACGCCACAGAGTGACATAGTGGGATGACTTGGAAAGAAGTCACCGAAGATTCCTGGATACAGAGCATTTTATAACCAGTCTTCTGACCCAACTAGATCAGCCCTTTCTCCAGGGCAGGTCTTTTGATAGATCTGCCCGGTCTCCAGCACAGACCCCACACCTTTAAGAGGTGCGATTATCTTTTAATGTATATTTTTGTAATATATATATATAATATATATTTCCATTAATATTTTATACATTAATGCTTAAATTCCTCTTTGCATGGTTTAACATGAGTTAATATGGGCCAGAAATGTTTGTTTTTTTTAAAAATAGGTTTATTGGTGCATTATAGTCTCATCATATCATAATATAAATCATAGTGATAGTGACATACATGTACAAAGCAGTTTGTGAGTTTTCCTCTGGCTCCTTCCCCATTCCCCACATTCAGGGCACTGAGATCGACATTGATATTCTCACCTACATACATAATGTCACTGGAAGTAATTTCTCCATCTTCCCTCTTCTCCTCCCAGAAATGTCTTAAAAGAAATATAAGTTATTTCAGAATAAAACTGCATGACAGAATAACCTTGAGAATAGATCAAGCCAATTCTTTTGGCTTTCAATATTAAGAGCAAAAAATACTAGGAGCCTTATTTTATTTATATCACATCAGAAAATATGTAATAGTTTTTAGTACTTTGTGTACTATCTTGTGAGTTGAGTCTAATGTCCTTGTGTACCTCCTGGGAGCAAAAGGAGTTTTACCTATTGTAGTAATTGCTATGTCTTGGATATGGTATGAATATATCCTCCAATCATTCACACAACTGGAAAATAGTCTACTATACTAAGTTAGAAAAGTTGTAGATCTCTAAATACAGAGGAAGAAATAAGTAGGTAAAACAACACAAGACCGAGGCTGTGAAGAACCTCATGCTTTCATGACAAAGCTTTGAGCCTGTAAAAAAGCAATCAGAGCCGCGCGTGGTGGCGCAGGCTTGTAATCCCCAAGCTTGGGAGGCAGAGACAGGAGGATCGCGCAGGTTCGAAGCCAGCCTCGCTGGCTTAAGAGACCCTGTTTCAAAAATATAAAATAAGTCTGGGAGTGTAGCCCAGAGGTAGAAGGGCTTCCAGGAACCTCAGTACCACTAAAAAAAAAAAGAGCAATCAGGAAATTGTTTTCATGTAGTATATTTTAAGCTTTTATGTTAGCTTTGTATGCTTTGTCCAATAGACCACATAATAGGGAGTTGTCATAATTATAAAAGTACTGCATAATTGAGAATAATGGACATACCTAGTATTGTTGATTTTGTAATATAAAGGTAAACTACTTGAGAGTTTGCAGTGTCAATCACCGCATCCATGGATTACTGAAAAGGTTACTAAAAACCTGTTGTTAAAGCAAAGCTGAGTTATTTTTCTGGGGATCAAGTCCAGAGCTTCATGCCTATTAGGCAAACACTCACTCTACCATTTATCTATACTCTCTAACCCCAAAGCTGAGTTATTTATTGCTTCAGTAAGAGAAATATGTTCTTAGAAGGTAAGAAACTTAAGAGATTTTGGGGTGTTGCTTTAAGGCATATTTTTCAATTTGTGGAGAAACACTGGTTAAGAGTGACTCAAGTTTGCAACCCAATAGCTTAGTATTGGTGGACACAAAGCTCAGGGTTTAAAATAGTTGTGAAGAGTAAATAGTAGGTTAAACCCACATGGTGGTGCACACCTGTAATCCCAGTACTTGAGATGCTGAGACAGGAAGATTGCAGGTTCAAACTAGCTTCAGCAGCTTAGCAAGATTCTCAACCTAGTGAGATCCTGCTTCAAACAAAAAAAAAATTTAAAAAGGCTGGAGGTGTAGCTCAGAGGTAGAATGCCTCTGGGTTCAATCCTTAGTATGACAAAAACAAAAAGCAAAAACAATAGACTGATGAGCTTCGTTGAGCAATACAGTATCTTGAGAATGTGTATTTACTCTGAGGAGGAATCACTGAGTAGTCTTATTATTGGAACAAATAGATTTTTGGAAAGTTTAGAAAAAAACAATGAAGTTATTTGTACTTCATCTTCCCAGGCAAAAGCTTATTGGAATAGTTAAGTTTTGTTAGAATGAGCGGTCAAGTCATGAAGTCATTTAATGTCAACAATATGCTGTATGGTGGTAGATAACTTGGGCTCTTTACAGCAAAATTTTGTAATGTAATTTTTAGTAATGTGTCATTTCTGCAATTTAAAAATTGTTTTAGGATATAAATAACCAACATTTATTGGGAGGGTAAATTTAGAAAACAGTTTTTAGATGTTTAGAGCTGAAAAAATGAAAGCAATTAAAAAGTAGACTTATTAAATATGCCAAAGTAGTATTCAAAAGATGAAATGAAGATATTTTTAGATAGGATGACTGATTTATGTTGCTTCCAAAATAAGTCTCCTTTTTTGCGGTGGTGGTGGTGGTACTAGAGATTGAACCTAGGAGCATCCTATCTCTGAGCTACACCCTAAGCCCTATTTTAAATTTTTATTTTTATTTTTTATTTTATTTAAATTTTTTTTGCGGGCCTGGGGATGGAACCCAGGGGCATTTGACCTCCGAGCTACAGCCCCTGTCCTATTTTTTTTTATTCTTTATTTTGAAACCGGGTCTCACTGAGTTGCAGAGGGCCTCACTAAGTAGCTGAGGCTGTCCGCGAACCGCGATCCTCCAGGTCTCAGCCTCCCGAATGCTGGGATTACAAGCGTGTGCCACCATGCCCGGCTATTTTAAAATTTTAATTATAAAACAGGGTCTCACTAAGTTCCTGAGGACCTCACTAAATTTCTGAGGCTGGCCTCAAATCTGTAATCCTCCTGTCACAATCTCTCAAGTACTGGGATGACAGGCGTGATCCACATGTCCAGCTCAGCCGGTGAGTTGCTTTTATGGTACTTAAAACAAAAGTCTTTATAGACAGTAAACTTATTTGTTATATTTTAATTCATGTTTTCTTGTTAGGTAAAGTAATGCCATAATTCCTTAATGAAAGTCCATATTATATTCACATTAATTGAGACATTATTAATACTTTTGTGAATTTAGAATTGGTGTTTTAAGGCATATTTTTCCATGTGGGGTGAAGACAGATCAGAATCGACTAACAGCAAACCATTTGTTTCTGGAAATGTCTCAGCTGGTTCAATATATATCCATGAATTTGATGAAAATTATTACAGTAACTCTTTCAGTATCATATAAATAACTTTGGTTTAAGAGTAGAATAAGTATAGTGTTTAGAGTAGAATCTAAACACTATTTCTCAAAGAAGGGAAATAGGATTTGTGATCCTTAGGGAAACAGTTAGCACTGTACTGATTTTAGCATTATTTTAAACATCACACCAAGACTTCCACAGCAGTTATATGTGACTTTTGTTCTTTGTCTCATTTCCCTGTTTACAGTTTAACTGGAAAGTTTTCATTCCTTTTCCTCACTTTAATAAGTAACATAAGACCCTAGATCTTTTCTTTTTTTCTTTCTTTCATAGGAAACATCAAAAATTTAGGGGTGAATGAGCTGAATAGAATATGTACTACATGTTATGCTACTTGTTTAATATTTTAATATTCATTACTTTTTTATGTTTTCCAATTGTTACCTTTCACATGCGAAGAAATATAAACACATAAAAATAACCCTGGGGATGATGTATATCGCTTCTGGTGTATATCAGGAGCTTTCTAGGGACTTGGGCTCTGTTTCAGTGTTGAGAAAGTAATGCCATAATTCCTAAATAAAAGTCCATATTATATTCTCAGAAGACAAAATACAGCGATAGTGAAACATAGGCTCAGTGCTGGGAACCTTATGTGTCAGTCCTCCACAGAATGGGGCTGTTTGTTCTCATATCAGGTGGTGTAAAACTGAAGTAAATGGCTCCAGGGATGAACCAATGCAGAATTCAGATACAACAAATCTTGTATATAATTTGGGTTTGGAAACTTTAGTGCAAAGCATGGGCACTGAAATGTGGATCAGAAACAGAAACTTATGAGGTAAAGAAATTGATTCAACTATAGGATGGTTTAAATGTAGGTAGGTTTGTCACATGTATAATCAGTGCATAAGAACCATACTCTCACCAGGACAAATGAATATATTTTCCCATTTCTTTCCAGGCTCCTATTATGAAATGTTGCTTTGCTTTATGAGACTAATCTTGATATTAATTGTAGTGTGATTTCACTTGGAGTTGAGGAGGGATGGAGGGAGTAGGCGGTATAGGAATTAGAATGTAACGGATCCGATTCTTGATGGATATTTCAGTGGCATTCACCCCTAGGGATAGCATAGCTACTTTCAAATTAGATGTTCTCTAAGAAGATTGTCAACTTTCCCGGAAGCATCAAGTATATCAGTGTACTTATACTGGTTCTTATTATCAATATCTGTTTAATCAAATAGTACTTATGGGTTGCATTCCCTGCACATATTGTGTGATAGGTACTGGGGATACATTGATACCTCCTTGGAGCTTACAGTCTAGATGGGAAGACTGATGTTAGACCTATGTAGTATAGCAGATACAGTTGCATGACAAATAATGTGAAATATGAAAAAAAAGAAAGAAAATTGCAGTTTCATTATTTCCTGCCAGTTTTATGTCTGGTGGTGGCAATCTCATATTACTTTGAAAAAAATTTTATTATGGAGAGTATAAATTTTTGGTTATGTGATATCATGAGAGAAGACACTTATGATTCAGAAGAACTGTTTAATTTTGGTTTGACAAGGGCCAGTCCTCGTATTATTGGGATATAGTATCAAGGCTACTCATGATTTGCATATACGTCTAAGGTGTTTCAGGGAAGCGAAAGGATTTCTCTTCTGAGATTCAATTCTAATGAATGGAGATGGCTTTGACCTGAATGGCTTCTATAATGACAGTTAGGAGTAACATAGGTCTGCTCCCCTGGGAAACAACTCTTAACAGAATTATTACCTAAAATAAACTAAAACATACACATATGTCTAGAGCAAAGTCTCTAGAAAAGGCTTTAAGGATGTTTAGAAAATGAATACATTTTCATTCAAGAAAATCCACCTCAGTTTGAATAGTAAGAATCTATGAAACTTGAACTAATACCAATTTTTTTTCTACCCAAGCTCATCACGATAGCTTTATTCTGTGCGTATAGCCAAAAAGACAGGGCTCCTTCCCTGTGACTCTCCCATGCCCATCAAGAATTATTGTATCTTCCTCAGGAGGAGCAAGCCAACAGCATTTTTCATTCTTCCCAGTACTTTATTGTTAAGGTCGAAACATCAGGAAGATTTGGCCAAGCGTTTAAAGGTTCATCTCCATGTTATCATGGAGCTTAAATGGTGGTGGCACTAAGCCTGGCATAGGAGACTAGAATAATGAGTCTCCTGAAGTTCTTGCCTAAGTCTGTTCGTAGGCTGGAGGATCCATGTCAGGAGAGGGGAATTGAAAAGAGCAAAGACTATAGTCTTACAGACTAGTCTACTGCTCTGATCACACAGCAGAGATGTCACTTTGAGAGCTGCAGGTGCTATCCTGTTGCTTCAGTCCAAAGCCTGGGTCCAGAAATGTAGATTAAAAAAAGGAAGCTTTATGCTTATGAGGTAAAGAAACTGATTCAGTTGGCAAATGGTTTTAATGTACTTAGTAGTGACAGAGACATAGTCTGTAAGAACAGAGAAGGCTAACAAACTCCCCAAATGATTGATTTATAACAGACTAAGGGAGTGATCTTGGAGATTTGGTAGTAAACAATTAAGAGAAGGCTGGTGGCTTTAAGAGAGCAACAAGATAAACTTAGGCCAATTACTTTATGAGAAAGAACCAGAGAAAAAGAGAGCCAAGAAGAGCACTCTTTTTTTTATTCTTTATTTTTTTATTTTTTATTTTTTGTATTTTATTTATTTATTTTTATTTCTTATTGGTGTGCTATAATCATATATCACATTGGAATACAAGACTTGAGAGGATATACAAGCACACATCATCCAATTAGCCCTCATCCAGCCCCCATCCCATTCCCTCCCCCTCCCTTGATCCCATGCTTGTTTGGTGATTAACTTTGACACATTTGTTTATGTATCTCCTGCATTTTAAAGAGGCTCCATCCTCCCCTATTCCATACCCTCTGATTGGTCACCTTAGTTGCTTCACTATAGGGCCCTTTCTATAGCTCGACCTCTTCCTGTTGCCCCTTTCCTCCTAGTTTGTGCTGATTAGGAGAAGCATCTGACTTATATTTTCTGCGATATTTCTCTGTGCATGCCGCGTTGCAAGTACCGATCCCACTCTTGACGGCCCCAGTAGTGGCTGGGCTACCCGGTGGACTGATCCAGACCTCACTGGCTTAAGCAGCAGCCTTGCCTAATGGGAGGCCCCGATTCTGGTCTCGCTGGCCCCGACACCAGCCTAAACCCTCAGCTGGCTCCAATCCCGGCCTCAGAGGCCCCAGTAGCGGCCTTGCCTCATGGCAGGCTCCGGTGCTGGCCATTGGCCTTGGCACTGGCCTAACCCCTTGGCAGGCTCCGATCCTGGCCTTAGAGGCCCCAACACCAGCCTAGCCTCACGGCAGGCTCCAATCTCAGCCACGCTGACCCCAGCACTGGCCTAACCCCTCGGCAGGCTCCGATCCCGGCCTCGGAGGCCCAGCACCGGCCTTGCCTCACGGCAGGTTCCGATGCCGGCCTCACTGGCTCCAGCACTGGTCTAACCCCTCGGCAGGCTCTGATCCTGGCCTCGGAGGCCCCAGCACTGGCCTTGCCTCACGGCCGACTTCGATACCAGCCATTGGCTCCAGCACTGGCCTAACCCCTCGGCAGGCTAAGAAGAGCTCTCTTAAGGAGAAAACAAACCTCAAAGACTGGCTGTAGAACTACTTTTATAGAGGGGCTTGAATTTAATTGGATTGGATTGTGGAGACATTTATGGGCCAACATGTAGTCTAAACAATAGAGCAATCAGCAACCAAAGGGGCCTGGTGGACAGTTGTGACGCCAACAGAAGCCAACAGCTTAAGAAAGAGATTGGGACAAAGATGGTCAAAAGGGTCCAGCTAAAACCCCTATCATCCCAGGGGGACTGTGTTATGCTTGGGTCAGTGCTGTTTGAGAAGAAATGGTATAGGTTCCCCACTGTGGAAGAGATAGACTTCACTAAAAATAGTTCATTTAGCCACATCAGTAACAAATAAATAGGTAAGCATTGGTGAGTCCTTGTGGGATTGGTACCCATATTTGTTGTACTTTATTAACTAAGAGGCTAATAATCAGGAAAAAAAGCAAGCAATAGAAACCACATGTGAGAAGCCTTGGGTGTTGGGACTTAACAGACAAAAGCTTTGAAGCAATCATTATAACAAGGTCAACAACTGAAGGAAATTCATGCTTAAAAATCCAAAGAAAGGCATGAGGACAATGTGTTATCTAATAAGGGAACATCACATAAAGTGACATAAAGTGATAGATTTCTTTTTTGTAAAGGGCCAAGTAGGAATTCTGAAGTTGAAAAATCTAGTGCCTGAGATAAAAACTTTAATAAAGTAATTTAAAACAGTAGCTATGAACTAGCAGAAGAATCAACTAACTTAAAGATAAATCAACAGAATTCCTTTATTATGTAAACCATTATGTAATGTGAAGAGTAAAGACAAACATATTTCAGAAAAATGAATAGAGTCTCAGATGTGAGATGATATTAAGGCACCAATTTACATGTAGTAGAAATACTAGGAGAGAGGGAAAGGAGTATAAAAATACTTAAAAAATAATTAATGCTTGAAATTTGAGAATATACACATGGAGTTCTGAGGGAAATTTTTCCATGAGGGACCAACAATTTCTGGACCTAAAACTAAGCCCTGTGCTGTTTTTGGGTGGTTCTAGGCAAAGCATAGTTGATGCCAGCAATCCCTCTCACTTAGCTACCATTGGTATGAGAAAATAGCTCACTTTCTGAAGGAAATGACATTCAAAAGAAGAGTAGAATCTATATACTAGGACTGTGGGTTTATGCTCCCATTTAGGACAGAAGGAACAGGTGCAGTTTCTTTGAAATAGAATGGAGCCTTATGTGGATGTAGAGAGTGGAGGGGGAGAGAGTCCTAAGTTATTAGCCCATGTAGGGATTTTTATTTTAAGGCAGAGGAATAATTTTTTAAATCTTTCTTTTCTTTTCTTTCTTTCCTCTTGTGGTACTAGGGATTGAACTCGGGGCTGGGTACAAAGGCAGAATGCCCCGATTTTTGTTCTCTATTTTGAAACGGGGCATCACTAAGTTGCAGAGGGCCTCTCTAAATAGCTGAGGCTCTCAGCCTTCCAAGTACTGGGGTAACAAGTGTGCGCCACCACATATGGTTGAAATAGCTTCATTTTGCAATTGTAGATTCACATGCATTTGTGAGAAGTAACATAGAACATATTTACCTTTACCCTACTTCCCCCATTGGTAACATCTTACAAAACTAAAGTACCATATTACTACCATGTATTTTTAGTGACATAGTCAAGATACAGAATATTTCCTTCACCAAAAAGACTCTTTATGTTGTCTTTGTGTAATCTCAATTTCCTCTTGCTCCCAACTTTTCCTTTCCCCCCCAGGAAAACATGAATCTGTGCTCTATTTCTATAAAAGCATTGCATTATGAGATGGTAGAGTTTGAAGAGCAATTAATTTTTCTGGATTGATGTAGTTAGATATTTCAAGAAAGTCTTAAGCAACTGGATCAATACTAGTTAAAGAATGTCAAACAATATTTGTAATTCTTAATATCCAGCTGTGAATGAATTAGAAATTTTGAACAAACAACTGATGAGAAAGTCAACAAATGAATTGAATAACAAAATTAAAAGGCAAAATTATGTCATGTGCAGGGAAATGGTTGGATGGAAGTAGAGAATATTACGCTAAATGAGATTAATCTGTCACAAAAAGTGAGAGGTTGGATGTTCTCATATGTGGAAGGGAGGGAGAAATTGGAACACAGGAGGGATTCTAGACAAAGGAAGAGAAACCTTAGGAATGAAGGAGACCTAGCAAAGGGAAGTGGTGGGGACCTCAGAGAGGGTAACAACTCAGTGGACATGATGTATGCACACAGATTTATCAATGCCAAACATGATGTCCTGCATGAGGAGCGGGGATGGAGAGGAAGTGGGGTGGATGCTAGGGGAGGACTCAGTGAGGGCTATGTGCATCTGTACCTCCCTCACTCTGAACTTTATGATATATGATTACAATGCATGAATAAAAAATAAATGAAAATGAAATAAAAAGCATAAAAACGTAGCTAAAAGAGGTGTTCAAGAGACTTTCCCAAAAGGTATCAGGAGGTGTTGCAAATTTTGGAAAAAAAGAAAACTAAAGAGAGGAAGATGAAATTATCATTTTTTAATTTATCGGAACAATTTTATTTTTGTATGTGAGTGCCCTTACACTCAGCTACTCAGACCGTGAAAGACTGACAGATTGAGCAGTTTCTATAGGTGTAGAACCCACTCTGTGAGGAGAGGAGATGTAGGGTGAAGTAGGTAAGTACCCTACGGCAGGCTTGAACCATAACAAGAAACATGACACAGATGCTAAACACCTGGAGTAAAGTAGGGCCACAAAAGTTTTTGGTTAGAAACCAGACATAAACTTGAGTAATTTTGTCCATGAACAGTGTTTATGTTATGACGTTGATGAGAGTGCTTTGGAAGAGAGTATAGAAAAGTGATTGTCAACTTTGTACGATGAAATTAGCTGATGAGCTTTAAAAATGACAGTCCGGCTGGGTGTGGTGGTGCACCCTTGTAATCCCTGGTGCCTGGGAAGTGGAGACGGGAGGATCGTGAAGGTTTGAAGTCAGCCTTGCTGGCTTAAGAGACCCTGTTTCCAAATAAAAATATAAAATAGGTCTGGGAGTGTAGCATGGAGGTAGAAGGGTTCCATCCCCACTACCACCAAAAAAAAAAAAAAAAAAAAAAAAACCGTCCTCAGAGATTATGACTTAATTAAATGAGGATCAGGTCTGGGTATTAGGGGTTTTATCAATTCCCCAAATGATATTAATAGACAGGTAAATTTGAGAAAGACTGAGATGTAGACCTATGCAGTAATTTAAAATTGATAGCTTATGAATTTTTTTTCAAAAGAACTTGAGTTGGGCTAAGTAAGTCATTATTCAAATAAGATAATTGAAATCAAAACAGCAAAACAAATTCATAGTACCCCTCAAGTGGTTCCTGACTCTCCCTTGAATCACTTAGAGAATATGTGAAATATTCCAGTACCTGAGTCATACCATTTGTTCTGGACTGGGCCAGGCATGGTGACATAGGCTTGTAATCCTAGTACTTGGGAGGCTAATAGGAGGATCACAAGTTCAAGGCCAGTGTACAATATCTTAGCAAAACACTGTTTAAAAATATTAAAAAGGTCTAGGGTATAGCTCAGAGGTAGAACACCCCTGGGTTCAATCACCAGCAACACACACTCACCATACACACACATACACATAAACACCGACACACATATTCTGGACTGAGTTCTATCCCACATATCAGGTATTTTTTAATTTTTTAAATATTTATTTATTTATTTATTTATTTATTTATTCATTTATTTATTTATTTGGTGGTACTGGGGTTCCTGGAAGCCCTTCTACCTCCAGGCTACACTCCCAGACCTATTTTATACTTTTTTATTTTTTGAAACAGGGTCTCTTAAGCCAGAGCGGCTGGCTTCAAACCTGCGCGATCCTCCTGTCTCCGCCTCCCAAGAGTGGGGATTACAAGCGTGCGCCACCACGCCTGGCTCAGGTATTTTTTTTTTAAACAGTAGATTCTAAAGTGTAGCTATGCTTGATAATTTCTGGAGCAGCTTGCAGGATTTAAAAGATGCCAACTAGTACCTGAAACAAATTTATTACCTCATTAATAATTGGACATTAAATTGAGTTCACAAAGTTCCTGGCAACTAACGTGAAGGGCAAACACATGACATAACTTCCTTTTCTGAATGAAGTATACAAAACTCTTCTTAGAGGAGACATATTTCTGGAACAAAATTTAAAATGGAAATTTCCCGGGATGACCCTAAGGTAAGGTACTGAGCAGTGACTTGTGATTTTTATCCAAAGCCTTACACGAGACACTGGCACACTGCTAAAATAAGTATTTCTTGTAGAGACCTGTTATGAATGCGGAGGCTACATTTTAAAGTGGGTCAGTGAAGCAATTTTTACCCAGGTAAAGAAACAAGGAGTCCTGAGAGGACTTTTATTATTAACCTATTTTGGACATAACTGAGTTGCCCTTTAGAATTAGTTTTCACATCTAGCTCAGGAATCCTAGAGGGCTGGGGATATTCCTGAGATCCAATTCGCAGAGCCACTTCAGTGTTTCAGGAAGTGAGAATTATAATGATCTCAAGTTTGGCTGTGTTTCTTAGTTTACTTGAAGTTCATTCACTGCCTGGGGAAAGTTGATGAAAGCGAAGTGGGAAACTTTAAGGGAAAAGGCCACTTCTGAGGCAGAAGACAGGTAAAGGTCCAAGTCCTGCCTGAGGGCAGAAAGAAAACAGAACTGAGAGTCCTTTCTGAGGCGTGACACTGAAGCATTCTGGGGCATAGGTGCCTTAGTGCCTGTGTCTCTCCTATGTAATACCTGCTCTTTAAGTACCATAAAAGAGAATTCATTCATAAAGTAACTTCTATCCAGACTTAAGTAGTGAGGGATGTGAAGACAGAAAGAAATATCTTCAAGTTGAGAAAGAAATTAACTGACAAGTTTATTTAGGCGTTATTTAGTTCCTCTAGTTCTGTGCCTAAGTAGCTCTCTTGATAACACTTTGCTTAGTTACTGTTGGGTGTATGTTAATTTGTTCAAGAGACTCCCAGTTTCTGGATTTCCAGTGTTGCTGAATTCATGGTAGGAAACTGTTAAGATACTTTTCTTATCTCTTCTTTTTCCTCCTCCTCCTCCTCCTCCTCCTCCTTCTCCTCCTCCTCCTCCTCTTCCTCCTCCTCCTCCTCCTCCTCCTCCTCCTCCTCCTCCTCCTCCTCCTCCTCCTCCTCCTCCTCCTCCTCCTCCATCTTCCTATTCCTTTTTATGCTTGGGAATTGAGCCCAGAGGCATTTTACCTATGAGCTACACTTCCAGCCCTATTTTATTTTAATTTAAAATTTTTATTTTGAATCTGGATCTCACTAAGTTGTTGACGGCCTCACTAAGTTGCTAAAGCTGGCCATGAACTGCTATCCTCCTGTCTCAGCCCCCCAAGTACTGAGATTACAAGTGTATGCTCACCATACCTGGATAGACTCCCTTCTTAATGAAGAATAAGAAGCCGGGTGTGGTGGCGCACACTTGTAATCCCAGCATTAGGGAGGCTGAGACTGGAGGATTGTGGTTCGCAGACAGCCTCAGCTACTTAGTGAGGCCAGTGAGACCCTGTTTCAAAATAAAAAATAAGAAAAACAGGGCAGGGGTGTAGCTTGGAGGTCAAATGCCCCTGGGTTCCCATCCCCAGGCCTTCAAAAAAAAATCAATAATTTCACCCTGCTCTTACATCTTGTAATAAATATTTTCAGTAAACACACACACACACACACACACACACACACACACACACACACAATAATTTCCCTCACTGTTAGGGTTTGTGTTTGAATCTTCAACTTTCTAGATGAAAGTTTATAAGGGGTTTCTTTTTGTATTTCATAGGTGCATTGTAATCATAGATTTTTTTTTTTTTTTTTTTTTGCAGTACTGGGGGATGGAACCCAGGAGCATTCTACCTCCGAGCTACATCCTCAGCCCTATTTTTTTTTTTAAATTTCTTCATTATATTTTGAAACAGGGTCTCACTGAGTTGCAAAGGGCCTCACTAAGTAGCTGAGGCTGTCTGCAAACTGCAATCCTCCTATCTCAGCCTCCCACATGCTGGGATGACAAGTGTGCGCCACCACGCCCAGCTGTAATCATACATTTTGATGAAGTTCAAGGTGGTAGAGGCAACGTGCACACAGCACTCATTGCGCCCTCCCCAGGTCCCCTCTATTCCCTCCTCCTCCCCTCCTTCCCCTGCTCAGCACAGTGATTGATTCTGGTAAGTTTGTGTATTTACATCATGTCCATTGAGGCGTTTCCTTCTCTCCACTCTGTCTCCTTCAGTTAGGTCCCCCTTTTCACTCATTTAAGATTTCTCCTTTGTCTGGAGCCCTTTTATCTCCCATTTTTTCTCTAGCTTCCATATATTGGATATAACATCCAATTTTTTACTTTTTGTGACTGACTAATCTCACTTAGCATAATATTCTCCAGTTCCATCCATTTTCCCACAAATGACATAATTTTGTTCTTCTTTATGGCTGAGTAAAGTTCCATTGTGTATATATCCCATAGTTTTGTAGTCCATTCATCTATCGATGAGCATTTTGGCTGGTCAGTTTCTTAACTCATTTCATTTTACCTCATTTAATTTATCTAAAAAAATTAGGGTAACATTTTCTCTGGCTAGTAATGTTTTAAGAATTAGATAATTCTTGGCAATCCTTGTTTTGCACAACTTATAAACAGTAATCACTGAATAAAAACCAACTATTATGGTCAGCATGGTTGTTGCCTTCCTTATCAGCATCATCCCCGGAGTGAAATACAAAGATTCCTGAGGTAGGTGAGAAAAACATAAAGAGGATACCTATACAGGGAATGTTAATATTACTAAGATATTAAGGGTTGGAATAGGAAATATTTTTATTAAGAAAAAATGAATGTATTATGAAATTTCAAACATTACAAGGGGATTTAAGCTACACCATTAGACATCAAAGCAATCTGCGCCTGCAAAAGTTCCTACATCTGTGCAACTTCATAGGAAGCCTCAAAACCCTGGAGGTCACACATCCTCTTTTTGCTGTCAGTGGAATTTTTCTGGAAAAATTTGGAAGTTCCCCAGCACAGCAAAACTCTAAGGTCAGTAGTTTCATCATAAGTAGATGCTCTCTCTAGAATTGTGCATGACTGTGATCCCCACTGAAACCAATAGTGCCCTGGTTAGTAAAAGTGGTTGTTAACACAGTACTTGAGAAGGTAACTCAAGGATTAGCAGATGAACCCAGGCACATGTGAAAAGCCCTGCGTGTCAACAAGAGCTGCTGCAGGGACATGGCTGCTGATGCCTGTCTTTCTAAGAAGAGCTGGGAGAAATTGTCAAGCCCTGGTGCTAACCAAGAGGCCAGTGGCAGCTACTCTGTGGGTCTGAGCTGCCATGGGGAAGCAGCAAATGGGGTTATTCCTGCAAGCTGGTCTTTCTGAGATTTTCCACATCTCTGTTATTTCAGAATGAGTCACTGGAGGGAGGAAATGAGGTGTGTGTGTGTGTGTGTGTGTGTGTGTGTGTGTGTGTGTGTGTGTGTTAAGAAGGGGCTGAGGCAAAGCTAAAATTAGCTTGGGATTTGTGGGAAGTGATGCTTTTCCTTCTTCATGACTAAGGAGAGGGACTGCTGGTATCTGTGGCACATCCCAGTGGGACAGAAAACCTGGGGATTTAGGGCGGATCCTTGAGTCAAAGTAAGGAGACCCAGTAGTAAGCAGGCAACCAAAGTTTGGGGTATAATGCAAGAGGGCTCATAAGGAAGAAGCTGGAGTTGCTGAATGGTGCCAGGATTACTGTCTCCGATTCTCCCCAGCTTTCAGATATTCAGAATCTTAATCAAGTGATGGGCAAATTTGAATTCTCCTTCTTATTTTAGTAGAGCAGGGATTCCATGTTGGAAAAACATATTGAGAAGATGCCAAATGTGATCCTTTAGGTGTGACCCACAGAAGTCTCTCTTATTTCTACTGCATGTGAATAGAGGTGTAGCCTAATGTGAGCTAGGATTTTCACTAGAGGTTTTTACTTTTCAAGCATTTTTGCTTAGGTGTGTATGATAATATATATATTAGTACTGGTGATTTAACCCAGGGGCATTCTATCTCTAAGCTATACCTCAAGCCCTGTTTTTTATTCTTTATTCTGAAACAGGGTCTCACTAAGTTGCAGAGGGCCTCACTAAGTAGCTGAGACTGGCCATAAACCTGCAATCCTCCTGTCTCAGTCTCCCAAGTACTGGGATTACAAGCATGCACTACCACCCCCAGCTGATATAATATTTTTTTAAAAGGGGTTCTTTTTTTGTCTTTTTTGGAACCGGGGATCGAACCCAGAGTGCCACACCTGCAAAGCAGGCGCTTTGCCACTGAGCTACATCCTGGCCCCTGCTATAATATTTTTAAACACGTCAGTGGCAGAACTGGTGATATGCCTTAGTAATAGAGCACTTGCCAAGCATGCACCACAAATGAACAAGAAAACCAAGGAACCCACCCACAGGACTCATGTCTCTTTTTGAAACAGGGGGCTTGCTAAATTGCTAAGACCAGTCTTAAACCCATGATCCTTCTGTCTCAGTCTCTCAAGTACTGGGATTACAGGTGTGTGTCACTGCATCTGACAAAAACAACTTTTTAAATAAAAATAGTTATATAAACTAGATTAAATTTTTATAATTTTTTCTACAATTCAGTGGAAAGGAAATTAAAGCCCACAAAATACCATGGAGACAAATTCTGGATTTTCATTGAACTTTTCTGTTTTAGCTCAAAAGAATCTGAGTAATATCCTGTTATAACTGAGGATTGCAGTGAATGTCTAAAATGAGACAGGTAAATGATTTTGGCTCAACTATACTTTAGATGACTGACAAGAATGAACTTCTATAACTTAAGGCTTAAAATTTGGTTTCCTAATATGAAATACATAACCCTAGTAATTTTATCCAATATAATAATATGGAAATTTAATCATGAAAAGGACAAAAATCATTTTACAGTGAGATGGATGTTACAAGAAAACTTCTGTTTCCTTCATCCTCAGCAGCATAGTTTATTGAGTCACTGCCAGGAGCCACCTGGCAACTGTCTCTTCTCATTTCTTTCCTCATGTATTTTATATATAATAAAGACTAATTAGCCAAGAGTATGTACAATTTTGTCTTAGAGTAAATACTTCCTTGATAGCCTCATCATGCCAAGTAATAAAATAGGAGTTTTTAAGTCAGTGACATTAATATTGACTACTATATATGATATTGATAAATTTCTATGACTACTTGGTAGAGGGTGGGCTTAAAGTCATGATGTTGGAAAGTGGGTTTATATAATTTACAGTTAACCCAAATATACTTTAGCTGGGCGTGGTGGCGCAGGCTTATAATCCCCGCGCTTGGGAGGCGGAGACAGGAGGATCACGCAGGTTCGAAGCCAGCCGCGCTGGCTTAGGAGACCCTGTTTCCAAATAAAATATAAAATAGGTCTGGGAGGGTAGCCTGGAGGTAGAAGGGTTCGTTCCATCCCCAGTTCCACCAAAAAATGTGTGTGTGTGTGTGTGTGTGTGTGTGTGTGTGTGTGTGTATACATACACTTTAAATGTTCTTATTTCTCCAAGTATAATTTTTAAAAATTCCCTAGTGAATTTACACATATCTTTTTTGTGGGAAGAATACATCTGGATAGTTACCCTATTCATACTGTCGTTTCATCCAGAATGTTGGCAGTTCTTTGTGTGAATTGTTCTTTAATAAATATTGGGGAAGTTTGCTTTCAAGGATCCATATATAACATATATAACACACCGTATGATTTCTCATTCTGCAGGTGCTATTAGATTGTTTAGGAGTTGTCTTCTGTTAGTCAGTGTCTTTAAATATGTTCCATATGAAGAATTCTTCATAATATAGGAATCATAAAAACTTTTTTCCCTCATGAAATCTTATGATTTACTTTCCTGATGCTAAAAATGACATGCTAGCATGCTATCTGACTTATGACCCGTTATGCTTATTTGTAGAAATAATACATCTCTAGATTGTGTTTTTTAAAAAAAGATTTTTGATACACTCATTTCTAAATTACCAACTTTTTATGCTTACATATTTTGTCGTGGACTGTGTCAAATTTTGGGATGAAATAAAGTTGATATCTATGATTTTTTCCAGGGTACATAGCAGGCATACCTGGGTTCCACCAAGTTTTGTTTTTATTTTTAAACTAGTGAAATAGTAGTTACCTTATGAAAGTTGTGAGGGCTGGGGGAAGCCCTCCTGAGCACATCAACAAAATGCAATCAGACAGATTATATTCCTAAAAGTAGTCTGCTTTGGGTTCATTGGTTACTAAGCCTTAGGAGTCATTTGGGCCCCTTCAGGGCCAGAAGAGCCCTGAGCTGAGTCATTCTCTGCACAACCCCGTCCCCTGCCCTGCTTTACTTCCAGGATAAATGACTAATTGATTTGATTAAATGAACAAAAGATCCAAATCCCACAGATTTTCTCCAGTTAATTAAAATGACAGAAAAGAAAAAGGGCCTGCACCCTATTAAAAAAAGATTCTTGCGTTTTGTTGAGTCTTTGTACTACTTACTTTCAAGTTCAGATAGTCTTTTTCTTCTAGGTAAATTCTGTTTTTAGATGTCAGCTCTGGAAAGAGTTGAGAATGAAATAATTTTCATAATTATTTAGCTTTTTTATTGGTACCTATTACTTAGGAGGATGGGTGCCAATGTGGTATATGTATGAAGACATAATTTGATTAGTTTCACTCCCCAACACCCTCTTCAGCCTCCCCTTCTCTCTACCTCATCCCCTTCCTCTGTACTGATGGTCTCTCATCTACCTTCTTGGCAACACTTTTTCCCTCTACTTTCCACATAAGAGAGAAAACAGATGACCTTTTTCTAAGTCTTATGCCACTCAACATTATAATCTCCAGTTCTATTCTTTTTCCTGAAAATGATGTAATTTCATTTTTTAATAGCTGAATAAAACTTCATTGTGTATATATAATCACAATTTCTTTATCCATTCATCTGTTGGCAGATACCCACATTGATTTCATAACTTGACTATTATGAAATGTGCTATGATAAACATGGGTATACACATATCTCTAAAGTTTGCTGACCAAACTGGGCATGGTGGTGCATGCTTGTAATCCAGTACTGGGAGGCTGAGACAAGAATTTGGCAGGTTCGAAGCCAGCCTTAGCTACTTAGTGAGGCCCTGCTTCATAAACAAAGAATAAAAAATAGGACTGGAGGTGTAGCTTGGAGGTAGAATCCCTCTGAGTTCAATCCCTAGTACAGAAAAAAAAAGTTTGCTGACTTTAATTCTTTCAAGTAAACATTAAGGCATGGTATAGCTGGATCATACAGTAGTTTTTTTTTTATAGTAGCACTATTTTTAGCTGTGTGTGTGTGTGTGTGTGTGTGTGTGTGTGTGTGTGTGTGTTACTGGGGATTCAACCCAGGGGCATCCCAGCCTTATTTTTTATTTTTCTTTTGTAACAGATTCTTACTAGGTTGCTAAGGATGTCCTCAAACCTGGGACCCTCCTATCTCAGCTTCCCAAATACTAGGATTACAAGTATGGGCCATAAAACCTGGCATCTATTTTTTGCTTCTTTAAGAACCTCTGTACTGATTTCCATAGTAGCTATATTAATTTATATTCCTAGCAACAGTATATAAAAGTTCCTTTCCTCCCCACATCATCCCCAGCATTTTATAGTTATTTACATTCTTTTTATTTTCCTTTGTGGTACTAGGACATAACCTAGGGGCTCTTTACTACTGAGCTAGATCCATAGTCAGTTTTTATAGTTTTTTATTTTGAGACAGAGTCTGCCTCAGTTGCCGAGCCTGGCCTCCCATTTGTGATACTCCTGCTTCCGGCTGATTGTGTTCTTGGTGACGCTGTTACATCTGCAGCAGGATAGAATCTCAGTGTAATTTTGATTTGCATTTCTCTGATGGCTAAAGTTGTTGGACACTTTTTCATATAATTGCTGACCATTTGTACTTCTGTTATTTGTTTTTTAGTGTCAAGTTTTTTTTTTATACCTTTATATACTCTGGACTCTTAATCCTTTGTTGGAAAAGTAACTGGCAAAGATTTCCTCCCATTCTGTAGGTTACATCTCCATTCTTCTGTTTCCTTTGCTGTGTGAAAGCCTTATTATTTGATGTCATTCCATTTATTGATTTTTGCTTTAATTTCTTGAGCTATAGAAATCCTTTTTAGAAAGTTGTTGCTTATACCTATATATTGAAATGATTCCCGTATGTTTTTCTTGTGAGAATTGCACACTTTCTAGTCTTATACTCAGTTCTTTGATCCATTTAGATTTCACTTTTGTACAGGGTGAGAGATAAAGATCTAGTTTCATTCTTTTACATATGAATGTCTAGTTTTTCTAGCACTGTTTTTTCTCCCGTGTATGTTTTTGGCACCTTTGTCAAGAATCAGATAACTATAGCTATGTGAGTTTAACTTTTGTGTGGCACTGGTCTATGTCTCTGTATTTCTGTCAGTACCATCCTGGTTTTGTTACTATGGCTTTGTAGTACAATTTGAAATAGTGCACTGTGATGCCTAAAGCATGCTATTTTTGCTCAGGATTACATTGGCTAATCTGAGTCTTTTATTATCCCATATGAATCTTAGAAGATAGTACTCATTTTGTTAAAAATATCATTGATTTTTTGATGGGGATTCATTAAATCTGTAGATTACTTTTGGTAAGATAGCCATTTTAACAATATTAATTCTGCCTATCCATGAACATGGGATGGATAAAATTGGTGGATAAATAGATGGATAAAATAAATGTCTTTCTCGCTTGTAATGGTTTGGATTTAGAATGTCCTCCTAAGCTGGGGATGTAGTTTCATGGTAGAGTGCTTGCCTAGCATGTATATGGTCCTGAGTTCAATCCTTCTATAAATATAAAATAAAATAAACAGACTGTTGCCCTAGCCCTCAAGGAAACAAGTTAGTAAAGTTGGAAGCAGGGTTTGGTTGCTAAGGAGGGATCCCTAGGGGTATAGCCTTGGGGATTACATATCCTTATTCCCTACCCCTCCTTCCTACCAGCTTCCAGCCTCCATAATATGAGAGCAGAGCCCTCAAGCTCTCCCTCTCTCCTCTTCCTGTCACCATGTCCTGAGTTTCAGAGACACATTTTCCAGTGTCTTCTTAAATTTCTTCTTCTTCTTTTGGTGGTACTGGGGTTCCTGGAAGCCCTTCTACCTCCGGGCTACACTCCCAGACCTATTTTATACTTTTTTATTTTTGGAAACAGGGTCTCTTAAACCAGCGCGGCTGGCTTCAAACCTGCGTGATCCTCCTGTCTCCGCCTCCCAAGCATGAGGATTACAAGCATGCGCCACCACGCCTGGCTAAATTTCTTTCTTCAGTATTGTGTGATTTTCATTACAGAGGTCTTTCACTTATTTAGGTGGATTCCTAGGTTATTTATTTATTTATTTACTTATTTATTTATTTTTGCAGCACTGAGGATAGAATCCAGGGGCATTCTACCTCCAAGCTACACCCTCAGCCCTATTTTTTAGTCTTTAAAAATTTTTTATTTTTAATCAGGGTCTCACTGAGTTGCAAAGGGCCTCACTAAGTAGCTGAGGCTATCTACAAACTGCGATCCTCCTGTCTGCCTCCCAAATGCTGGGATTACAAGTGTGTGCCATCATGCCCAGCTCCTAGGTTATTTTTTTTTTAAGATATTACTAAATGAGTTATTTTTCTTTATTTTTTCCTTTTTATTTTTGCAGTACTAGGGATGGAACCCAGGGGCATTCTACCTCTGATTTACATTCCTAGCCCCATTTTTAATTCTTTATTTTGAAACAGGGTCTCACTAAGTTGCAGAGGGCCTCACCAAGTAGCTGAGGCTGGCCACAAACCTATACTCCTCTTATCTCAGCCTTTGAAGTACTGGGATTTTAAGCATGTGCCACTATGCTCGGCTCCTTATTTTTTTTCCTTTCCTTTTCTTTTCTTTTCTTTTCTTTTCTTTTCTTTTCTTTCTTTTCTTCCTTCTTTTTTTTTTATACTGGAAATGGAACCCAGGGGCATTCTCCCTCCAAGCTATCCCACCAGCCTATGTTTTATTCTTTATTTTGAAACAGTATCTCACTGAGTTGCAAATGGCCTCAGTAAGTAGCTGGGGCTGACCGTATACTGAGATCCTCCTGTCTCAGCCTCCCAAATGCTGGGATTACAAGCATGTACCACCATTGCCTGATTTCTTTTTTAATGGATTAATTACTGATATATAGAAAAGCCGTTAATTTTGTATTTTTATTTTATATCTTGATACTTTGCTTAATTTATTGGCTCTAGAAGTCTTCTACTGTAGCCTTTATGGTCTTCTAAGTATAAAGTCATATCATGTTTAAACAGGGGTAATTGTTCTCTTTCCTTTTATATTCCTTTTATTTCTTTCTCTTGCCTAATTACTTTTGCCAGAGTTTCAAGTACTGTATTAAATAGGGGTGGTGAAAGTGGACATTTTTGTCTTGTTTCTGAGTTTAGGTGAAATGATTTCAGTTTTTTCCTCACTGAGTATGGTGTTGGCTTTGGTTTTGTCATATATAGACTTTATTATGTTGAGGTGAATTCCTTCTTTTTCAAGTGATTCTTGTTTTTTGGCTCTATTTATGTGGTTACTTACTGATTTGCATGTGTTGATTTATCCTTGCAGTCCTATGTTGAAACCAACTTGATCATGGATCACAGGAGATCATAGATCCACTTGATGATCATGAATCACATCTTTTTAATGTGTTGTTGAATCCAACTTGCTAATACTTTGTGAAGGATTTTGCATCTGTGTTCATCAAGGACATTGGTATGGGACTTTCTTTCCTTGAATTGTCCTGGTCTTCTTTTGGTATCAGGATGATGCAGGATTTGTAGAATAAATTTCAAAGTGTTCTCTCCTTTTCAATTTCATAAAACAATTTGGTGAGTATTGGAATTATTCTTTAAAGAAACAGTGAAAGTCAGCTGTGAATGAATATGCTTTACTTTTACTCCCATCTCATTGCTTATTATTGGTCTGTTTAAGTTAGATTTTCTCTATTCTCTTGGTTCTGTTTTGGTAGGTTTTATGTGTCTAGAAATTTATCAGTTTACTCTAACTTCATTTTTTGAAATGAAAGTTTTCAAAATAGTCACTAATGATCTTCTTAACTTTAGTTGTATCTGTTGTAATATCCTCATTTTAACTCTAATTTTATTAATTTGAATCTTCTTTCTGTTTCTTTTGGTTATTTTAGCTAAGGGTTTATTTTTTCAAAGGGCCTATTCTTTGTTTTATTGGTCACTGGTATTGTTCTTTTGGTTTTTATTTCATTAATTTCCTCCATAATTTTTATTATTTCTTTACTTCTACTAGTTTTGGGATTAATTTGATCTTGTTTTTCTGAGACCTTAAGATACATGATTAGGGCATTTATTTGAGATCTCTCTGTTTCTTCTCTTTCTCTTTTTAATGTAGGCACTCATAGATATAAGCTCTCCTCTTAGAACTGCCTTCCCTGTAGTCCAAAGACTGCTATGTTGTGTTTTCAAGTTTGTTTGTTATTGTTAAATTTTCTCTTAAATTTCTTTAATGGCTAACTCATCACTCAAAAGTATACTGTTCAATTTCCATGTGTTTGTATAGTTTCTGTAGCTTTGCTTGTTGCTTTGTAATTTTATTCTATTATTATTTGAAAAGCTTCAAGAGATTATTTCAGGATTATTATATTTGCTAAAACTTGCTTTATGGCCTAATATATGATGAATTTTGGAAAAAGTTGCATGAGGAGCTGGAGAGAAAGTATATTCAGTTGTTGGGTGAAATAATATATGCTAAGTCCAACTGATCTATAATGAAATTTAAATCTAATATGTCTTTGTTGATTTTCTTTTTGGATGACCTGTCTGTTATTGAGAGAGTGTGTATTGAATTCCTCCACTGATACATTGGAATCCATCTATTCCTCTATATTGAGCAATATTTATTTTATGAAATTGAGTTTACTGACATATGGGGCATATTTGTGATTATTATATCTTGTTGGGTTCTCTTACTCATATGCAACAACCTTCTTTGTGTCTTCTGAGTAATTTTGGTTTGAAGTCTGATTTACCTGATATGTGAGTTAACTACTCCTGTTTGGTTTTAGATTTCATTTGCATGAAATATCAATTTTCATTTCACTTTCAGTTTATGAATGTGTGTGCTTATGAAGTGTATTTCTTGGAGACAGCATACAATTGGTTTAATATAATCTGCCAGTCTTTGTCTCTCAATTGGAGAATTAAGATAATTAACATTCAGTGCTTTTTTTTTTTTTTTTTGCGGGTCTGGGGATGGAGCCCAGGGGCATTTGACCCCTGAGCTACACCCCCTGCCCTAATTTTTATTCTTTATTTTGAAACCGGGTCTCACTGAGTTGCAGAGGGCCTCACTAAGTAGCTGAGGCTGTCCGCGAACCGCGATCCTCAGGTCTCAGCCTTACGAATGCTGGGATTACAAGCGTGCGCCACCACGCCCGGCTCATTCAGTGCTTTTATAGAAAAGTTTGTGTTACATCCTGTCCTTTTTCACATTTGTAATTCCTGAATTAGTCCTAATCTCATTTGGATACATATTTTTTCTGTTTCTCTCTTGGTCTTTCTCTTTCTTGGTATTTCTCTCTTTCTGTGCATATACATATAAATGTTTTTTTTTTTTTACAATGCTGGATTAGTGATAGGATTTCTTTATTGTATACAGTGCTGGCTTAGTGGTCATGGATTCCTTTAGTCTATGCTTATTTTGGAAAGTTGTCATTTCTCTTTTGATGCTGCAGGATATCTACTGGATATGGTAATCTAGATTAGTAGTTGTTTTCTGTGTAGGTTTGAAAACTACTGTGTTATTCCATTCCCTTCTTACTTTTAGAGTTTCTGCTGAAAAATCTGCTGTTATTCTGATGGGGCTACCTTTATATGTGCTTCTCTATTGCAAGTTTTACAATTCATTCTTTGTTCAGAAAATTTGACTTTTTTTTTTTTTTTGGTGGTACTGGGGTTCTTGAAAACCCTTTTACCTCTGGGCTACACTCTCAGACCTATCATTCATATATATATATGATATATATTAAAATATATATTTATATATATTATATATAATATATTACATGTAATATATTATATATATTTTAAATATATATATATATATATATATATATATATATATATTTTAATTTGGAAGCAGAGTCTCTTAAGCCAGAGAGGCTGGCTTTGAACCTGTGTGATCCTCCTGTCTCTTTCTCCCAAGCATGGGGATTACAAGTGTGCGCCACCACGCCCGGCGAAAATTTGACATTTTAGTTATATCATGGAGAAGTATATTTCTAGTCCTGTCTATTTGGCATTCTAAATGGCTCAATACCTGTATATTCATCTCTTTATAAGATTAGAAATTTTTCTGCTATTATTTTACTAAGTAAGTTTTCTGTTATTAGTTTGTATTTCTTCCTTGCCCCACAGTTCTTGTACAATTAATTAAAATTTTATTCATTGTTTATTTTTAATTTAGTGCAGTTAGAATGTACCTTCAATTCCCAATGATCTTTCTTCTGCTAGATGTTGTTTATTGGCGAGACTCTCCGCTAAGTTAAAAACTTTTAATTGACCATTTTTAACTATTTACTGACCATAATTAATATTTTAAATTATTTTCTGGTATTTCCTCTACTTCTTTCTCTCTATATATGTTAGAGATATATGTACAGAGATATAAGTTATTTGAGGATTGTGAACTTTTGGAAGTAGCTTATTACTTTGTTTTCTCATGTTCCCTGTCATTCTATGTTGAGATTTTTAGGAGTTATTTTCTCTTTACTATGTGTCCCAGTAGTAGGTATATCTCTGGGTCAAAACACGGACTCAATTATTTCAAAGTGCTATGATAAGTCCCCAACTTTGAGGGATTATGATCACCAATAACTACAACTACTTCAGAGCAAGGTATATGCTAATAAGCCAATAAAACTTATTAAAACTGTTTTCTATAATTCTACTAGTGCAAAAACAGAGAAGGAAAGATATAATAGGTATAGGTATTAAAGAAAATTAACATCAAACTGTATGAAGCATTAAAACAAAAGTGAATGAAGAAGCATACAATGAATTAAGTACAATTTTTAAAAAGGAGGAGATGGAAGAAAGACATACAGGATATTGGGATTGGCACTGGTATTCTCACAGATGTACACAATGTATGTGGAAATGTTTCCTTCACGAACTCTCCCTCTCCCCTCCCCACTTCCCCAAACCACCTCCCTCACTCCACTGGAGTTTCTGTTCTATTATCCAGAGTCCTCATACCTAAATTAAACCCCAGCTTTTACATAGGTGAGAAAACATACGACCTTTCACCTTCTGTGACTGGCAGGCACATCTCACTTAACATAAGGTTTCCAGCTCCATCCATTTTCCTGCAAATGCCATATTTTGTTCTTTTTTATTGCTAAGTAAAATTCCATGGTGTGTATAATTTTGTGATCCATTCATCTGTTGATGGTTACCTGGCTTGGTTCTGTAATTTGGCTCTTAAGAATTGAGCTGCTTTAAATATATATAGGCATGTAATACTATAATTGAACTAAATAGAGATTTCACAAAAGATGAAAAACAAAATGGTCAACACATACATGAAAAAATGCTCATCATTAGCAACCAGGAAGATACAAATTAAAATTACACTGAGATTTCACCTAACCCCAGACAGAACAGCAACTACTAAGAAGTCAAACAACAATAAATAATGGCAAGGATGTGGGGAAATAGGAACTCTTCTATACTCTTGGTAGGATTGTAAATTAGTACAGCCACTGTGAAGATTAGCATAAAGATTCCTCAGAAAACTGGGAACAGATACACCATATGATCCAGCTATACCACTGCTGGGTATCTTTCTAAAGGGACTGAAATTAGAATATTATGGTAACACATACAAATCCATGTTTATAATATCTTTAACTTCTACTAGGTCCTCTTTGTTTTTAGAGAGGCTTTACATCTAATCTCAACTCCAACCATCTAGAATCATTGTGAATTTGGGAAAGCTAGTTTGGAAATAGAACAATTATAAATCAACTCATAGAGGTTGACAAGGACTAAGTATTTATATATATGTGTGTATATATATGTGTATATATGTGTGTGTATATATATGCATACACACATATATTTTCAAAGTTTTTAGCCTAGAAAGAATATTTAGCAACCATTAATCATTAATTTACTAATTGTTATTGCAGATTTCTGGTACAAACATGACTTTTCTTTATATCTTTTAAATAAACATTTATTGCTCTCTTTTTATATTATGAAAATTATATGAAAAGCATATAAATATATGAGATGCTGGGCATGGTGGCGCATGCCTGCAATCCCAGTACTTGGGAGTCTGGGACAAGAAGATCATAGATTCGAGGTCAGCTTCAGCAATTTAGGGAGATCCTCCGCATCGTAGGAGACCTTTGAGAACCTATTTCAATATAAAAAATAAAAAGGGCTGGGAGTGTAACTAGGAGGTAGAATGCTCTTGGGTTCAAACCTCAGAACCAATAAAAAAAAGTAAGAGAAAGTAAATGTTATTTTTAAAGGCTTTATTTTTTGCTATTAATATTATAATGCACTTTTTATGAATAAAAACAAAGTGATTGGTAGGAATGAGCCCTGGAGAGTAAGACACGCTGCTTCTGACAGACATCTTACGCCTATATGCTTTGCCTGTTGAACGCCCTGCGACAGTGAGCAGCCTGCAGAGCTGGCCTCTGAGCAGGGGAATGATACCATCTCCCAGACAGACTTGAAAAGAGAATAAACAACACATTCCTCTTTAGTAAAGTACGTCACTCTGCTGAATTTTGTATGTAAGAGTTTACCAAAGAAAATCTGGAACCACTAAATGCTGCTTGCTCAACCAATACCCTGTAACCATAACATCCAGCTCTTCCAAGGAAAGAAGGAAGCAGGATGAAGAGTATTTTTAATTATCCAAAATCCCTCTAAATAGCAGGCACACCAACCAGTCATGGAGTGAATCAATGGAATTTTCAGGTTGTAAGTCTGTGTAACTCCATTTTAAAATTCATGAGCATGAATATTCTGTCTCTAACTGTATCAGAGAAGATTTTTGGCCACAATAGCAATCACTTCCCATTTTGTCAAAAATATCTTAGAATGTAAGCAAAATCCTGGGAAACTAGTGACTTTTCTTTTTTTTTTTAAAGAACATCTTATTTGGCTCTTGGTCAAAATGAGTTCTGTGATTCTTTGTCTTGCTGTCTGAGAATAAACAGTCAAAAATACTTGAGAGAGTGGCTGGATAGATTGATGTTGGAGGGGAAATCCCAGGGCAGATATTTCCAGGCCTGTTGGGCTGACTTCATGAGGTACTTAGCAGGGTAGAAGTTTGGGAAAGTTGATTTCAATCTCCTGGTATCCTGGTGATACAAGAATCATGTGTGGGTATCTCCTTCCTTAGCAATGAAGCATCTGCTCTGGTGATGAGATGATGTAAAGATCCTTTTGATGGTGGGCAAAATACACTGACACTCGAACAAATGGAAAACAGAACTCTTTGTTACAAAAAGCTCTACGGGAAAAAAAAAAAAAAAAGCCACCAGCCGGGGCCTTGCTGTTAAATGCTGTAGGAGTACATTGACAGCTAGCTGGACCTAGGAGACAGTTCATGTATGGCGAAGCAGTGGGGTTAGTTAGCTACTGGACTCCCAGTAGATGAACTAATTGGAATAATTTCAGGTTCCAAGGTATAGAGCCCAGGGTCCTAATTTTGTGGTACCTGGCCCAGGGGTGATTAGGGCCATTAAATGAGGAGGGGAGGTAAGGATAAAGAAAATGGCAAGGATATGGACTTACAGTCAGGGCTTGAAAACTAGATCATGACAGATTTAAAAACATATTTTCCATCTGTTCCCGGCAGTGTGTTTGGACGTGGCAGGGTTGATGGCATACAGATGCGTGAGAGCGGCATGCTGCTACTAAAGATGCTCCAGCACAGAGCTGGTTCCCGGCAGGGCTGAATTCCCATCTGCGTGCAACTGTTCTGTAAGGTGCACAATATAAAGAAAATGAGATACTGAGATCGCCTTAGACTCTGGTTCAAAAATTCTGCCTTGAAACAGGTGTAGTGCCACAAGTCTGTAATCCCTGAGCTTGGGAGGCTTAGACCTGAGGATTGCAAGTTTGAAACCAGCCTCAGCAATTTAATGAGATGCTCAGCAACCTCGCGAGACTGTAGAATGCCTCTGGCTTCAGTTCCCAGTACACTGCCCCACCCCCACCCCGGTTGCGCGTGTGGAATCTTGATAGTATAACATTTGCTTTGGGCCAGCCTCAGTGACCTTAAAGTTTATTTAAGACTGCCCTGGATCACAGTGCTACTCTCGGCCTTATCTCTCTGAAAACTTCACTAACTTCTTGTGACTGTTTACTGCTTTCCCAAAAAATAACTTTGTTGTGATATAATTTACATACTATAAAATTTATCCGATTTAAAGATTTTTAGTAAGTGAACAAAATTTTGCAACCATGCGACATTCCATTTTTAGAACATTCCCATGATCCTAGGACGATACATGAATGGAACCATTTGCCATCAAGTTCCTTTCCCAAACCCAGTCCTAGGCAACCACTAACCTGCTTTTTTTCTTAATATATTTGCCTTTTGGACATTTTGCCTGGTGGGATTATATAATAAATGGTCTTTGCTTCTGGATTTTGTCTTGCTTTGGCTTAGCCTATTGGTGTCTAGGTTCATCTATGATGTAGCATTTCTCACTAATCTGATCCCTTACATTGATAAACAGAACTTACTGCATGGATATATCACTTGTTCTTAAATCCATTCAGCTGTTGATGGATATTTGGGGGGGTTCCAATTTGGGGATATTATGAACAAAACTGCCATGAGTGTATAATCTTTATGTGAGCATGTAGGTTGGGACGTAGAAGTAGAATTACTTGGTCATGTTACACATACATATGCAACTTGTAAAAACACCGTCAGGCTATTTTTACAAAGTAGTTATTCTATTTACATTCCCTCCAGCTATAAATGAGATTTCTAATTTTCCACATTTTCACCCATGTTTGTTTGCTGAATTTTTACTCTAGATGTTCTGGTATAAACACTTCTTAATATTGACTTGATACTGTGATTCCATACTTTTTTTATTATTATTCCAGAGGTATTTTCTATGTTCTGAGATGAAAATACTTCCTTTTATCATGTCCCCTAACTAACCTCAATTAATTCCATGTGGTCTCTTTTATTAGGACCAAGAGATCTGGAGTATGTTTGTGCTCCAGAGCTCTGGAGTTCCAGTTCCAAAACTACTGAGTAGGATTATTTCTCTCTTCATTCCTTGGGTTGATAAAGAAGGTCATCAAAAGGTCATAGGAAGAGCCAGGCATGGTGGTGCACACTTGCAATCCCAGCATTCAAGAGGCTGAGACAGGAGGATTGCGGTTCGCGGCCAGCCTCAGTTACTTAGTGAAGCCCTCCACAACTTAGTGAGACTAGTGAGACCCTGTTTCAAAATAAAGAAAAAAAATAGGGCAGGGGGTGTAGCTCAGAGGTCGAATGCTCCTGGGTTTCATCCCCAGACCTGAAAAAAAAGGTCATGTGATAGAGGGAATCTGACTACTTTTCTTCATGCTTTATTATTGGTAGAAATTATTCCCCAGTGACAAATACTTTAGAATTAATCAAGTTTGCCTCATTGCCCTTGGTTATTTGGTCATGTACAACCAGAATTTATTGGTGTGATACATATTAGACCCAGACCAGATTGTCTTTCAGAATGAATTTTTTTTTTTATGGGAAAGGAAGTTGGTATAATAAAATGAATTTTTGAATGGAAGTCAGAATATCTGGATTATTGTCCCTGTCCAGGCACTAATTACCAGACCTTGAGCCAGTTCTGGGTCTTTAGTTGTTTTATACACAGGAAAAAAAAATCAGAATGTGAAATAATATGAGAATTTCATACTTTTTTCTTAAAAATAGAAGAACTGATTTACTTAGATTCCTATATATTAACCAGAAATACAAGAATTAGCTCTGCTGGAAATGAGATAAGAAGACAACTCCTAAAATCTTATTTTCTCTTGGTGGCTATGTTCCTCTCTCAAGTTTTCATAATCACAGATTTCCTGCATCTTAGTAAGGAAGTAGCTGGCTGTATCATCCCTAAAATCCCCACTGAAAAATTTGGAGTTCATCAGTAAATAGGTTTCCATTTCTGGGAAAGATTTTCTTTTCCATTGCAGGGATTTCACCACTGTTAGTAAACAGTTGGCCTTAGGGAAGCTCTTAACAATTTATTAATATTTCACATAATATTTATAAGGGACTTAGATGCTAATGATAATCTAAAATATTTTTGTAAGGCATAAATTATGTCATAAAGGGTTGGGCATGGTGGTGTACGCTTTAATCCCAGTACTTGGGAGGCTGAGACAGGAGAATTGCTGGTTTGCAGCCATCCTCAGCTATTTAGTGAGGCCTGTCACAACTCAGTTAGACCTTGTTTCAAAATAAAGAATAAAAAATAGGACTGGGATTGTACTTGGAGGCAGAATGCCTCTAGGTTCAATTCCCAGAACTGAAAAAAAATTGTCATAAAGGATTAAGAGTTTTTTTTCCAACCCAGTTTAATTCCCCAAATGAGTGGGCTACTTTCTTGTATTGGCCAAAATTTTTATTTTTATTTATATTTTTGCAGTCCTGAGGATTGAACCCATGGGCATTCTACCTCTGATCTACACTGATACACCCCCAGACCTTTAAAAAAATTATTCTTTATTTTGAAACAGGGTTTCACTAAGTTGTGGAGGGCCTCACTAAGTAGCTGAGGCTGGCAGTGAATCTGAGATTCTCCTGTCTCAGCCTCTCAAGTACGGGATTAACAGTGTATGCCATGCCCAACTCAAAAATTTTATTTTTTATTTCTTATTTTTATTTTTTGCAGTACTGGGGGTTGAACTCAGGGGCTTTATACCTTTGAGCTAAACCACCAGCACTATTTTGCTTTTTAATTTTAGAACGGTCTTGCTAAGTTACTGAGGGTCTTGCTAAATTGCTGAGGCTGTCTCAGCCTCTCATATACTGGAATTTAAGGGTGCAATATTACTCCTGGCTAAAATATCTTTTAATTTTTTTTCATGGTGGGGATTGAATCCAGAGCCATTCTATCTCTGAGCTATATCCCCAGCCCTTTTTATTTTTTGCTTTAGAAACATGTTCTTTCTAGGTTGTTGAAAGTCTCACAAATTTGTTTAAGGCTGGTCTCTAGTCTTTAATTATCCTGTCTCACTCTTCCAAGTGCTGGGATTATAGGTGAATGATGCCATGCCCTGGCCAAAATTTTTGACAGATAGTATATCCGTACCACTGAAACAAGTATTGTGGAGTCTATTAAATAGATATGGTAGCCGGAAGTGGTGGAGCACGCTTGTAATCCCAGCAATAGGGAGGCTGAGACAGGAGGATCGCGGTTCGTGGACAGCCTCAGCTACTTAGGCCCTCTTCAACTTAGTGTGACCCTGTTTCAAAATAAAGAATAAAAAAATAGGGTAGGGGGTGTAGCTCGGAGGTAGAATGCCTCTGAGTTCTATCCCCAGACCCGCATTAAATAAATAAATAAATAAATAAATTTGAAATTTCCTTTATTTGGGAAAAATGGTATCCCTACCATATTCTACTGGATTTTTTTTTAAACAAAAAGACTAGCTTTTTTATTGTTAAGGGAATTTTCAGAATTTTTTATAATTCTCCCTCATTTTTATGATACATTTATCTATATCCTTTGGAAAAACCCAGAGTATTTGATAATATCATAGGTAAAGTAAAAATGAGAAGGCTACACCCTACTTCTTGAAAAAAACAGGTAGAAATTTTTTTAAAAGCTGTTGAGATTAGTAAAAAAAAAAAAAAAAAAACAACCAAACAATAGACATTGTAATTAAATAAAAGATTCTACATGTGTTGGAATTTGGCCCAGAAATTATTTTAAGTAAATTTTACAGTTTCAAAAATTGGAATAGAATCTTCTTTCCCATTAGTGCAGGTTGATTACTGAAGGAGTACCAGTAAATTCCAAAAATGGCAACATGGTCCTATACTCAAAACTTCAAATTTTTATTTTCTTTATATGAGAAATATAGACTTGAGTAAATTCTAAGAAAGTTATCTTAATTTTTTATTGCCTCATATACTCACTCTTATTGTTCCTAGAACTTTGTTAGGACCTAGGAGTCAATAATTCAGATCACATTCAAATTGTGTATTTTTTCCAATTAAGTACATATATTTAGCTTGATTCCTTCTGTCTTTATAAATTTAGAAAAAAGAAACTTTTCTTTCCTCATGTACTTTATGAAGATATAATTAGTTCCTTGAATTGAAGAAAAGACTGCGTGAAGTAGAGGTTATTACTGTTATTTTGAAATTTTGTTTACTATTACAATAACTTTCTTCTTGCACCTGAAGTTATGCAATATCATAGAATAGTATAAAATGATATATATTTCTTTAGGCATTTTTAATGTTGATATTTATAGTGTTCAGGTGGTAGGTAGATATGCTTATGTTTACTTAGTTCAAATGTGTTGTTGAAAAAGAAATTATAGGGTTATGAGCTCTAATAGGAGTAAAGTACAATATAAATCATTGATTCTTAAAACTTTTTGGGTATTAGCCAAGCGTGGTGGTGCATGCTTGTAATCCCAGCATTCAGGAGGCTGAGACTGGAGGATTACAATTCGCGGACAGCCTCAGATACTTAGTGAGGCCCTCTGCAACTTAGTGACATCCTGTTTCAAAATAAAGAATGAAAAATAGGGCAGGGGGTGTAGCTCAGAGGTCGAATGTTCCTGGGTTCCATCCCCAGACCCGCAAAAAAAAAAAAAAAAAAAAAAAAATGTTGGTATTGAGAATTGAATTCAGGGTCATTTGACCTCTGAGCTGTATCTCCAGCCCTTTTTTATTCTTATATTGAAACAGGATCTCATTAAGTTGCTGAGGGTCTCAATAAATTACTGATGCTGACCATGAACTTGCAATCCTCCTATCTCAGTTTCCCAAGTACTGGGATTACAGGCATCCACCACTGTGATTGGCTACCATTGTTTTGTTTTGTTTTCGTTTAACTATTATTTTGAGGTTGTTAATTTCTAATCTGGTATACTTTAAACCGTTACCCTCATTTTTTTTTTATTATTCAAGTGCCTTCTCTGTCGAGGGGGTACCCTTTCAAGTTGACTCCTACGACTTGATAACACACTTATGAGTTTTGATAACACACTTATGAGTTTTGATAATTCTTTTATTACCAGAGAGCTATTGCTCTCTGGTAATAAAAGAGGGTCCAGACCCATGTCGTACATTTCCTGCCCCAGAGCTGGAATCATCCATTTCTCCAAAAAGGCCAATTTCTTTCCACTCGCAAATGTTATTTAGAAACCAAAATTTGGGAAAGTTAAGGTACATCTTGTTACCATGTTGGTTCTTTGTCTCTAGTCTTTTTAGTGGACAAAACTAGAAAATACATATTTTTAAGAGGAGATACATTATGGCTTCACATTGATATTTTTGATTCAACTTTAGAATTACAGAGTTTTCACTTATTTGACTATTAGTATCTATAATTATTTCACTGAAAAATCTTGATTTTTTTTAGAGGAACCAGCATTAGGGAGCTAAATATCCAAGTTGTAAAGCAGAACTTGAAGGGCCTTCTTTCTACAGCCCCAGTCTGGAGACCCTGCCTGGTATGCCAAATGGTGCAGCCCTCTGAGTATGGTCAGGAAGAACAAGAATTTAAAATGATACAGCCCCAGCTTGGGATGAGACTCTATATGTGCTTTAGTTGCAAATATGTTCTTATGCAAGTGTAATTCTAACATTTCATGAATTACTTCAAGTTGCTTCAATTTGAGTGAGTGTAAAGATTGGAACATTTCCTAGCTAACTTTATAATAGGGGTTTCCACAGGTTTTCAAGAGGTATTTTTATCCTCTTGAAAATGGGACTGAAAGACCTGCTGCTCCCTGTGAGATAAAAAGACTGTTGCTGGAGAAAGGAAAGGGCTAGGTTTTAATAATGCTTTATGGAGTTGGAGTTGGGAAGTCTGATAATATAATAATTGTGTGTGTGTGTGTGTGTGTGTGTTGGGGTAGAAGTGGGGTAGGATAGATAGAAAAACTGTCTCATTGGGCCACTCACAAGTAACATAGTTTCATGGTTATGCAGTCACTGGCTTCCAGAGGCAGTTACCAGCTGCATGAGGTCACCTTACTCATATTTGTACACAATTGAAGGAACTCATCTCTTTGTATCCATTTCTCAGTTCTATTTTCCAGCTACATATTAAACAATCTCTACATAGGAAGAAAAACTGGCAGTATCTTGATTTTTGTTTTTCCTTTTGATACCTTTCTTTTTTCTTTTTTTCCCTGTAGCTTTTCCAGGATTTTCTCTTTGTATTTCTAAATAACATTGTTTTACTGCTATTTCTTTCTTCAATTAAAAGTTAGTTATATACATTTTATGTTTTCTTTACCTTTTCAATTATAAAATATAGCCGGGTGTGGTGGTGCACTCTTGTAATCCCCACGCTTGGGAGGCGGAGACAGGAGGATCGCGCAGGTTCAAAGGCAGCCGCGCTGGTTTAAGAGACCCTCTTTCTAAATAAAAATATAAAAATATGTCTGGTAGTGTAGCCTGGAGGTAGAAGGGTTTCCAGGAGCCCCAGTACCACCAAAAAAGAAAAAAACAAAACAAAATAAATAAATAAATAAATGATAAAGTATATATGGAGGTAATTTTAAATGTTTATTATATAAAAATGTTACATGACACATTAATATAGCTATAATTTATGCTGATGTATTTGTTTATATGCAAATACACTAGAAACTAAAAGTATACTAAGGCGAAACTGTAAGTGATTATTTATTAGGCTTATGTTTCAACCCTCTTGAAAAATTATTTCCCAAGTTCCACCTATAGATGATGAAAGGAAGCTCACTTTCAGGTCCTCAGCATTGTTCTTTTCCTCTCCGTTTCCTCTGCTGCCAAAAGTTTGAACTATGGAGAAGTAAATTAGTAAAGCATTCCTAATTTTCTTGGTTTTTATTTTGATAGTATTATATTTTTAAATCCCCTTTAGGATTTGTTTGCATAATAGATCTTCAGCTAACATAATGCCTCTATATTGCTTATTTAGTAAAATAACCTGTTTATATGTTTTGTCAACCCAAAAGAATCTAGACACTTGGTGCCACTATAGTAATAAGTTGTTGTTGTTGTTGTCGTTATTATTATTATTATTATTATTGGTTTTTGGAAGCAGTATAAACAACCTAGCTTGAATAGCTAAGGAGCTCATGGTCCAGGAAATGTGACCAAGTACCCCACTATACCATTATTCCATTTCAAAATTAATTTATATATACATAAATACACATGTATTCATGTATCTATATAGATAACATACACATGTATGTTTAGTGTACCCAGGCTCATAACGAATAACATATGTATGTGTACACACACACACACACACACATGAGGTTAGTGCAGCAGTGCTCATAATGAATAATAGGATCTCCCTCCCTGTCTTCCTTTGTTCTCATGAATTCCATACTCCTAAAACAATAACTTTCTTTTTTTTTTCTTTATCTCACCTAGCTTTTTCAGGAATTCCCCTTAGTACTGCTAAATAACATGCTTTTACTGCTATTTCTTAATTTTTCAATTACATGTTAGCCATATACTTCATGTTTTTTGCTTATTTTTTAAATTGTGACATATAGACACATACAGAAAAGGGCATAAGATATGTCTACTTGAAGAAAGTTATAAAATTTCAGATATTATATAAATATGTGGTATAGTATATTAATATAACTATTTTTATGTGGATCATATTGGAAAAGGCATACATTCACACAGCGCTTGGTGCCCCCCTTCCCCTTTACCCCCTCCCAACAATAAGAGTCCAGTTGACCATGCAACATTCACACTTATACACATATTCAAATGTAGCTCCTCCATTAATCAACCTCAGCCTTCTTTCTCCCCTACTCTTTCTTTCTAGCTTTGCTGAGGTTTCCCCTCCACTATCTGGAGTCCCTCTGTATCCCTAATGCTTCCTAGTTTGGGCATATGAAAGAAAACATATGTCCCTTCTCTTTCTGTGCTTGGCTGATCTCACTTAATATAATGTTCTCCAGGTCTTTCTATCTTCTTGTGAATGACATGATTTTGTTCTTCTTTATTGCTGAGTAGAATTCCATTGTGTGTATTTCCCATAATTTTGTAATTAATTCGTCTGTTGATGGAGACCTAGGTTGATTCCATATTTTGGCTAGTACGAATTGTGCTGCTATGGACATGGGTATGCATATGTTACTGCAGTTCTCTGATTTCAACCCCTTTGGAAAGATACCCAGGAGTGATATAGCCGGATCTTATAATGGATCCATTCTCAGTTTTCCAAGGAATCTCCACACTGATCTCCATAGCAGCTGAACTAGTTTGCACTCCCACCAACAGTTTAAAAGAGTTCCTCTTTCTCCACATCTCACCAGCATTTGTTGTTATTTGACTCTTTGTTGCCACTCTGATTGGGTTGGATGGAATCTCAGCATAGTTTTGATCTGCATCTCCCTGATGGCTAACGATGTTGAACATCTTTCCACGTACTTATTGGCCATTTGTATCACTTCTTTTGTGAAGTGTCTATTCAATTCAGTTGCCCATTTATTGATTGGGTTATTTGTTTTGCTAGTGTAGAGTTTTTTGAGCTCTTTGTATATTCTGAACATTAGCCCTGTTAATATAACTATTTTACACTAATGTGAATATTTATTTGCAAAATAAATACATCAGTTAATAATGTAATAAGTAATAACTATAAGCACAGCTCTAAGGCCTGAAGCTCCTCACATTATCTCTTCCAAATCACAAATTTCCCCCAGCTACCAAGAATGGCAACTGTTCTTATTTGTGTAACAGTTTCCTTGCTTTTCTTTATTTTGATCAACTATGAGTGCATCCCTGTAAAAACAGGATACTTTTGCCAGATTTTGAACTTTACATTAATGGGCTCACACTGTGACACAGTAGTTCTCAATGGGGATGCTTTCCTTCCAGGAGATATTGACAATATCTGGAAACATTTTGTTTTTTCACAACTTGGGTGGCTGCTATTGGCTTCTGAGGGTAGAGTCCAGGGATGCTGCTAATACCCAATGTAAAGGCCAATCCCATTAACAAGCAATCTTCTGGCTCAAAATTTTTGTAGTGCTGAGTTTGAGCAGTCAGCTGAAGTGCATGGCTGCGCATGATGGACTGCATAATTGAGTTATTTGAGCTCTCATTGGAGTAGTTTCTGTTCATTATATCTTCAAGTTATATTTTTAATCTAGAAAACTAAGTTTTATCTTTCTTACTCCATAACCATCAAACACCCTTTTCACTAATTTATTTATTTCTATCAGTTTTGGTTAAAATGATCTTATGTTTACCAGGTAAATATTCTTAGAAGTTACTTATATTTTCAAGCCATATAGATAGGAATATGGCTATAGTATACATATATTTATATATTTATGTTATGTATATTTATAGGATATATTTATTTTTATGCCAGAAAGAATTTTGGGGGAACATTGACTATTGTCCATATTTTGTTTGCTTTGCTACAAACACCTGTGAACGTGGCCCAGTATACTGGCAATCTCTCTGCTCTATTTTTTCTTGAAGATATCCTTCCTCTGCTCTTCTGGTCCTAACCAGACTGCTTGCTTCATAGACAGGCTAAAGATGCCCTCCACCCCACATCATCTTGGGAACAGTTTTGACTCTTTCCTGTGCTGAATTCACCTGTTTCCTGAATTGCTTAATTTCCTTCCGTAACGTGCTGAAGCACACTTTGATTGAATACCTTCTTATTCTACTTACTCTCTGTTCTGAACTTTGAAACTCTTTATTGTGTATTTTATTTCTTCTAGCACATTCTATGTTCTAGCGTTTTTACGTTCTGAAGAGCAGTTTCTTGATCCCTGAATACTTCTTTTGCTTGTTAAGCATCTGCTTTTGCTTCTTGTTTCTTACTGCTCTGGGAAAATTATGGGTTTTGTTTTGTTTTTGCTATTTTCTTTCTGTTTTATCAATATCCCTGATTTTTTCTTTTCTTTCTTTTTCCCTCCATTTATTTTTGGTTCTGTCTTTCCACTTCATAGTATCCTAAAATGTCTCCTAGCTTTTGCCTACTTATTTTATATTTAAAAACACGGCATTGAGAGGCTTCTTGGAAATTCTAAGAATGTGGACAGTATGGAGCAGGGACATAACTCATTTCAGTGAGATCCCCCCTCACCCTCAATGCTAGTATCTGTAGGTGTTTTTTTTTTTTTTTTTTTTTTCTGGTGGGTCGATGATTTCATCAGAATAGAATCTTTATTCTTCTGCTTGGAACATACCAGGCTGCTGATCAGTGCTAGAAGGGTGAGGTCTGGAGCTCCTACCATGAGGCAGTGTCTTGTTTAATCTTTGAATCTAATAAGGGGCCACATTTCCATTTCTACTACAACCTCTGGAGAATAAGCCACCTGTCTTTTAGCTGGCTAGCAGCAGCCATCAGTTGTTTAAGGCCACTGTAGATCTTCGACATTCCATCCAGTCTTAGGATTTTAGCCTCACTTCACTCTCTTGTCTTCAAAAGTACCTGCAGCACCCAGCTCCTGAGTGCATCCTGGATTGTGAAACATGCCAGCCTACCTCACAGGTGGACATTTCACAGCAAAAGTAGAAATCTAAGTAAGTTGCTCCCATTTTGCTTCTCTGCCTACTCCTTTCATTTTGTGTCCACTCCCCCCTATTAGTTTAAGATGCTGGTCTTCCTGTTCCTTAAAGTCTTTTCTGAATTTCTCTTCTCTGGACATTCCTCTTGTATTTCGGATCCACAGTATTATATTCTCTATCTCCTCTACTTTTTCTTAAAATTTTTTTTTCTAACTTCCCTTGAGCATTACCTCTTAGATTTTGGAATAGTTGCAAGATATAGAGCTATCTTGGCAATGGGACCCAGGTTAAAAAAAATCATCCATGTTAAATTCATCCACCTTACACACATAGCCTGCAGGTAATTTTACATAACATGCTTGCTGGGCTGAGGGTTTTTTTTGTTTTGTTTTTTGTTTTTTGGTGGTACTGGGGGTGGAAGCCAGAGGCTTTCTACCTCTGGGCTATACTCCCAGAACTTTTTTATATTTTATTTGAAAACAGGGTCTCACTAAGCTGCTGAGAGCCTCACTAAGTAGTTGAGGCTGGCTTCAAACCTGTGCAATCCTCCTGTCTCAGCCTCCCAACCTCAGGGATTACAAGCGTGCGCCACCACGCCCGGCTGGGCTGAGTTTTGACTACAACCTGTTACATGAGGTCAGGTATGGAATTTTCCACTTGGGGCATCTTGTCTGTGCTTAAGAAGTTTTCATTTGAAGCATTTCAGATTTCAGATTTTCTGATGAGGGGTACTTAACTGGTAACAATTCCATTGCATCTTGCCCAAAGTAAACACAAAAAGAAACACTCTAAATGTAATGAGTAGTCCCCAAATCCACTTCCACCTTTTACCTTTGACTATGGTCTAATGATTAAAGAGTGAAACGCTCCACTAGCAGGCAGCCAGGGAAAGGAGGGCATGAAGACACTGGCAACTACCAACCCCCTTATCAGCCTCAGGAAGCTGAATGTCTGCCTGTATATTTGGTTCCTAACCTAATGAAATATAACTGCAGTGTAGTCCAAGGATCAAGAATGCACGATTTTAATTAAACAACTTTCATATTTCCTTGATAAGTGTTCATTTACCATAAATAATGTCCACTTGTAACATCTGTATTTTTTTTTTTTTGTGGTACTGGGGTTCTGGAAGCCCTTCTACCTCTGGGCTTACACTCCCAAACCTATTTTTACGCTTTTTATTTGGAAACAGGGCTGTTAAGCCAGAGCGGCTGGCTTCGAACCTGCGCGATCCTCCTGTCTCCACCTCCCAAGCGTGGGGATTACAAGCGTGTGCCACCACGCCTGGCTAACATCTGTATTTTTATCAATTACTATTTAATGACTAGTGAGTCCACAGTGAAAGATAAGCTGTTTTTTTTTTTTTAATACAACTTGATTTTTTATTGGTTTTGTTTACACAATAAACAGACAGCAACTACAATAGCTGCCACATTAAGTGACCACAAAAAATATATAATTATATTACATGGTTATATTACAATTTTATAAAGTTAGCTACAGCATACCCATATTTTCTTATAAACTGTGTTCCTTTGGCCATATGTAAACTGTGAATACTGACAGGTATTTGAATTCATGTTCATATTAGCAGTGGGTAATAAGGGATAACATGGGTTAAAATCACTTATAAACTTTTTGAGCCATAGCATCTGTGTTAACACTATTTTTTATTGCTATGTTAAATAATACTTTACACTAGGTAATATACTTTGAAGTTAAACAGTAGCACCTTTTCTAAGTTGATTTTAGTTATGGAAGGAGTCATGTCTATTTCTCACCATCATTTATCAAAATGTTAACATTTTAAAATCATTTTTAAAGCTACTGAATGTAATTTCATTACAAATAGTACATAAATACTCTACATAAATGCAGTTTTTAAGTTGGCAAGATGGTTACAGAGCAGGATTCTGACATGGAGGAGAAAAGGGAATTGGATGTAAATGAGGAGGGTTTTAGGATGTAAAATCTCAGCATGTGGTAATAAAAATGATCGAAAACTGAAATAGGAATAACAGTATATCCATGAACTATGAGAACACTAGTGACCCAGTTAGTTTGTTGCTGAAAGTCTGAAATGTCTTTATGATGACAGGCCACTGATGGAGAGATTGGGAAGAAATTAATAAACACGGCTGTGGGTGATTCACCATCCATGTGACATATGAATTAATTATTGTCATTTCTTTGGGGCCAGATTATTGGGTTTTGGTTTTACTGTATTGTCACATTGGATTCTGGCAGAAAACAACATTCCTAGCTGATTTCCAACATGTGGGCTGGATTGCTAAAAGAAGTATAATTGGAAATTGTGTTGTATTTTAAGGCAGAATTAAAGCTCTGGGGTCCAATTTGTTCCTGAAGTCATTCTGAGAACACTGGACTGTTTTGCTGGAACAGAATCAGGACCTTTTGCATTGATGTGATGGAGAAATGACAAAGGCCAGGCTAAGAATGGGCCTCGGTCCCGTGGGTTTCCTCCTACCCCACCACATTTCCTCTCTCCCATGTTCTTCTGTACACACTTATACACACATCTCACCCCGAAGTCAACCAAAGGCACTCTGCAGAGGAGATTAAAAAGTTAAATGGGAATACACACGATGAGGTGGTTTTTGTACCCCTACAAAGCCATTTTACTCCACAGCGATAGAAAAGCACCCTGCCAATAACACCTTTCCGTTGGTTATTTAGAAAAATATAAAAATTAGTGACAAGCCTTATAACTGTTAAAATGATTTGGGTGGTTTTAAAAAGCCGTATTGTAACTATAATATTACACTTCAGCCAGAGACCGCTTTAGCGATAGTACGTGTGAGAGAGAGGATGCTCTTTGCCTTGTGTACACGGCACCGCGTAATTCACATTCTGGTACTCCAGGTCACTGGACTCGCTTCACGGTGAGGCTGTGAACGCTGGGGCCTGCCCTTTGTTCAGTCATCTATAAGTAGTGTATAAGTATTTACAGATGTCAAAACTAGACAGAATTAAAACTATAGTAGTTAAAGGAAGAATATTTTAATCATCCTGAAAAAACGGTAGATAGTATTTTCTTCGTAAACCACATAAATGGGAGATTTCAAAGAAGTCTTTTGTGATCCAATTCCAACCTCTTTTTTGTGTGTGACATCTCATCTGAATGTAAAGTACACTCTATGACTCTCAAACTTAGCTTGGATCTCTTTTCTAATACTCCCTCCTGATCATTAAAACATTTCTCATGTCCAAAAAACACACCAGCCGAACTGCTTTCCCACTTTGCATCCAGTTACAGTCTGACCAACAGTGTGACCCTAATCATCAAAAAGTTGTTTCTTAAAAAGACTTTTAAGGTTTCAAGTTGAATACTTGAAACTTTATTTAAAAAATCCTGTTTTACAGTTATCTCTTTCTGCTTTATTCAGATTTATATGATTTAAAAGTGAACCTCTTTAATAGAAATTCTCAAGTGAACTTGTTTTTAAGTCTAAGTGGTGTATGAATATATTGGAAGCTATTAGGAGCTATGTTGACATGCTAACTGTAGAAAATTAAGTGCTTTCGCAGTGAGGCTTTCTGAATTCTCACTGTTTTCTTCTTCCACTCTGTAAACAGCTCATAAAATATCAGGTGTCATCACGAGTGTTAAAATAATCCCTCTTACATTTTCACATGGTTCTGTGCAAACATACGATTTCTTGTTGTTGTTGTTGGTGGTGTTTTGGCAAATGCTTCATTTTCTGTTAATGACTTCTGTCCAAAATAAAGAAGATGGAATTGAGTCTTCCTTCTTTCAAGATGAGCTGTACTTATTACTGGAACGGAAGTTGTCATATCCTTGATCGTTGGCTTTGAACTTTAAGCATGACTGCTTCTCCTCTAAGGACTGTTTTTCTTCAAATGACTGGCACCAGCAGCACAAGCAGGACTGTGTAAAACAAAGCCGAACTTTACACGTTTACACCAGCCCCTCTGTCCCCATCTTCCTGCTCTCTGGGGCTCTGTCTGTCTCTCTGGTGGGGAGTTCTCAGCCCCTTTCTTTCCCTGCTCTTTTATTTTTCCTCTTTAAAAGACATAATTATATTCATCAGATAGAATAAGGTTTTTATTCCACCAAAAAATATGCAGAAAAATTTATATAATTAAATTTCCTCACCAAGACGAAGCCTTGGTGAGGAATTAATATCTTAATTCTTGATATTTACATTTGATTATTTGACAAGCACTCCTAATTTTTGATAAATATAGAATTAACAGCCTTTTCTCTTGCAAACAGAAATATTGCCACATACATGCCTTTGTTTGTGAGTGTGTGTGTGTGTATGTGTGTGTGTGTGTGTGTATTGCAGTACTAGGGATGGAACCCAGGGACTTTCTATCTCTGAGCTACACTCCCTAGCCCTATCTTTATTCTTTATCTTGTAATAGGATCTCATTGAGTTGTAAAAGGCCTCACTAAGTAGCTGAGGCTGTCTGCAAACCTCCATCCTCCTGTCTCAGCCTCCCAAATGCTGAGATTACAAGTGTGCGCCACCACGCCCAGCTGTATAGTTGTTAAATGAGATCATACTATATACATACTCCATAAACTGCTTTCTGTTACTTGACAGTATCATAAACATCTTTCCATGTCAATGGAGACTAGATCTCTCTGAACAGAAATATTAATGATTTTGAAGGACTGTACTTAATGCCAGATTACAAAGAGCTTTTTTTTTTTTTTACTGTGCAATCTTTTCTTACCTTAAAGCAGTTTTTGAATCTTTTGCTCACCAAATAGAGAGCGATTGGATTAATGCAAGAATTCAAGGAAGCCAAGTTGATGCCAATGTAGCCCAGTACCAGCAAAAAGCTGCAAAAGAAACAAAAAAACTCAAAACATGACTTTGAAAAATCTGCTGCTTGGAGCAGGCATTCATTGTAGATTTGTGTTTTTGTGAAGAAAAAGAAAATGGCATGGATCCAATGGTTCTGAATTCATGATCCATTTGCTAGGAATGGGCCCTGTCTCTTGACTTTCTCTGTCATCTCCACTGCCTTCTTTAACTTTCCTTCCCATGGCCAACTATTCGTTTTAAAATAAAACTCAAGTGGAAGTTCTGAGACTGGCAAGAAGGGGCATCTAGAGGCGCAAGAGAAATCAGACCTGATATGTCCAAGTATGGCTTCTCAATCAGTCATCATTTTGACCTCTGCCTCTGAGTTCCCAGGGTCCTCTGTGTACCCCCCCATACTGCTCCCTCTAAATCAGTAGTGAAAGTAAAACTTAGGTGTCTTAATTGATTCCTAAGGACTAGAAAAGTGGTATTCTCAATGTTTAGGAAAGGGATGGATGGAAACACTCCAGAATGGCACTTCCTTACAAAATAATTTCTGTCCTGATTTTCTTACCTTAAAAACTCACATCTGTTGGGGTCATTTGGATTATACAGAGTCATCTGCAAAATCTTACTGAGGTGGAGGGGAAGCCAACAGACGGCAAAAACAAGGACGAGGCAAAACACTGTTTTGGCCACTTCACGTCTCTGAAATAAAACCATAGTCAGACTTTAGACTGTGACCCTTTAGATTCAATGTGCATGCTCCCAAACAGAACATTTGATGTCACTTAACAAAAAGCAGTGATATTTGCAAAAACTCAAGACATTGAGCTTTCTGCTGAATAGTTAATATAAAGTAGATCTAGAATAATGAGAGACTCATCTTTATAAAGGCATGGTGGGCAACGCTCATAATCCTAGCATTTGGTAGGCTGAGACAGGAGGATCAGCCTCAGTTACTTAGTGAGGCCCTTTGCAACTCAGTGAGACCCTGTTTCAAAAATAAAGAATAAAGACATAGGGCTGGGGGTCTAGCTTGGAGGTAGAATGCCCCTGGGTTCCATCCCTAGTATCACAAAAACAAAAACAAAAAAATGTGGTGGTTCTCTTTAAGTCCTTTAGAATATATAGAATACTTCTAGATAGGTAAAATATTGCTTATGATTCAAATATACCAGAAGGAAAAAAATTGAAATAAGCTTAGGTATGTAATTTTAGTTTATCCATCACTGTTTTTTTTTCAAGTTCATAATTATTTTATTTTTTGTGTGTGGTCCTGGGGATGGAAGCCAGGGTCATTCTACCTCCAAGCTCCACCCGAGCTCTATTTTTTATTCTTTATTTTGAAACAGGTTCTCACTAAGTTGTGGAGGGCTTCACTAAGTAGCTGAGGCTGGCCTCAAACCATGATCCCCCTATCTAAGCCTCCCAAGTTCTGGGATTACAAGTGTGTGCCACCATGCCCAGCTCAAGCTCATAATTATAGACACGATCCATTACATTGCTCCACTTCTTACCTGCTTTATGTGGTCATTTAAAGCGATCTGCATGCCGCTCTTCTTCCTCAACATTTCACACGTCATCAGGGTATAAAAAAATGCAGTGATGGCCAGTGGGAAGCAGAAATAGAAGCCAAATAGCCACCAATATTTAACTGTCTGGTAAAACTATGGGGAAGAGGAAAATTTTAAAGTTAGTACTCCTCTGTAAAAAAAAAAACCCCAAAACAAACACATCTTATATACTAAATGTTAAACTTTCAAAAAAATCATCAATGTCATTTCCCTCCTACTCCTGCATTTTTCCTCTTATTCCCCACTTTATTCTAAAATAAAACTCACTTGAACTGAGCATATAATTGTATATATTATATGAAACAAAACTTCCTTAAAGTAATGCAGAACTTCAATTCCTGAGGCAGTATAGTTATGCATAAAATTTAAGCAGTTGGGCAAACTTTGAAATATTTGGTGATTCCATGTTTCAGCTTCATGTAAGCAAATTACCTTTGAGGTATTCTTTGTGTGAAAAGCATTTGAATATGTAAAGCTATCCTTCTGATAGGGTGAAGTTTTCAGTTTTTAGTTATTATGTTTAATGGGAGAAAAGATATGAAAATGTGTTAGTTACCTATTTAGGTCAATAATGTATAAACTTAAACTCTCAATTAAAAAATCATATTGCTTATGATGTGACTTTTATTTTTTTCTGCTATATTTATTATTTTTTTTAAAAAGTTGGTACTCCAGACATATCTGTGTTGGAGAATAATTTGTGCAACCTATACACCACTTTTCCCCACTTATTACTAATAAATAATAGTCTCATTCTCAATTTCCAATTAATGCCTTTTTGCTGTTTATTTACTACGATATACACAGTTCATAAAGTTTTGTGCAGTCTTATTATTTATAAAATGGAAAATAATCTTTGCTAATAGGTCAACCTCTTTGCATTAACTTCTCTTAACCCCTTCTGTTGAAAGGAGCTTTAAATATTTAGGATATGTCTTTTGGTGCCCAGAGTTGTCATTATTTTCCTGAATTTCCTGATCTAACTTTTTTTTTTATGTTGGGCACAAGTGGTATACATTTGTAATCCCAGCTATTCAGGAGTCTGGGGCAGAAGGAACACAAGTCCAAGGTTGGCCTTGGCAACTTAGTGAGACCCTGTCTCAAAATAAAAAATCTAAAGGGCTGGGGATGTGGCTCAGTGGGGATATAGCAGTTGCCTCTCATGCATGAAGGTCTGGACTAATCACCAGTACTGCAAAATGAACAAAGCACATTCTTTAATAAATGGCTAAGATGAAAAGTTCTTTGCAAAGGCAACTTTCCCTTTTGCATCAAAGATAGGGCAGGATTGCCATTCATAATCAGGTGTCTTCTATTTGAATATTTACAGAACCGCTCACTTATCTAATGACTGCTGTGTTGTCTTATGCAGATTACATAAGAGTAGCCAGTCCTTATGGGGTTATCTGGAGCAAAGCTATAAGTTGACATCAATTCTCCTGGTTATCTGTCTCTCTGAGAAATAGGGTGTTCTTGGGGAAGCAGTGATCCTGATGCTTGTGGCTTGGGTCATTAGTTACTGTTAATTTTACAGTCTTGGGGTATATATGCAACGTTAGGATACCCATAAATCAATAGCTTCTCACAGAGGGTGATAGGGGAGAAAATAGCTACGTATTTATAAAGTAGGGGCAGAAAGGGGAAAATAGAAGTAAAATTTACCTCCATGAAGGCTGTTGTCTGAACAGGATGAAACCTGCAGGATCTTAAATTTATTCCATCTAAGTTCCTTTTGATTACATCATAACCTATGGCTTCAGGGACAGCCAGAACCACGGAGATCACCCAAATTAAAACAATTTCTACTGCTGTCCACTTTGGAACTCCAATTCCTTTAATTCTACTCCAAGAAGCAACAGCTCGATATCTGAAGATGAAAATAGAATTGTTTTTCAAGATGGTAGAGTTTAGTTTAATTGTATTACATAGTTTATTAGCTAAGTAACATAGCAAACAGTATTAAAGGATTCAGGATCTTTTTGGCATACGGATAAATTCTTACCTGTCAATACTTAGAGCACACAGACTCAGCACAGTGATTCCCACCGAGGCCTTCTGAATGAAAGGCATCACCTTACACATCTCAACCCCAAAGGGCCAGTCCTCTGCCAGCATCTGCAGGGAGGAGACATGGAGCTTGGTTAGGGGCTCGCACAGGATGCCCTTGGAAACACAGGACTTGGCACAGAGCAGTTAACATGCAGAGTAAGATGGGACATTCCGGTTCTTATTCTTCTCATGGACTGCTCCTATGGAAAGCACTCGCATTTGCTAGGTGGAAGAGGAGAATGTGTTTGCAGTAATAAAAATGCAGCCCGTCTATGAGAATCCATCATGCATATCCACTAACTTGGTCCGGATCTCCTCTGCAGGGCCATTGGGGGCCAGTTGCTCAAGTTCCCTTAGAAACCTGAACCTGCCTAGTGTCATAGAGCCTCGGAGGTCATGTCATGGCCAAATCAAAATGAAGGTAATCAAAAATAGATGACCAAAATATTCTCCTCTGAGTCAAGGAGAATAGACTACTCCTACAGAGAAAAGTAAATCCTTCATACAGTTTTTCTTTACTGTAGTCCATTTACTTAACTGAACAGCTAGTCACGTGGCTAGGGTAGCCACACTGTTACCTGAACACACCAGGCACATTCTTACTTTAGGGTGTTTGCTCTAGGTCTTGCCTTATCTGGGAAGGCACTTTTTCTACAGACCCGGTTGACCCACTTGGCTAAAGCCCTCACTTCCTTCAGGTCCTGTTCAGATCTCTTTTCAATGTTACCTACCTTGATCACACTTTTTCATTTGGGGAGGGGTACTGCAGATTGAACTCACGGGCATTCTAACTCTGAGTGATACCCCCAGCTCTATTTTATTTTCTATTTGGAAATCAGGTCTCACTAAAGTTGCAGAGGGCCTCATCAAGTTGCTGAGGCTGGCTTAAAACCTGCGATCCTCCTGTCTCCGCCTCTTAAGTATTGAGATTACAAGCATGTGCCACCACACCAGGCTTGGTCACACTACTAACTAAATACAGTAACTGGCCAGGCCTCTCCTCTTTACCTACTCTACTTCTTGTGGTAGGTAAAGATAAACTTTCCTGTTTATCAATAGCACTTACCAACTCTTACTACATGTATTATAACGCTTCTTTGGTTGTTTAATGTTTACCATCTGGCTCCATAGCATATAAGACAAAGGATGGGTTCCACAGTTGCCTAAAATAGTGCCTGACACACTGTAGATGCTTAATATTTGTGCCCCTAAAATATATAGACACCAGCAATACAACAAGCAAAAAACATAGTTCTTGCTATTATATACATATATATGTATTTCTCTTTATCTAACTGTAACCGTAATCATCCATTATTAAATGTGGTTATTTTCTTTCTTAGGACAACTGGGTGTATCCCACACTGGTAAATGAATCACTTTAGGTAAACATCTGGATCGAATGTTCATGAGGTTTTGAAAATAAAGACAAATATTTCAAATCTATGTGTTTTTGAAAAATGTTTTCAAAAATAACCTTCTAAAAGTGAAAACAGTTTTGAAACACAATTGACTGTTCCTGTCTTTTCAAGCGTAATGAAGCCTTGGCTGAGTGTGTCAAGCTGGGTTGATTGTGCTATAACTAGAATTGTACCAAAGGCTAGAGTATGTGTCTGATCATGAAGAGGACTTGAAGAATGAACATAGAACCAATTTCATTTCTTTTTTTTTTTTTGGTGGTACTGGGGTTCCTGGAAGCCCTTCTTCCTCCGGGCTACACTCCCAGACCTATTTTATATTTTTGAAACAGGGTCTCTTATGCCAGCGCGGCTGGCTTCGAACCTGTGCGATCCTCCTGTCTCTGCCTCCCAAGCGCGGGGATTACAAGCGTGCGCCACCACGCCCGGCTCCAATTTCATTTCTAAACTAGACATGAAAAATTACACAGATATGTGGGGCTCATGTTGGGAGAAGACATACCACACATGTGTTTTAATGTAAGGCCTTAACAGCCAGTCAGATCAACGTAAAGCAATAAAGAGAGCCGGGTATAAGCAAGTCATTGGTGTTGGGAAGACAACAGAGAATGGTAGAGTCTGGAGTAACCTAGGGGTGAAAGGAGTGGCTGCTAATAAACCTCATATTTTTAAAGGACTTTAAGTATAAAAATCTCAATTTTTTCTAGAGAAGGCAGAAGTTGGAATTTTATATGAAATTTCACAATTTATAAAAGCTGTCAGCTAATTCATATTTTTTAAAACCATTGACATATAATGTTGTGTTAAGAAAAGACATCTGTGGGATAGACTAGCCCCATCTTAAAACTTCTGGATTAAGCAACTGACTCATAACTGTTTGCTAATTCACTCAACAAATATTTATTTAATATTTGCTCTGTGCCAAAGACAATCGTGGTACGTGCATCAGTGAGCAGGCAAGCTCCCTACTCTTACAGGGCTAATTACATGAGGGAGGCAGACAAAAGAGAACCACACAAATACTTGACATGCTGTCACACAGAAGCTGTCTTATCAAGAGAGCAATCATGGATTCGAGGTGCTTTCTCAATAGGCTTCACAGTAAGGTCTCTCTGAAGAAATAGCATTTGAACAGGGACTTGGCTGAAATCAGAGCATGCTGGGCAGAGGAAAGAGGAAGTGCAAAGGCCCTGAAGTCAAAGCCTGGTGAGCTAAAGGAACAGCAAAAAGGTTATCGAGGATGGAGCGGGGTGATCCAGGCTGTGTAACAGATGAAGTTGTAGAAAGAGGAATTTGAATGCTTTTTGAAGGAATGCATTGCAAAGTTCCGAGTAGGGAAACAGCAAGGTATTAGTCTGCCTTTCTGGCTGGCGAGTGTGGAAGAGAAATATTGGTCAGAGCTGGTGGTGGGCGGTGCCACGTGGTGCCCTTGTAACTGAGCCCGTCATATAAAGGTAATCAAATGCTTTCTTGTATAAGCAACTTGGACCATTCTCCTTCCCCAGTTAAAGTTTAAAAAACAGAAGCCAGGAGTGGTGGCACACACTTGTAACCCCAGCCTTTAGGAGGCTGAGGCAGGAGGATCGCAGTTCACGAACAGCCTCAGCTGCTTAGTGAGGCCCTTTGCAACTCAGTGAGACCCTTTTTCAAAATTAAAAGTAAAATATAGGGCTGGGCGTTTTGCTCAGAGGTAGAATGCCCCTGGGTTCCATCTCCAGTATTGCAATAAATAAATAAATAAATAAGTACCAGATAGAGCATATTTTTCTGCCCTCTGGTAAAGCCAACCAGACCCTGATCCATACTCCCTGTTCCCATTCTAACAATTATCAATGCTCACTGATAACCGTAGCATTTCTGTTGCAGAGTTGGAGCTAAAGGTGTCATGGGGCAATATGCAAATTAGGTTTGCAAACTGTAGCATCAAGAAGTCTAAAAACCTTCATTGTAGCAAAATTTGTAAAATGACCAGTTTCCCCTTCTATCCTCTCCCCCTCATACAGCCCACAGTTATGCCTGCTGGGGAAAGTGGCTTTGAGGCTTTGTCTCCTGTTTTTTTCAACTAGAACTGTCTTAATTAAAATTGCTCCTCTAAAAACTGGTGTTCATTGTTGATGTTTGCTGCAGGTTGGGCACAAAAACATAATTTGAGGATTTGTTAATAAGTTTTGGTGATCTACTTATTTGTTAATAAATTTTGTACCTGTGGAAGGTTGATCCTGATACTGGGTAGCACATTCAGGGAGTCCCTGGATGCTAGGGCATTATTCGTCCTGGAGACATCTCCAGATTGTTTTCTGCAATGATATTATCCACTCTCCCAGTTTAAAACCCACCTCCTGAAGCAGAGAAAATTTGGAGCTCTGAAGGATTCTCTTTCCATTATTACTGTTACTGGTTTTATTATTATTAACTTTGCGGTACTGGACAATGAACTTAAGGCCTTGTGCATGTTAAACAAGTGCTCTACTACTGAGCCACACTCCCCTTTGGTTTCGACTGGAATCAATTGCATGAGTTGCCTTGGCGCATGTAGCTGCAGAATTCTTTCTTTCCACTTCTATTTGTTTTCTTGGGTTCTATGTACAGGGAGCTTCTGGGAAAATTTGGTAAAGGTACCCTTGCTTAGTATGCTTTAGATGTTTATTGGTAAGACATCGAAAGAGGGTTGCTCCATTAAAAGGCCTTGAGAAAGCATCGATGTTAAAAAACTAAACTAAACAAAGACTCCAGGAAGATCCCTCTGGACTTTTGGACTGCAGCTATCTGGTGTACCAATACTATATGAAGTACAATCTTAAGACTGCAGAAAATCATGCAGTAAACATAACTTTTTTATGGGAATTGAACCCAGGGGGCATTTTACCTCTAAGCTAAATATCTAGCCTTTTTTTTAAAAAAATTTGAAATAGGATCTTGTTAGTTGCCAAGAATCTTGCTAAGTGACTGAGGCTGGCCTTGAACCTATGATCCTCCTATCTTAGCCTCTTGAGTACTGGGATTATGGGTATATATTATCATCCCCAGATAAACATAATTTTTTTTATCAGCCAAAGTGGTCTTGATATGAAAAAAAGAGCTATAAAACATGGATGGTGCTTTAGGAATGTCTACTTCACAACTAATAGAAAGGGCTTTTAAGGTGTTCAACAACAGAGATCAGGCACAGGATTTCGAGGAACCAGAAAGAAATGAAACAACAGCCGTCCCTGCTTTCAACAGCACTCACTTAGAATCCAAAAAAGAAAAAATGGAAAGGATTTTGTGAGGAACTCAAAGAAAAACCAACCCCCTTTTAGAACAAAATCAATGAGGTTATTATAAGAAAGGACATTGTATTACAGATTACCTAGGAGTAAAAAGCTAAAAGACAGAAAAATGAAGTAAGAACTTTACCACCCAAATGGTGTAATTAGAGAAATTTCTGATAAAGAATGTAGAATCCCGGTTCCCCCTTAGACGTAACATGACCTCTCATTGTATCACCATAGGAGCCTCAGCAGAGAACAAATGAATTGATTTCCTTGTAGATTTGGGCCATTTCTTCTGTCACTAACACATGACTCTCTCCTGATTCAAAAACATCATATGATTGTAACTGGGTATCAGGGGAAGTCTTGACCCAGCCTTTCCTGCAGCCGGAATGCCACTTTGACATGAACGCAAAGCATATTTTTCTCTATATGCCTGTGTTCCTCTACCGGCCGCGACTCACATATAATTTGCACATTCTCCAAGTGCAAAAGCCAAATTCCAAAGAATATAAGTTTGCACAGGGCCTCAGAGCCATTAATCAAACATGTAGACTGTATACCTGGCTGTTCCCAACCCTTGTGTTTCTTTGGTTCACTATAATAGAATAAAACGATGGCTTTTTCTGCACTCCATTATAAAAAAATTTTCAGGAGATACTGATCTTTGAATGATAGGATCCCAAATTCTATGCCAAGCAACATTTTTGTGTTAGTCTTAGTGTCAGAGGCTATTTTAAAGGACAAGGTAGCACTCCTGAAAGGGTTCAAAGGTATCCCAGAAGCTTCAACTTAGAGATTTCTCCAACTCTATGATGTGCAGTCTGTGCCAAAAGTAACCCAGAGACTAAACCCCTAGCTTGGGAAGGGAAATTCAACACCAAGGATGGAGCCTTGGTGAACACTGGCAAAGAGACTACTGTGAGGCCCAGGACTCCTAGGAATTCTGAATACTTGTTAGTTTTCATAAACACCTGGCCTGGTTAGGTTGAAGCTTACCCCTCCAAGACAGAAAAGGCTTCTGAAATAACTAAAGCCTTATTCAAACAAATAATTACTAGACATAGATTGCCTATTTTTACACAAAGTGATCATGGGGATACTTTGGTGGCTAAAAGAACTCAAGAGGTCTCCAGAATTTTAGGTCTCACCTGGAAATTACATACTTGATGGAGAAAACAATCTACCAGAAAGATGGAGAAGATGAATCTCGCTTTTAAAAGAACCACTGCAAAAATCTGCCCCCCAAAAAACCTGAGATGGGCTAAGGCATTGCCTCCTGCTTTGCTTTGTGTAAAGTTGACACCCAGAAGTGGGCTCCAGGTCAACCCTTATGCATTAACACATAGGAGATCATTCCAAGCACCCCCACCAGAGGGAGACCTGACTCTGGGAAGAGAACTCCATCCTGGTTATTTAAGCACCTTAAATGAGGAGCTAATTTTTATTCATGAGCTTGCTTACAATAGAGGTTTATCCCCCACAAATGTCCTCCTCTACCAGTTTAAGGCTGGAGACCAAGTCATTCTTGAGTTCTGGAAAAAACAAGGACCTGAGGACCAACTTTCTGTCAAGGGCAACAACCCTGTGATGTTCCCCTATTAGTCTGTGCTGCTTGCAGGAATTAATCCTGGGACATATTGCACCCAGCTCAAGCTCACCCCACCAGTTCACCAGCTCCTCCTCCAGCTCCTTTGACACCAAAGCATCTGAAGACCAATAGGCAAGCAATGTGATCACAGGCTCAAATTCTTTCTTAAAAAAAAAAAAAACCACTTCTAAAGATGTGTAACTAAGACTGTGTATGTTTTCACATGCATGGTTACTGACATAATTTAAACAATTTGTTGGGGATCCTATGCACTCAGACAAGATGCTGGTTTTTGTGGGGGCCTTGAAAGGGATCCCATGGCATCTGCATATTTAGATAGCTGGAGAATAGTAGGAACTTGTCTCCTGGGATATCTGGCTACATCTCATTCCATCTGCTGAGCCCCCAAAACTATTCATGGAGCCAACTCTAACTATTCTCAAGAAATATGAGAGAGTTTTATGACTATTTACTGGGTACCATAAAGATAGATTTTGATATACATTTAGTAGAACTTCTTGCCTTGATGGGGTGGGGGTTGGGAGTCCAAGAATCCATGATCATAAATCTGCCTATCACCCAGGAAATTGCAGGTAACCATCTCCACTGAGCAAAGAGAAATGGAAACTTGAGCTCAAGTAGTGCTTGGTACCTTTATTTTGTAAGGTGGGTTTGTGCTATCCTAATATTTTCTTTTGTGTTGTAATAACACTTTTGCTGAAGTTGGATCTCACCTTGTTAAGATTAAAAGCAGGCATCCTAACTTCAATGAATATCATCAGAAGCGCCAGAAATTAAATGACTGTTGCTCAGGATTGTTTTCTCAAACCCCCAGCATGTTAAGTCTACATTTTCTGCGCTGCATAAATTATTATGTCCATTTTGCTGCTCTTATTGGTGATTTATGTTATAATTAGATGTGTTTCAAAATGTGGCAGTAAGACAATTGCTCAGAGACCGCACGCTGTGATTTTATACAGCCTTCAATTCATCCCAGGAGCTTGTATATATTTTTAATTTCAGGTGAAACGACGTCATTTCTCCATCTCCTATCCCCCTATTCTATTTTTCCCAGCAGGAATTGGTCAGATGGGTCAACATCCCTATTCCTACAAGATTGGGGAATGCAAAATAAGCAGTAGGGATTTATATCTAAAACCCCATAATGAAATCAAGTTGAAAATTTGAACATGTTCTTTCTTTCCACTAGTCAAGCTGAACTTATAGAAATGACCCATTTCTATAAGTGTCAATTATCACTGATAACCTTGTTATCTTTATTGCAGAAGAAGGAACTAATATAATCACAGGGTGACTTACAAGTTTGTTTTGAGGAACTATGGATTACTGAAATGGTGGAGGGGACTATGGGGATTACAGGTCTGAATAAATGTGGAATTGGAGTTGTTTTAAAAGAACTGCCAAGCCGGGCGTGGTGGCGCACGCTTGTAATCCCCGCGCTTGGGAGGCGGAGACAGGAGGATCGAGCAGGTTCGAAGCCAGCCGTGCTGGTGTAAGAGACCCTGTCTCAAAAATATAAAAAAATAGGTCTGGGAGTGTAGCCCAGAGGTAGAAGGGCTTCCAGGAACCCCAGAACCACCAAAAAAAACACAAAAAAACAAAAAAAAAAAAACCCTGCCAATTGTCCCTGGAAACATAACTTAAAAAAAAAAAAAAGGATCCAATTGGTTACAAAGATTCTGGTAGACCCAGTTGGGTATAAATTACTCAAACCATATTCTGTCTAATCATTCTCATTATTCTTAGATGAATTAAGAAAACAAAACAAAACTAAGGTTTACATGCTAGGTTTATAAAACTAAGGTTTAACAGGCTAGGCACTATAGTAAGCACTTTACACATGATTTTGAATTCCTAAAACTATCCTGTGAAGCAGTACAGTGCTACTGTAATCCCCATTTTATACATCAGAAACACTTAGATTTTTTTTTTAACTTGCTGTGTTGGTTTTAAGTATGTACATAATTTTTTTTTTTTTTTGCGGGTCTGGGGATGGAACTCAGGGGTATTCGACCTCCAAACTACACCCCGTGCCCTATTTTTTATTCTTTATTTTGAAACAGGATCTCATTAATTTGCAGACGGCCTCACTAAGTAGCTGAGGCTGTCCATGAATCACGATTCTCCTGTCTCAGCCTCCCGAATGCTGGGATTACAAGTGTGCGCCACCATGTCCGGCTATTCTGTACATAATTTTTTTATACTTCTTTCTTCCAATATTGAAGTCTAATTCCCCTTATGTTGACTGTGAGTTGGACTTAGTGATCTTTTAACAAATAGGGCATGATATAAATGATGATGTGTGATGTTTGTGACTAGTTCCTCAAAGGCACGTGGGCCTCCTCTCTGCTCTTTTTGGGGTGTGATGGTTAACTTTTTCTGTCAGCCTGACTTGCATCAAGGTTAAACATTTCTGGGTTTGTCTGTGAGATTAGCATTGAATCTGGAGACTCAGGAAATTAGGTTGCCCTCCTCATCTGGGTGGGCATCATTCAGTCTGCTGAGGATCGGAAAGGTGGAGGCAATAGAAATTCACCCCGTTAACTTCCTGCCTGCTGCTTGAGCTTGGACAGCTTCTCTCCTTTTTTCTGGTCCAAGAACTGAGATTCACACCACTGACTCTCTTGGTTCCCAGGCTTTTGAAATTATACCACTGGCTTTCCTGGGTCAACAGATTAACAATGGCAAATAATCTCCATAATATCTTGAATCAAATATCATCTATCTATCATTTATCTATCTATCTCTATCTGTTCTCTATCTACCTATATCTATCTATCTACCCATCTATCATGTATTTCTATCTGTCTAATCATCTGTCATTTATCTTTGTGTCTATCATTTTCTTTCTTTTTATCTACTAATCCACTTATCTATTCTACTGGTTCTCCTGCTCTGGAAAAACTTGACTAGCTGTTTTACTAGTATCATTCAAACATTTGGATATTTTTAAAATGTTTATTTCTTCTCAAATTATTTCCAAATATGCTACAAGTGGGATTCCATTTGTACCACCAACAGAAGCAAGATGAGTGAGTGTCCCGGCCATTGAAGGGGAAGCAGGCTGGCCAATGAAAATTATCTCTGCACTGAATCTGGGCTGTTTGGAGGTGGCTATTGTTTTTGGCTCAGCATAGCAATCCGTTTATTGCTCTTCATAGCACTGGGAGGCCTGCAGCCCAACCTCTGACCCAAACTATCACAGAAGACAAGGAAACATAAACTGAAAATTGTTAACAGTGCTCTTCAAATTCAACATGGAGATAATAAGACACCTAATGGTAACTGAGAGATTGTAGCATTCCAATCTGCAATTTTGAAGGGAAAAGAACTGCAGAAAAGATGGCATTAACCTTCATCAGGTCTTAGTAGTTTGTGTTTCAGATTCAGAACTGGCTGCTACTGGTTTTAAGAGGCCAGATAAGATAGGGGAAGAGTGTCTTCTGCTGATTTCATTATTTTTTAGTGAGAAGGATAACAGTGGCAAGCCTCCAAGTGCTCTTCCTCTAAAAAGCTCCATTTCTTCCTCTTTCTGATCAGAAGCTCTGGGTGAAGACACCGCAAAGCCTACTACTCTATAGCAGAACCATGCCCACTTCTGATGCTCATCTCTGTCTCTGTGATGGCTTCTGGCAAAGCAGTCTTTGGGCAAGTGGGCTTGGAGTTTATTTCAAATGCAAAATAATCAACTTTCTGTTAATTAAAACAAAGTCCTGGGTATGGACAATCCCTCTTCACCAAGATGACATCTTTAAAATTTGGTGAGAGGGTTTCTGATTGATGTTTATTATTCCTGGAAATTCATTCTTTCACTATTCATTGGGAAAAATAACAGCATCCCAACATCTATGGTTTCAAATCCAACAAGATAATCGTTCTCTTCTGCAGAGGAAATTGATTGCCTTTATTGCAAGAGAAAGCAACTTTAAACTCAGCAATAACATATTTTTTTATCCCCTATTTTTAGTTTTTTCTTTGGACTTTCGCCCATTAACTAGATAACTTACTGAATACTGAAGACAAGCCAAATATTAATTCAAAATGTTAGTCTCAGGCTGAGATGACTCTGTGGTAGGGACATGACATCCTAGGTTCAATTCTCAGCATGAAAAAGGGAAAGTCAACCTCTTTAACCACAAAAGGGATATGAGAGCTCAGTCTCAACACTGCATTCTTTCCACATGAATTAAAATATGGGGCCCTTTTTAACATTGTTTGACTATATATTACTCAGTCGTTATGAAAAAAATGAGCCAGTTAGCAGGTCCTACCATAACCCACACTGGTTTTCACACCATCCTGTCCTGTCTCGTCTGAGTAGCCATTATTAGTGCTAGGTCCTCCTGGCAGTGTGGTGTTCACAGGGCAGAAGCATAGCTTTTGTTTATCCTGGCCCCATTTCCCCTTGGCCTTAAAGAAATGTCCCTAGATATTTCAACTAGGGACATTTCTTTTGGATGATTAAAGCCAACAAATATAGATTGTAAAAATACCTGAACATACTGTTTCTAAGGTTTCTACTCAGGATGGCTACAGTTACACAACTTTATGTTGGAATGATCGAAGAAGGAAAAGGGCAGAGAATTCAAATAAATCATCTCTATATAACATTATAAAATTAATTTTGTATTTTATAGTTTAAATAAAAAGAACTCAAAAAAGACAGGTAGCATGTCTAGGAAATAAATATCCTTTCTTTAAAGATATTGTGAAAATATAAAATCTCTTCAACTTGAAGACTAATGTTATTCATTTCTCTTTTTAATTAAAAATTACATTCCTGAGAATTTTCTTCTTTAAAGCCTGTTAATACATGCCCGGGTTAATGCCAAAAAGAATCAAGCCTCAGAAAATCAGGAAATGCTAAAGTTAATCTTCTTGCACTAAAATGTTCATTTGCCTCATTAGCCATACATGCCATTTTCTTTTTCTAGTTTTTAATTTAAGAGTATATGCTGAGCTCTAGCTACTCATTTCAGGATATCATATAACGTTTATAATATGCACAGTGTCTCACACAGTTGACTCATTAAGAGCTTGTTGAATAAAAATGAATGAGTGAATGAGTAAATGCACTTGCTTATAAGGCAGAACCTTATGACTTTGTCATGACCTTTTCAGTCCCATAGTCCATAGAGAGTCTCCAGATAATTGTGATGTCTGTGCATTTGTCTTTCTAAAATATATGATCTATTTTGGAAGGGGAGGTTGTTCTAGAGATTGAACCCAAGGGCATTCTACCTCCAAGCTATACATCCGGCCTTTTTTATTTTTATTTTTTATTTGGAAACAGGGTCTCAATAAGTTGATGAGAACCTTAAAAAGTTGCTGAGGATAGCTGCAAACCTGCGATCCTTCCGTCTCGGTCTCCCTAGTACTGAGATTACAGGCTTGTGCCACCATGCCTGGCCAATCAGTTCTTTTTGACATATAGAGCCAGGAACTCAGAGATCAAGGCTTGCCAGCTGGCTGCACTCCTGTTGGACTTCTGTCCTTTCAGCAGGCCAGCAAAGGTGAAAGACACAAAAACTTATCTACCACTTTTCTACTCAGACTTGTCAAGGAAATGTCTGATACAAAGCAGATCCTCCTGTTTCTCACTGTCTAATGGGAGTCTGTGGGGAGCCTTCCTCGCCGAGGGTTGTAAATTTGGTGCAGTGGATGCAGTCAACAAGGGCATTGTAAGAGATGATCATTTTAGAGGGTGGTGAGCAACGCATAAAGAAGGGGACAGGTCTGCTCCATCTCATGCTGACTGCGAGCATTTCTTTCAAATGACTGGCATTACAGAAATGTTTTTTACAGAAGCATCAGAAGAAGGAAATAATGGAGTGGCTGCATTTCACAGTGTTGGATAAGGGTGTATTCTGTTTTTATCTAGGTTTCCTGTAGCAGATAAGTTTTTCTGTGTTTGAACTAGCAGTTTAATAAGATAAGACATCCCCATTCAAGCATTTCCATGTAAGAACACCGCCCCCAATATTCACACATAAAATTCAAAGTAACCTGCTGGTGGTCAAATGCACAGAAAAGAGCATCTTTTTGACATTCATTGTACCCGTGCCCTCGGGGACAAATATAAATTACAAGTTCTACTCTGCATCCATCAAAATGCATTTAATCACTTAAAGATTAGGCTGTGTGGGTTAGAAATATGTGGGTCAGAAAAAATATCAATTTATCCCCCCAGAGGCAGCATTTAGATAGTTTGTGATGTATAGTGCACACAGTGGAACCTACAGTGTGTGCAGGGAAGGCCATGGGGTCTGTTTCATGCACACCCACAAAATAGGGGGTGCCCCACCACTTTGGAAAGATGCCTATAAGTCACTGGAATATAAACAGTCTTATGATGTTGTACTAAAGTTCTTAAAACAAAAGCTCTAAGAGAAACAGAGATAGAAAAATGCCTTAAAGCCCAGTGTGGTGGTGCATGCTTGTAATCCCAGTACTTGGGAGGCTGACATAGGAGGACTATTTTCATAGCAGCTTCAGCTACTTGGTGAGACCCTATTTCTAAATAAAGAATAAAAAATAGGGCTTGGGGATTGCCCCTGAGTCCAAACTCCAGTACACACACACACACACACACACACACACACACACACACACACACGCCAAAAATGCTTTAAAACATCTCTCTTTTCCTCCTCCCCCCTTCTCCTCCCCTTCCCCTCCTCCTCCTCCTCTTCCTCCTCCTCCTTCTTCTCCCCCCCCCCTTTTCTTTTTCTTAGTACTATAGATTAAACTCAGGGGCATTGTACCTCTGAGCTACACCCACAGCCCTTAATCTTTTTTTCAACTTTTGAAACAGGTTCTCATTAGGTTGCTGAGGGCCTTGCTAAATTGCTGAGGCAACCTTGAACCTGAAATTCTCCTGTCTCAGCCTCCCAGGTACTGGGATTACAGGAGAGGAGTGCACCATCACACTCATCTTTTAAAACATATTTCTTAGGAGAAATTTAAGTTGACCTAAATGTATTTCCCTACAAACATCACAATGAAATTTATTTCTAAGTCTGTAACAGACCAATAAAGAGGTGGATTCCTACTCTTCTACTGTCTAAATTTAAAAGTATATCCACAGCTTGTGCTTAAAAACATGACACATGGTGTAAATGTCACATTGTGTATTTAGAAACAACCCAACAAAGCCATTAGGTTCATTTATCTGGGCTATATCTTCTAAGAAGATCACCAGGACACCTGAAGAAACCGGAGAAGGAGAAACAAGTCACCTCAGGGCTCAGAACAAGGCTTGATGAATGAATTCAAGAATCCTTATCATGTAATTTCATGGCTTGCTTAAACCTAATTCTGCCTGTGAAATATCTTCTGGGATACTGATAAGCTACTACCTCAGGACATCTGATTACTATGAAATCTAGAAGTCTTTAAAATAATTTGACAGCACTGAGTAAAAATGAGAAGACAGTGAACAGGGTGAAAACCCCAAGCATAATTTTCTTTCTTTCTGGAGACTACTAAAATAGCTGAAGAGAGAAGTAGAGAAGGGACACGGGTCAGGAAAGATACATATGGTTTTGAGTCTTAAGGAAGGAAAATTCGTTAGAAAATGCTCCAGTCAACTGTGCTAATAAATTTCTGGAAGAATGATTCTTGTCTCCTCTCCTCTTTTTTTTTTCCCTACTCCCCTCCTATCTCCATACTTTTAATCACATTTTGGCTATTTTCTTCTTTTACATTTTCACCAAAGGGTCGACAGGGGTAAAAATTATCTCTAATATAAAAGCATTTGGAATAAAAGAAGCCTAAAATTAGTTAAGTTGTTGGCCAATGTATACCCACGCACCACACTGAGCTATCTTCCAAACAAAACCAACCTCTTCTTAACTCTTCAAAGTTCTGAAAGAGGCAGTGTCACATCATAAATTACATTTCCAATCTCATTTCAGCTCGGGTTTTATCTGTCAACACCCTTTCAAGCACTTAATCATTTATTAGCATTTGACATGTTTCTCTAAAAATAATCAACTATAGCATATTAGCCACACGGAGAACCTTATATGGTTTTCTTTGTGAAATGAAGAACTTGGCTTCCTGGCCTTGAGACAACAGGGTCTTGGACATGTTATCCTTTTGAACAACTATGGAAATATCTCCAAGCTTGAGAAACTCACTTTAAGTGAGCAAAGAAACACTGGAAAGCCTTACCATGTTGAACACTGCCTTGGCATTTTTAGAGGCTTGGATTTATGGACCGACCAAGTGTCAGATCAAAGGCAAACACAACAAATACCGTAGAGTCCACCTAGGCAGCCTTTCATTGCCCGGGGCCCAGTATTTGCTCACCGTTTTCTCACAGGAATCTATGGCCCACTTGTGAAACAGGATGGGAACAAGAAGCCTTGCATTTTGGGGTCATTTGGATTCTACTATTGATCTGTTATTTGGTTATGGCCAGTATTCTCCAAAAAAAGGTACCAAGCTTACTCCTTTTTTTTTATTTGAATATTTGTAAAAGTATGAGTAGAAAAAGCCAACTCATTAATCTTATGTCATACCTATAACATCATTTGTCTACAAGCATTATTCTATTGACTGTCCTACGATAATGAATGGCTGTCAAGTATTTGTTTTATTTGTTAATGGATTCTAGGTCAACCAGAGGTAACCGTCTTAATACTTTTTAAAAGATAACTTTAAGTGTTCGTATTTGATTCTCCTTGAAAAAGCTTTTTTTTTTGCTTTAAATAAATCTCAAAGATATATTGGTACAAATGCTTTTCTGCCACTTATCTTTGCCTCTAATCCACTTAGTTACTTGCCTGATAATGAGAACAGTGTTATTATGTCGGCAGAAATAAGATTCCCTTCTAATGAGACTTCTTGTATTGCTATATGTGCATACACTTCAATTTTCTGATTAGAAAATTACAACTTTGAAAGCTAAATTTGATGGTGTTCCATCAATTTTTACTTTTAACTATGAAACATATCAATTATACACAAGCTTCTTAAGAGCCAGAAGTAGTCTAGTGAAGGATAGCAAGAAGGGCAAATTTGGTCAACAGGAGAATTCTGATTGTATCAGGAACAGAAAACATCTGATTACTGCTGAGATTACTTCACTCAAAACTCGTTTGCAGGCTCAGCGAAGCAATTCCACATTTGACATCACAGCATTTTAATGTTCTGTGTACCTTGTCTTAACTAGTTAAACGTTAAAGATCAGCAACTTTGACTTTTACAACTATGAAGGCTGCCACCTTGTCTTTTAGGGTGGCCTACAAGGTCTTAACAGCAAAATCATCTAAAAGCACTTCAGTGGGTCACTAAGCTAACTTTTAGCTCTCCACCATTATTGGATACCTGATTACATTTGGACCATTATGCAGCTAGCTGATGTAGATATGGACATCTGCCATATCAGGTTACAAGCAAAAAATAATTTTTTTTCAAATTCAACTTGTTTACACATAAAAGAAGCTAATTTGAGAGTGATATTGACTCAGATATCCATGCAAATGCAGCACAAAGAGAGTTAAATTGTTAAATTCCAGAAGTAATTTTAAAAACTCATTCTGTGCTCAAAAATTTTAAAATTCTCCCCAACTTGTAACCAAGTCTGTCTGTCTGTCTGTCTATCTATCTATCTAACTATTTATTTATTTTTGCAGTACTGGAGATTGAATCCAGAAATATTTTACCCTAGAGCTACATCCCCAGACCTATTTTTTTAACTGTTTGTTTTGAAACAGGGTCTTACTAAGTCACAAGGGTGTAAGTAGCTGGGACTGGTTGAGAACCTGAGATTCTCCTGTCTCAGCCTCACAAGTATTGGGAGTATAAGCGTGAGCTCCACGCCTGGCTAATCAAGTCTTTTTAAACATCACTCCTAAACCAAACCAAGCCAGACCAACTAACCAACCAATCAACCAACCAATAGCACAAAAACTGTCACAGAACCTACAAGCTAAATGATCCCATTCATTGTAGCACATATAGGAAGTGTACTGCAAACAGCCTGGGAATAAGGAGAGATCTACCCTATGATCAGATATTTAAACATTGCCTTTGGTTCAGGTGTAACTACAGATCAGGTAAATATTGGGCATGGTGACTCAGATGCATTTGAGATGGATATTAATATATGTATATTTATATGGAGATATTGCTTCTAATGGCAATAATGCTTATTTTAGATGCACTGTGGCAATATCTATCAAAACTACAAATGCAGTCACCTTTTGATTTAGTAATTCTAGTTTTATAAATTTACCCTTTTGATGTAGTCATACATGTGTCTAACGGGCTATGTACAAACGGGCTATTTGTAGTCATGCTTGTAATGAAAACAGTGATAATTTATGTCTGAAATTTTCATTCTTATTTAGGTACATACACATTCCAATAGGATTTATCATTTGCTTACTATGCGCTAAGCCTTGCTCCAAGTGATATTCATTTATCTACTTATCTAGGCACTCATATAACTTTTACATTTTAGGTTTTATTTTTACATGCTTTATTTATTTATTTATTTATTTATTTGTTTGTTTGTTTGTTTATTCTGGTGGTACTGGGGTTCCTGGAAGCCCTTCTACCTCCGGGCTACACTCCCAGACCTATTTTTTTTTATTTGGAAACAGGGTCTCTTAAGCCAGCGTGGTTGGCTTTGAACCAGCGCGATCCTCCTGTCTCTGCCTCCCAAGTGTGGGGATTACAAGCGTGCGCCACCACCCCCGGCCCATTTATTGGTTTTATATTTTATTTTTACATGCATATATCTATTTTATATTTTGTATTTTTGCATGCATGTATCTGTTTTTTGAATATTCACTTTGGATGATTGAATTTTTCACTTTTTATCTAGGTTTTGTTGTGTAATGTGGGGACAGCTGTATGTGTACTCATGTGAAGGGTAAACATGACATTGTTTTCAGCCTGTTTGCACAAGAATTTGAAAGGCCTCAATAGCTTCAATTTGCTCCATGCCTTTAGACCCCTCCTTGGGCTTCAACACAAGATCCCAACACAGGAGACTAGAGTATGGAGTGACTTTACCTGCATGCTGCTAGGGACCCTGTTCCTGGAGGCAGAGCTGGGCCAGCAAGTTTTGCAGGGCTATCAGCTCAGCAGAGCAGCGCCTCTGTGCGGTGGTCTGCCCTGTTTGATAGCAGCATAAACACTACACACCATATGAAGCAGATTTCAAGAGATAGAAAAATCATCAGATGATTTTAATTAATCCTAAAAGTATTTACCCAGGTATCCTACTTTGCAACCATGTGTCCTAAAAGTGCACTAGAGCCTTGGGCAAGAGTCTAATAGTGTTCAAAGCTGGAGGCCATGCTGTAACTAAGTATACTTGGTGCCATGGGATAGAGAGAGCCACAGGTTCTAAGGCCAGATGGCTGGGTTCAAGCACAGATTAACTTTCTGGTGGTACAACATAGGACAAGGGACTCTCCATCTTTCCAAGATGTAATTTCCCTAGTTTTGAAATGGAGATGATAACGGTACCTCCTCCATAAAGTTGTTATGGTGACTTAAGGAAGTAACTCAAGCACCTAGTGCATAATCAGTGGGACCTCTATTATTTTATCATGTCTAGAGTTAAACCAAAGGCAACAATGTAGGGTTCTAGGTTCACAAACCTAATAAAGGGACCTAATTTTCTGTGATGGGTTTGTTTCTGACCAACATAGGCAGTTGGGTGCTTAGATTTGTAATGACTCATGAGTTGATTTCAGAAGTAAAAACACAACTTTAACAGACTGGATGGCTTCAGGGAAAAGGATGTCATTTCCTAGGGAAATAATAAAGGAGCTGGAATGAAAGGAAATCTGTGTGCTGTCAGATATTTTCTGGTTTTTAGAAAACACTCAGTTGACCAGACAGAAAGTGAGATGGGCCTGGAAGAGCTGATTTACATCTGATCTGGAGGCAACAAAAGACAATGTTCTCAAGCCCACCTTCCACACAGCATTTTAGCTGCTGAATCTTTGAGAGATTTTTTTTTTTTTTTTTTTTTTTGGTTCTGGGGATGGAACCCAGGGACATTTGACCTCTGAGCTATACCCCCCTGCCCTATATTTTATTCTTTATTTTGAAATCAGGTCTCACTGAGTTGCAAAGGGCCTCACTAAGTAGCTGAGGCTGTTCGCGAACCACAATCCTCCAGTCTCAGTCTCTGGAATGCTGGAATTATAAACGTGCGCCACCACGCCCAGCTTGAGAGATTTTTTTTTTTTTTTTTTAAACTGGGCTAAACCGGGCCTGGTGGTGCATGCTTGTAATCCCGCAGCTTGGGAGGCGGAGACAGGAGGATCGCGCTGGTTCGGAGCCAGCCACAGTGGCTTAAGAGACCCTGTTTCCAAATAAAAATATAAAAATAGGTCTGGGAGTGTAGCCCGGACATAGAAGGGCTTCCAGGAACCCCAGTACCACACACACACACACACACAAAAAAAAAAAAAAAACCTGGGCTAAATGTGTGGGATTTCCCAAGATGTCTCTAAACACAACTTTTTTTTTTTTTTGCACAAAATTTTGTGCAAATTTAGCAAAACTAAAGTGTAATCTCTCTTTAGGGCAGAGCCTTATTTTTTTTTCTTTTTATTTGTGCATTGCAGTCATACATCTTAATGGAGTACAAGATGGTAGAGGCACACACGCACACATCACTCATTTAGCCCTTCCCCAGATACCACCCCATTCCTTCCTCCTCCCTCCTTCTCATGTTTGACTTACTGAACGACTTGTTTCACTTATCCCAAATGTTGTGTGCATGTATACTCCTATCACTCTCTCCCTCAGGATGATGTATAATGACAACGTACCAATAAATGAATTAAAAATAAATGAGAAACGAATTATCAACAAAAAGAACACTTCTCACAACACCTTGTATTCAAAAGTTTCTCAGTTTAGTTCTGATGAATCGAGACACCTCTGTCAAATTGCCATGGAGGGACCTAGTGTGTGGGACTCCTTAAGAAGTAAAGAAGGATCACTTTTGGTTCCATTGAAGCTGTGACTGTATTTAAAAAAGCCATTTTCAGCCCACCGTCTTCTAAGCAAACCTTCAGAATTCGATACTAACTGCCATCAGGATTTTTTTTTTTTTTTGCATTACTAGAGATGGAACTCAGGGGCATTCTACCTCCGAGCTACACCCCCAGCCCTATGTTTTATTCTTTATTTTGAAACAGGGTCTCACTGAGTTGTAAAGGACCTCACTAAGTAGCTGAGGCTGTCTCAAACCGTGATCCTCCTGTCTCAGCCTCCCAAATGCTGGGATTTCAAGCATGCGCCAGCATGCCCGGCTCAGGATTTTGTTTTATCCACCATTTCTGGAATTGTTTCCCTCTTGAGCCTGGATCCTAATCTAAGTCTTATCTCTAAATCCCTGAAATGCTTTGAATTCCCTTAAAATATGGCTGTGGGGGATTAGGATTTCCAGAGGTTCATGAAGGGAAATACAGGTTTGACTAATCACTGCTACCACAGGGCTCAAAACATTCCCTACAACTGTTCTCAACTGCACCCCCACCCAACCACCCACAGAGGCCACGGCTGGCCCGTGGTCATTCCGCAGAGAGTGCTCTCATTTCCTTATGTTTTGGTTGTGTTTTAATATGTGACTGTCCATTACTATTGATGACAGAGAAGCAGTTTTAATATTTAAATGGGTCTTTGAAATTTCCTAGCTTTTTCACTTAGGGTAATTTTTTTTTTTTTTACTACCACAAATCTCTAGTAGGTGGGCACTAGCAGCCTTTTTGCACTAGCAGCCTTATTGTGGAATTGAGGAAACTGAGACCCAGAAGTGCTGGGATATGTTCAGAGTTTCAAAACCACAAGGAGTCAGAGTGTGGGTGCGTATGTCCTGCCTGGCTCCTTGTGTCTGTTTACTCTGATGCCTATAGTAATCATGTTATAATTTCCTTCCTTCCTTCCTCCTCTTCCTTCTCCTCCTCTTCTTCTTCCTCCTTTTGCTCCTCCTCCTCCTCCTCCTCTATTTTTGGTACTAGACATTGAACTCAGGGGCATTCTATGTTCCAGCTACATCCCAGCTCTTATTATTATTCTTTTAAATTTTGAAACAGGGTCTCACTAAGTTGCTGCTGAGACAGGCCTCAAACCTGTGATTCTCCTGTCTTATCCTCCAAAGTACCACAATACAATTTTAACTAATGAAACTATTACCTATTTGAGTGCTCCCTGGTCTTGTCCATGGAATCATTGATAGGGTGCAGTCATACGGTGTGTACTTTAGAACCTGACAAACTGGCCATGATCTTCAGCTCTACCTCGCACTGTGAGACCTTGGGCATCCTATTAGTCCTCTGGAAAATGGTGGCAATTCCTACTGATGGGCTGCAGGAAAGAGCACAGGGTATGATCCTTGTACCCAGAGCATGGTCCACTGGAGGCATCAGTGAAGCAGAGCCAAAGCTGCTTGCAGCAGGTGAACTTTTGCCTACTCACCTGTCTGACTTCTTTCTTCCAGGTCATTTGTTTCCTAAAAACTCACTCCAACTTCCCTACTTTTAGGCGTGTCCAAAGTTAGCACACATACGAGTTCCCTGGACACAGTAAGATGTAGGTTCTGATCTTGGATATACTTGCATTCCTAACAACCTCTCAGCTGATGTCAGTGCCACCAGTTTGAATAGAGAAGATGTGCCCGGACCACTGGATTTCAGGACTCGTGTTTTCCAAACTTTACATTTCATCACAATCACACAGAGGGCTTTTAAAACTGCAAATTACTGTACAGCCTCCCCTATCCGCAGAGTTTCTGATTCAGTAGGTCTAGGGTGAATCTAAATGTAATGATTTCTAACAAGTTTTCAATGATAGTAATGCTGCTGGTCAGGGGACGACACTTGTCCTAGGCTGAGCAGAGGGAATTTAGTTCCAATGATACCTGACTGTTAAATGAGGAGGGAAAAAATCTTAGTGAGAAAGCTCCCTCTAAAGGCTCCCTCCTTACAGCCTGGACCCTCCCATTAATCTGCCAGAGCATTCATCCCCAAGAGCCTTTACCTTGTAGGTATTGATGGGGATGTCAATGATGATGTGCAGCAGGTCTCCCAGTGCCAGGCTGGCAATCAGGATGTTAGGACCATTTCGCATGCACTTGTTCTTGTAGATGATTCTCAGCAGTGTGGAGTTCCCGATGATGCCCAGCACAAACACTAGGCAGGCCACCACCGTGTTGATGTATTTGAATGTCGCATCGATCTCGATATTTTTTATGCATGGGGGAGGAAGACGGGGATGCAAGGGGGCTCCTGCCGGCCCCTCTCCTTTAGGCATCTCCGCAGATTCTGGCGACCATGGCAGGCTGGAGTTGGAATTGCTGGCCCAGGAGGTCTTAGTGGGTAAAGTCATCTCCTTGGTCCCCAGGAGTGAAGGACTGGTCTGGGCAGGCGGGAATCCTTTCTCCTCTTCCCAGGCCCATGTCCCTGCACAGACAAGAACCAGCGCCACCAGGGTGCGTCCACACAGGCTGGACGCAGGCTGCATGCTGCTGCTAGCTGCTCCGGGCGTCCTGGTGTCCGCTTCGCTGTTCTCGGTCTGGAGCCGGGCAGGGGAATGAAAGCAGGACACTTGTGTCAGCTACCCAGCCACGCCTCTGAAACGCTAGCTCGAGCTCAGCCCCCGGTTGCCGCTCCTGGCGCGCAAAAGTAACTCAAGTTTGCGCGCCCGGGAGGAACTTGGCTTGCGTCACCCGTCAGGGGGCGCAGAATCTTCTTCTGGACCTGTCCAGGGTGTTTTTTTCCCCTTAAATTCCGCCAAGGGGTAAATCAATCGCAATAGGGCGGGGCATTCTAATCGCGGAAGGGGTGTGACAGCGGGGTAGGGGGGGGGGGGTCCCAGGCCAAACTCTGGTGTGTGTGGACTTGTATTAACTAAGCGCTGAGACTAGTGAATCGCAGTTAGCGGCCAAAGGCATGTGCCAATCTCTGCATTTTACTCGGCAAGGGAACCCCGGCTACTCAGCGTTGAACCTCGATTCCTCCTGGTGAGCAGAAGCTGCTACCCTCTGGCTGGATGCGCCAAGTTTTCCCCGGCGCGCCCCAGTGCGCCTGAGGATTGGGAAAACCCGGCAGACTTATCATCTCAGTCCGAATTCGGGGCGCGGGGGGAGGGTATCAGTATTAAGTTGGAAGCTTCTGACCCTTCCATGTGGCTTCCAACACTCAAGCGCTCTACTATTCCCCCCAACCCTTTTTTAATTTGCTTCCTTTATGGGTCTGATCGGTGTAATTAATTATTTAACAAAATCTCCCCCAAACTAGTCAGACAAGCGGAAACCCTAGGACAAAGTTCAGCCACTGATTTTAATTCCACACCAAGCCAGAAAGCTTACCTCTCGGATGGATTCGGAGCACCAGGCGCGGAGTCAGCGGCGGGACCCCCTTCCCGGGGCACGGAGCTGCAGCTTCACGCTGGGCGCAGGGTCCCAGCCTCCTCCTCCTATAACAGCCCCCAGCAGGGCGGGCCGGCCTGGCTCTGACGAAAGGGGAAGAGAATGCCAGACACTGTAGCCTCCACAGCTCGCTCTGGGTCCCCGCTGTCCCCAGACAAGTACTTTTATTCACTTGTCCCTTCCCATCAATCTCTGCCAGGCTCCTCCCGTGCCTCCGACCGCTCAGCAACCTTTCCCCTTGGGTAAGGTCTGGACAGCGTCAGCGGGAGCTGCGCCCTGGGGAGGGCAGTCCTGGCCAAAGACACATCCCCAGAGGCCCTTTATTTGCTCTATTTCCAAGTTCTTCAAAGAAAGAGCCGAAATCATGAGCAAATTATCACGTACCCCAGGGTGCTCCCCGGCTCCAGACTAGAAGGAGCCTGTGTATTAAATGTGCTAGTCTGGACGCTTCACGCGCAGACCTTAGTTATCTTTCAGATAAATGTTGCGTGGTGATAGTATAAGACCTGGTTCCTTTGGATGCACTTTTTACTCTGTTTTTGTGTCTACCCCTAAGTTTCAAGTTCACGTGGTCCCAACACAGAAGACAGCAATCCTGTCATCTCAGGAAAGGCTCCCACTTTAGGCCTTGTGCATCTCTTCTCTGGCTTCTCGCACTTCCTGAGATGTCCTGCCACAATAAGGCGATTAGTGTCCAAGCATCCTCAGGCCTTCTGTGGGATATTTATACTGCTCACGCGAAGGACCTGGTATTTGTAGGACACATGCAAGATGATCTGAAAGCTACCATGCAAACTCAACATTTATTTACCAGGCAGAGCAATAAAATGAATTTTTCCTCTCCATCCTTACAATCCATTTTTTTATGGCATAGAGGGAGATGATAGAGATAGGCAGATTTGACAAAGATTGTAAAAACTCAGAACTGCACTGGATATATTTCTAGTTAGCATAATCCCATAGGATCTGTGAAATTTCCGAGCCAGAAAGAACCATTCCCTGTTAACAGTTTCCCCTAGAACCTAGGTGGCGCTTTTTGGGCTTCATAGCTAGGTAACACCTATGAGAGGAGAAATCTTCCATGCTCGGCACCTGTACAAGGCTTCATGGGAAACTGGAAGTAGAAAATCAACTTCTATAAAAAGGTGAACTTTAAAGCCGGGCGTGGTGGGACACATTTGTAATCCTAGCATGTGGGAGGCTGAGACAGGAGGATTGCGATTCACCACCAGCCTCAAATACTTAGGCCCTTTGCAACTCAGTGAGACCCCGTTTCAAAAAAATAAAGAATATGTGAAATATGGTTAAAAACATGATTTAAGAGTAAGGTTAAAGGAATGGGAAATATGGTCTGGGGTTGTAAATAGTAGTTCAAAATCCGGCTATTTTGAACAATTTTACAGGTGCGTTTGGAGTATGCATATTTTTCTTTGATGGCTCCACACATCAGGGTCGGTTTGGAATGTGCCTGTCCTACACTAGATTTCTTCCATTTGGGCGACTCTCCTCCCACTCAACTTCATCACCACCCCCATCCCCTTGTCCTCCGGCAAGTGATGGATGCTCCTTCCCATCCCCTCACTGAGATCCACCTCTTTCCTGTTCTCACAGAACTTTTTGACTTTTAACTAAAACCTAGCACTTGATCATAGAGACTTTGTGTGGGTTACCGCTCATGTGAATTCATTTCTCCTGCAGGACGGACAGAATTATATGTTCTTTCTGTGCCACCACAATACCTGCCACAAAGTCATGCTCCAGATATTTTTATTGATTGATGATTACATTTTAAGTTACTTATGTTTTAGGAAGTCTAGTCAGTGGGCTCAAGAACACAGCCAATTAATTTTAAGGTAAACATGCACATTTCTCAGCTAGAACTCAAAACACAGGGTGGGATGGGTACATCATAGAAGCTTATTTACTGCCTAACTGCAATCTTGAAGCCTAGTGTTATTTTGGAAATTAAATCTCAAAAATTTGCTTATGCTAGGTGTGGTGGCACCTGTCATCCTAGCACTTGGGAGGCTGAAACAGGAGGATTGCAGGTTTAAAACCAGCCTCAGAAACTTAGGCCCAATACCACAAAAATAATAAAAGATCCCTTTGTGAGTGGTTATTATTATTATTATTATCAAGTCACAAGAAGTTGGGTATGGATTTCCTCTTTTATAAAAATGGAGGGAAAAGCTTAGAGAAGCTACTTCTTGAGTAGATCAGTTTGATTAACAAGCTGACCTTGAGTGTTCTGAAGCACAGGGCAGTGGGAACAGATGGATCTTTGGTCAACTGTTGCCTTTTTACTTTCTTTACAGCTATGGAAACTGTTTTTTTTTTTTTTTTTTACTTTATGATTTAAAATCTCTTCCTCATAAACTTTATTTATAAACTCAGCAGAAGTTAAGTGCTGTGTAAATTCCATTTGTATACATGAGCACAATGTTGTATCAAAGCTTAAGAATCCCTTCCTGAAAACATTTGGGTTTCAACTACTTCTGCATTTGTGAATAATTTATTTTTGCTCTTGGAGGGGGTACATTGATGTGGACTCTCTTACAAAGTTGCTTTTAGGAAGACACTTTTACAAAATATTCTAGGAAATATGTCAGAATTCCAGATTGGCTAAAGTCATCTCCGAAAGTCAGAGAGATGGTAATGGGCCATGTCCCAGTATTTCCCCTCAAATGTTACGGCTAGAAAGTTCAGAAGACAGGATTGGATGCTCTTCAGAATCCATTCCTCAAAGTGGTTTGCCTTGGAGAATTCACCCAAAGCACACTTTTTCTCCTTGGTAAGAGAAAAAAGAAAAACCCTTTTAGCCACAAAAAAAGTTAATGCTTTCATGTAATCCTCTTGATATAAATGTACCTTTCGAGACCCACCTTGAACTGTCTAACTCATGAGCGCTGAGGGACAAGGTGTGTGAAAAATGCAAACATAGTTGCTTCAATGGCTTCTTCGTGCATCCCCCGAGGACCAGAGCCAGTGATCTGATGGTTGAAGTGAGGGCGTGCAAAGGTTTAAAGTGACTGCACAAATCAATAGCAAACAGCAGGAACAGTCCCAGGCCTTAGTTATTTCTCTTACATTTAGTGCCCGTAGCTGTGTGGGCCTTAAGCTTAGGCTGTTTTGTAAATTAAGGTATAATTTATAGACAGCTGATGAATAGGTAAGACTTAATCACAGAGTTCAAGGAGTTTTGACAAATGTGGCCACTCTGTGACCCACACCTAAAGGACTTTTTGAAAATGCCTTTATTTCTGCAAAGTAACAAAATCTGAGTATTTTGGATTGGGAGTCTATTTCTATTAAGCCTGTCATTAAGATACCATTTCTGCTTTATCTATTTTATGCATATTATTGACTTCTTTAATTGAAATATGGCTCATAGATTATAGATAGGCTTAAATAAGAGATAAGATTTTTATGTTTTATCAATATTTACTTGATAGTGCCTGTAGTCTAAATCCCTAATGTAATCATATGCTTAAAACTAGAAATAATATGTAATTGATTATTTTCTGCTTATAGAGAATATGGGGATGAGGAATACCATATTTTCATTTTTCTGCTGTGGAAAGAAACATAATTCTTCTAGTTTAGGCTCTAGTCTACTTTAATTAAAGGGTAATGGTGTAGCCTGGTACAGTTGCTCATGCCTATAATCACAATAATTGGGAGGCTGAGACAGGAGGTTTGCAGATTTGAGACTGCTTCAGAAACTTAGCAAGATTCTCAATAACCTAGCAAGACCCTGTTTCTAAACAAAAAAACAAAACTTAAAGAAAGGGCTGTGGGTATAGTTTGGAGGTAAAATGTCTCTGGGTTCGATCTCCAGTATGCTCCCCATACCCACACACAAGGGTAATGATTTTCCCTCCTGCTATATAAGTAATTTCTGTATTGCTTTATTTGATGTATTTTTATACCAGTCTTAGTAAAAGAAATTGGTAAGTATAAATTGGTTTACAAACTTAAAAAATGTTTATAGAACTCTTTGGTACAATTTATTTTTATTTTATTCTTTTCCTTTATTGTAATGGAAATGGAACCCAGGGACATTCTATCTCTGAGCTACCACCCCCAGCTCTTTTTAATTTTTTATTTTGAAGCAGGCTCTTGCTAAATTGCTGAGGCGGGCTTCAAACCTTCAATCCTCCAGTCTTAGCCTCCCAAGTACAGGCGTATGTAACCATGCTCTGCTTCTTTGGCACAATTTAAGAAATATATTAGAAACTCCAATCTAAGCAGGCAGTCTGATCTGTGCTTTCTTGGTTTGTCAATGTACACAATTCTTGCCTAAACCACTTTTAGACTATTCAATCGTAGAGAAAACACTAGCATAACTGTATCCTAGAACAGTAATATCGTGAGCAAGGCACTCTTTTGAGCTCTATTACTTCATATGGGATATAATTTATGATGAGTTTAGTTATGCATTCCCTCTGCAATTGTCTTCTTTAATTTTCATTTTCCCTGTTGGCATTTTCTTGAGATCTAAATGGAGTGTCCAAAGAGATGTGAAATAGTCAAAGAAGGTTAGAAAGAAGAAAGAAGAGAAATGTGGGAGTTTTATCCAGTGGCCAATAAAGGACAGTTGCTGTCTTTTGAAGAAAGGAAAACTTCTTTGCAGTACAGAATAGGGTATCCTGGGAGACACAAGAAAGGAGATTTTCATGGCATGTTTTTTTTTCCTTTTAACAATTGTATTTAATCAGTGAGATATTTTTATGTCATTTGTGCTAATTATAAAGCTCTGGTAATGGAAATGTTTTCAATCAAAATCTGTTGACGTAAAATTTTCAATCATGCATTGAGATTTAGTTGTAGGGAACTAGAACTATATGAACCAAACTAAAATGTAAAGGGAAACAAGGATTTTCCTGAGACTGTGTTTACTGTACCTTAGATGAACCATGTCATCTTGGCGCCGATATAAAATGAATAACTCAGAGCTGTGGTGTACCTTTGTGAAGCAGAGTGATCATCAGGACTTTCAAAATATGCTCAAGGTTATAAGGTGGTTTTTGGTGATGCAGGCACAGAAAATTGCCTTTCTTTTTAGGCTTTTTCTAGGAAAAGTGGCTTTCATTATGGCTATCATTGTGGAGAAAGCAATTCAAAAGTAGCTTTATCAGCAATGGGTGATTCGCATGAAAGTACTCCCACAATCTCAGGAAACGCACGGGAGACTCACCTCCTCAGAGGGTAGCCAGGGGTGCCAGGCTGGCCTTTGAGAGAGAAATCAGCCAGGTAACCGGGCACCAAGTAGACTAAAGAAAGAGAGGTGAAGATAGAGCAATTGAGAATCCAAAGGTTGTTTAATCTTTTGAACATCTGCATAGTGTATGTACATTTTATTGTGTCAAAAACACATTACAATTACCATGTTAAGTATTTTTAAGTATGCCATCCAGTAGCGTCAAGTACTCGCACCATTATGCAAATCTGAAATTCTTTACCTGTAAAGACCTTTTACCTATTTGTATCTTCATGAAGCCCTGGCAATTACTATTTTTAATTTTTAATTTGAGGATCTTTTTTAGATGCCTCATATAAATGGAACTATATGGTACTTTTGTGGCTGGAGTATTTCATTTAGCATAATGTCCTAAAAGTTCATCCATATGATAGCATATCACAGGATTTCCTTTCTTTTTATGAACAAATAGTTTCCATTGTTAGTAGATATCATATTTTGTTTATTCATGTTTGTCGTCCATCAGTAGATCATTTGGATTTCTTCCACCTCTTAGTTGTTATAAATATGCTGCTATAAAAATGTGGGTATACAAATATCTCTTTAAGACCCCTGCTTTGATTGTTTAGCATATATACTAAGAAATGAGATAACTGAATTATATGAACAATCACCATACTGTGAAAAACATAGCATCATACTATTTTACAAGTGCACATTTAAAAATGACACAATTAAATGACATAATTATTTTTCAATTATACTGTTTATATTGAAGGGAAACTACCTTTTAGAAATTAAGAAGTTTAAAATTTTTAATAAAAACTTAAAAAGGGAAAATGTGAATTAAATTATAAAATGTCATGATACAAATCTCTCTAAGTATATTAGGATTTAAATGGCTCTTTTATTGTCCTCCACTCATGCTTACTGTGATCAACAAAGAGTACTGATACAAAGAAAACAATTTCTAATGTAAATTGTAATATTAGGGAACTTTGGTAATCCTTTCCTCCTTAGCTCACATGAAAAGAAAAAAATCGTCTGGTGTTGCAATGGAAAGAGAGTATTGCTGGGCAGCACGGAGTGTGCCTGGCTTTATAATACGGCGTGGTGCAGGGACATCTTTAGAACTTCTAAAGAAGCTTCCCACCTTGACTCACTGTCACCCAAATGCATACCTTTCCCTTTGGCTTCCTCTTGTCTTATATTCTACAATGAGGAAGCAAATGTGCCTTTGCTCCTTTCTTAACAGCAGGCTTTTTCTATCCGGAAGGTGAAGAGAATTGCCTTGAGTCGGGGGTTGGGGGGTGAAGGGACAAGGCCAGGAAAAATATAATCCACTCAGTAGACAGACTCCAGAAGAGGGCGGCCTGGTGAGGAGTGTGTCAGTGGAGAGCACTCCAGAGGTGGGCGCGCCACCCCCCAGACAGGCAGGCAGGTGAGCAGGTGGGCAGGCGGGCAAGAGACTGTGTGTGTGTGTGGTGGGGGGAGTTTCTGGCAGTGGGCAGTATCACACAGAAAATAATTTGCCATGTTAAACAACAAGCCTGTCATTATCACAATTTCCATGGACCAGGAATCCAGGCGCTACTTAGTAAATGGCACTGGCTCAGGCTCTCTGGCAAGACTGCAGTGTGGCCTGGAACCTCCATCACCTTGAGGCTGGAACTCCTTCATAGGGCAGAGGATCCGCCTCGCAGCCCATTCATGGCTACTGGCAGGTCCTTGATTTTCGCTGACATCAGTTTCTTGCTGTGGGGCTTTCTCTGTAGGACACCTCACAGCAGACCCCTGGGTTTCCACTGAGCAAGCAAGAGATCAAGAGAGCAGCACCTTAGCACTTTCCCCCTAATTGTTCATTCAAAGCAAATGAGTAAGTCTAGCCACATGTTTAGAGAGGGGATTACACAAGAGCATGACTATCAGCAGAAGGAGATGACTCCAGGCTGTCTCAGAATCTGAGTGAGAGAAACCCCCGAGGGCCAGGACCCAAGGAAGGTGAGGGTGTGGTTGCAGCTGAGGAAAGTGTACTCCATGGCTCTGGCTGGAACTGGTCCCCAATCAGAAAGCCTTCCACCCCCCACCCCCAAAGGATATTGCTTGAGCCTGGCAAGCTGGAGACCTCATGCTGCATCTGGAGAGCAGAAAGCCTTGGGCTAGGACTGGTGTATAGTGTCTTTTGTTGGGGTGTTGGCAAAACTGTCTTAATGCTAGACATCGCTGGCGTCCTGCATGTGTGACTTGGGGCTGGGATACAGTGGACGAGAAAGCTCACTGCCTTTTGGTTAATATGGTACATTTTATATCTTCAGAAACAACACTTTTGAGTCTCTGCTCAAAATGGGGAAAATTTACAAGGGCTCTCTCCCGCAGGGCACCAGGGATTCCAACTTTTGTTATCCTTCTCTGTAGTCAAGGTTAGAAGAATAAATTGCCTCTTCCTTAGAACTAGTTTAGGGAATGCTTGGGGGCAGCAAAAGTGGTTTCAGAATTCATTTCTCTGGGCTTCCTATTCCTCTGGAGCTTAACAATTAATTAAGAAAATTAATCAACAGATAAAATTGTGTTTACTGTATACAACATAGTGACAAATTGTAGAATGACTAACTCTAGCTCATTAATATATACATTATTTCACATGGCTTCATACAGGTTAAAATGCACGCATTTATTTAAATATATACATGTAGATAAATGTATACCTGTCTATTCGTTCATTCATTCATTCAAGTATCTGTCTTTCTATTAGGAGAGAATTTGTTCATAATTACCTAGCTTCCATTCCCGGTAGTAAAAATCTGAGATTCAAGGACTACTGGGGAGTGTAGAGCCAACAGATACTAGATTTGAGAGCTGGACTAAGGTCAGGGATTCCTATTATGGTTTTTTTGGGGGGTTACTAAAGGTTGAACCCAAGGGCATTCTACCTCCAGACTATACCCTCAGCCCTATTTTTTTTTTATTTTTTTGAAATAGGGTCTGGTTAGATTGATGGAAGTCTCACTACTTGTTGAGGCTGGTCTCAAACTTGCAATCCTCCTGTCTCAGCTTCCCAAGTGCTGGGATTACATTTGAGTCCCACCATATCCAGCCTGATTCCTATTTTGAAGCAGATTGAGGGCTGGGCTCTTGAACTTTATCCTGCCTTGGTCTATATTGATAAAAGCTTTGAGCTGGCCAGAAGTTGCAGAAAAGTCTGAGCAGACCCATTTGAGAATGTGAAGACTGAGGAAGTCTGAGTCTAGGAAGCAAGGCAGGGGCAAACAAGACTTGAGTGTGCAGGACAATTATGGGACAAATCTCCTTCTTTTGACAATTTGACAAGAAAGTAAACTGGGCATTTAAGTAAATTTGACAATTGGACACTTGATGTATATTCAAGTCATGATACTCTTTCAGTCCTAAGTTAAATGAAAAAACAGTGAATAGTTCTTGTCACTGGAATGCTTAGGTGAAAGTTATAGCAGGTGCTATCACATAATTAGATATCCACAACCTTCTTTCTTCTAGCACCTTGGTCTGTCACTAAGATCTGGGCCTTAAGAAAACTTGATAACTATAAAAATGAATCTATAGTTGGGAATTTGAGGATGGTTTTTGTTATTATTAAAATAAGCACTTGGAATATTTTAGAAAATATATAGGAAGTTCTTATATTATTTGATGAAGCCAGGTCCACAGACAGGAAATGTGATGTTTTAATAAGGTTCTACCCTCTGAGTTGAAACCTGGTTCTCACCAAGGCTCTGGCTTACCCCTCTTCTCTCATGGACCAAACTTCCAAACTCATGGGAAACATGGCATTGCTACCCATCAGAAGTCAGTTCAAAGAACCTACCTGTCTAGAGAGACAAAAGATACAGATACTGTGGACAAAGCCTATTACTTCAAGGCCAATGCCTTCTTCAAAAATTATGAAGTTTTAGCTGGCATGGTGGTGCATGTTTGTAATCTCAGCATTCGGAAGGCTGAGACCGGAGGATCACAGTTCGCGGACAGTCTTGGCTACTTAGGCCTTTTGCAACTCAGTGAGACCCTGTTTAAAAATAAAGAATAAAAAACAGGCTGGAGGTATAGCTCAGAGGTAAAAGGCCCCTGGGTTCCATCCCCAGTATGGCAAAAAAAAAAAAAAAACTATGAAATTTTTAATGAAGCTGATAGGATCTTGGCATACACAACTGTCTAAATTTCCGAGTGTCTACAGAAACATTAAAAGTGCAATTCCAAAAGAGAAAGAAATATATACCCTTGAAATCACTAATTTTCCCATTCCTGGAGAGCCTGATTTCCCACTTAACATAAATTTACACCAAATATGGAAACAAACAGAAAGATGAAGTCATGCAAGGCTACCTCCAGCAGCTGAGGGGTTGATTTGAAATTGTCCACAGAATTAAGATGATGTTTAATAAGAATAAGTAACAATAAAAAAATCTGTAATATTTCATGTCAGAAAAGAATTACTTGGTGAAAATGTTACTAAGATACTAACCAGGAATAATCCCTATTTGTAGTCATATATTTGTTGGAAAAGCATTATTGTTTGTTAGGTATTTTTAGTCATTTATATTCAAGTAAATAGATAAACAACAAAGTTGATTCTTTATAAAAAGTCAGGGGCTGGGGCATGGTAGCAACCATCTGTAATCTCAGTTCTTGGGAGACTGAGACAGAAGGATCTCAGGTTCAAGATTAGCCTCAGGAAGTTAGACAACCTGCAACTTAGACGATGTTTCAAAATAAAAAAAAAAAAAAGGGCTGGAAGTATAGCTTGGAGGTAGAATGTCCCTGGATTCAATCTCCAATACAAAAAAAAAAAAACAACTAGGGGATAAATATAACTTTTACTATATATGCATATATATAATATTTTATTCTATTATTGTCATCATATTTTGTGTATGTGGTATTGAGAACTGAACCCAGGATCATTCTAATTCTGAGCTTCACCCCCAACCTTTTTATTTTTTGTGAAACAGAATCTCCCTATGTTGCTGAGAGTCTTGCTAAATTGCTGAGGTTGATCTTGAACCTGTGATCATCCTGTCTTAGCCTCCCAAGTACTGGGATTACAGGTATGCACCACCACGCCTAGTTTATCATCATATTTTGAAGCTGTAATGTCAACTACTTGTGTCAAGAACCACATGCCCTGGCCTTTGGTGGTCTTTATTTATACCCCAAAATATCCTGAAGAAACATTTCATTCCTCTTGTTTACCACAAGGTGGTTTCAGTGTCATTATAAAATATTTTGTTTTTTTTTCATGATAGTGTTTTTGGTATAAAATTAGCCAGAGCACAGAGTATTTTTAAGGAGCTTTGTTTTTTAGAGGAATGTCTTTCCTGAAAATGTTTACCACTGGAAGCATCATCCATTGACAATGTTCTTGGTTTAAAATTAGCTCTAAAAACAACATATTTAAGTTATTCAATCTGTAATATATAAATGTAAATAGATTTGCCTGAAAACAAAAGTGGCCTTTTCCTTTGGAATTCCAGACATAACACAGCTTCTGGAAGTGAAGAGAAGATTGAGTCTGAGCACAGAGCTATTCTTACCTTTACTCTTGGGAAAGGTTGAATTTGCTCTAGGGTAAGACGCAAGGGAAAATGTCATTGTCTCAGTAGCATTTTTACTAAATTATTTAACAACTTCCCAAGCATTTCCGTAAATATTTCTAATGCTTAATTTGGCAATAACAAAAACCATCTTTTACCTCCAACTTTTAAATTTATTATTATTACTCTTGTTGTTGTTGTTATTTCTAGTACTGGGGATTGAACCCAAGGACATTCTAACTCTGAGTTATACACCCAGCCCCTTTTTTTTTTTTTTGTGGTACGGGGGTTCCTGGAAGCCCTTCTACCTCCGGGCTACACTCCCAGACCTATTTTATATATTTTTATTTGGAAACAATGTCTCTTAAGCCAGTGAGGCTGGGTTCGAACCTGCACGATCCTTCTGTCTCCACCTCCTAAGCGCGGGGATTACAAGCGTGCGACACCACGCCCGGCTACCCCCAGCCCTTTTAATTTTTGTTTTTAAACAGGGTCTTGATAGGTTGCTGAAAGTCTCACCAAGATGCTGAGATTGTCCTCTGACCTGCAATACTCCTTCTCAGCTTCCCAAGTACCAGGATTACAGGCATGTGCCTCCACCCCAGACTTTAACTTCTACAGTTACAAAATTCATAAGGCCCGTGCTATTAACAAAAGATAAAAGGGCCCATAGCAATAATGGTGGTTTGGGAGTAGGAATTTTCGGTCAAAAAACTCTCTCATATTCAAACATGTGTGAGCTTTAAATCTTAGGTGCAGACATTGACGAAGGTCAAAAGTTTGGTGATTCACTTCTGGATTTGTACTAGGCTTGACAAATTAAAATCGGTTGCTTGTTACAACCAGTTTCTGCAAGTGACGGACAATGAACATGATCATGAGACGGTCTCGTTTCTGCAGTATTAGCAAGTATGTTTCAGAATGAAAACCAAGAATTTTTTTATTATCAGAAATCCTCATAGCATAACAAAATGTACAGGACTTTGTCTTACCAAACACTGCCTGATATGGTGCCAGAAGAAGAAGGTTGGTTAGATACATAAGGTCTAATCATAATAGATGCCCTTTTTGTGTACATTTGTGAGAATATATTTTGTTATTTAATGATGTCATATTGTCTTCAGTTTGATCTTATAACATCTGTCCTTTTCAGGTGGCCTTTATTTTTTTCTTTAGATTTACATTATAGTAGATATTTCTGTTCTGTGGCTAATAGTTGCTAGTATTTATTTTTTAACTAAGATCTTGAAGAAAAGTTACATTAAAAATAATCTTGAATAAAAATAAATCCCAACTTTCTTATTTCTTTTTTTTTTTTCTGGTGGTACTGGGGTTCCTGGAAGCCCTTCTACTTCCGGGCTACACTCCCAGACCTATTTTTACATTTTTTTTGGAAACAGGGTCTCCTAAGCCAGCGCGCGTGGCTGGCTTCGAACCTGTGCGATCCTCCTGTCTCTGCCTCCCAAGAGCGGGGATTACAAGCGTGTGCCACCACGCCCGGCCCAACTTTCTTATTTCTAATCAGGTGTCATTCAAGGCCTTGATCACAGATTTGTGCATGGTAGGCAAATATTTCAAACTTTTCTGAAAACAAATTTTTATTTAAATTTCTGGGTTAGAAATAAAATCAAGCCCTTTTCTAGAGTGGGGGTCTGGAAATGAGAGGAACCTGGACATCTAATTTCTGACCATTTACCTGGATAAGAAGCTCTACATGGATTGTTTTACCTCAGTAAATTTCCTGAGTGAACAGGAGACTAAGGATAGTGTCTTTGTTGTAAGATTTAAACTCTGTTTTCAAAATATTAAGGTAGTGCATTGAATGGAATGATTATCTAGGAAATAATGGACTTCTTTTTTGTTGTGGCAGTACTAGGGACTGAACCCTTGGATATTCTACCTTTTAACTACTCCCCCAGCCCTATTTTATTTTATTTTTTTAATGTTGAAATAGTTTCTCGCTAATTTGTGAAGGACTTCATGAAGTTGCTGAGGCTGACCATGACCCTATAATCTTTCTGTCTCAGCCTCCCAAATTCTGGGATTACAGATGTGCACCACTACATGCATCAATTTTATTAAGACACATAATTTTATTAATATACCTTCTGGTGCTTAGAAGGTTTCTATTAAGATGGAGACCTTGTTAGATTGCATGATGGAATCTCTTTAGCAAGGGCATTTTCTAAGAGGCTTGTTGTAGTCATGGATTGATTGATTGACAGCTGAGTCTGTACAATCAATGGCGTTGCTGGTTGAGCTGGTTACCTTTAATTAATTAATTAATTAATTTATTTATTTATTGGTACTGGGGATGGAACCCAAGGCCCTATTTTATTTTTATTTTACTCCTTATTTGGAAACAGGATTAACTAAGTTGCTGAGGGCCTTGCTAAATTGCTGAGGCTAGCTTTGAAACTGTGATCGTCCTGGCTTAGCCTTCCAAGTACTGGGATTATAGATGTAGCCACCACACCCACTAGGGTTACCTTCTTTTGATGATCAGGTGTGTGGATGACCAGGGAGTGGGTGGGACTGACTGCCTTGGTGATGGATTCACTGGTCGAAAACACATGGTTAAGGTCTTCATGATAATTCAACCATTTAGAAATAATCCATAAACCTTGAAATTGGTAAAAAAAAATGTTTAGTGGACAACAGATTTTTGTGGCAGGTACAGACCTACATGGATTCAGATGACTTGTCTATTTCATACATGAAGTGTACTTCCAAAATAAGTTACTTTCAGAGAGGGGTCTATAAATGATGGTTCGTGATGGTATTCAGTTTAATTTTTATTTCAGAATACTCCTTTTAATTTTTTTTTTTTTTTTTGGTTTGTGTGTATGTATGTGTGTGGTCAGGGGATTGAACCCAGGGACACTCCATCTCTGAACTACACCCTAGCCCTACTTTATTTTCTTTTGAAACATGATCTCATTAAGTCGCTGAGGGTTTTGCTAAGTTGCTTAGGCTGACCCCGAACCTGTGCTTCTTCTGTCTCGTCCTAATAATACGGAGATTATAAGCATGTTTCACTACTCCCAGAAACTTTTTTAACTCTATATTTAATATGAGTAAACATGTATAACATGATACCACAAATTCACATGATTGATTTTCTTATTCTGTAGATGTTTACTTTCAGAAAAACAATAGCATCGGGATGGAGAAATGGTTTTATGTAGAGACTTCCATGATAATGTCTATAAACCATCTACATTAGTGCAGAAATGAAACCAACGTCATGCCAGAAATTTGGTAGTTTGTAACTTACTAATTTTTCAGAACCACATACACACAGCTATTTTTAAAAGCCTAGCATTTATGGACACATCTGTTACATGCTAAAATAGCGCTGCTAGCAACTCCAAGATGCTCCCAGAAATAGTGAGACTTGTCTAAATGCGTTCAGTTCCTGCAGCTTGGTCTTTGAGAAGTTTCGCATGCACAGCTGGGTCTTGTTATTAATGCCAGTGGAATTTGTAGCATTATCTATTTTATGACAGTTCACACCTACTTTTTTTTTACCTTATAAGGTAAAAGGCCCAAACCCTCAATGTGCATTATACATAGGCGTATATTTAGCAACAAAATATGGTTTTTGCAAGCCAAAGAGAAGTAGGAATTCAACCTCCAGATGCTGTTTTTGAAAAGCAGCATCTAAAGAGTTGCTACCCAATTTCATGATAATGTTGTTGGTTAAGATGCTTTCAGCCTGTTTTCCTAAATCCCTCGCATAATGGAAGATTTTAATTTTTAAAATATGACATCTAAACTACTTTAATGAATAATTCAGAATAAAGTGAAACGAGACTTCATATATTATAACAACACTGATGAAGTGTCTCAGTTTTATTTTATTGGAGTTTATATTTAAAGTCATGCCCTTTTCTTGCATTGTGGAGGAATTTCTTATATTTTATATAGCAAATCATTTAAAAATATAATCAACCTATTAGATATCTTGACAAATCTAATCAGTTTTATTTTATCTTGAAAAAGCTTTTCATCCTTGGGTATTTCTTTTTCTCTTTGTCTTGGAATTATCTTGGCCACCCAAGACTGGGTTCTCCATCCTACCAGAGAAACCATTTTTGAACTATATGACTCAGCTCTAGTCAATGGGTGGGGGTACTACCTTCCTCAAGCTATCCTACCAAAGCCTTTATTTGAAGTTGCATTTTATTGCTCTTTGTATTTGTTTGTTTGTTTTCAAGTAGACCAGGAAAGACCAGACCAAGTAGACCAGGAAATCTCCATAGGAGATATGAAATGGTCTCCATCAAATTACAGGGGGGTACATTAAAATAAAGTAGCCAACTAGCCAAGATGGATGGAGAAGTGTTCTGTTGACATTGAATCTTCTTTGAGGCCTCTTAGGGTCCAACTATAACACTTACTTTCCTTAGGGTTGAAATCATATTTGCCTATTTCCTAATTTATAGAATGGCTTATATATATATATAAAAAAGATACTATCTAGTCCCAATGTTCTGTTTATAGGATAGTATTTTTCCCTTCTTAATGATAATAAGGGATATAAAAGCTCTGGATTATGATTTCCAACCTATTCTAATGCCTGTGTCAATTTAATTGAAATAGTCACAGAATGGAAAACTTGGGACTTACTGTGTTATCACTCATGAGCATGACCTGGAGGGTAGTGGCTTCTGAAGTCTGACTCAAGCTTCAGATAGCTTGCCCAGAGCCTGATGAAGCCCTGAGCCAGAACTGCTTGGGCACACTACCCCTGATCTTGACCTCAGAGACTGTGTGAAGTAATAAATGTTTGATGTTTTGAGCTGCTAAATTTTGTGGTAATTTTTAATTAGTGCAATGTAATTATACATCACACTGAGATTCAATGTGATAAAATTATACATGTATACTTCACTTGGTGTCTATCCCTCCATATACCCATATACTCCTCCTTTCCCCATACATGTTAGTGAGATTGGTAGTGAAACCCTGTATGGATGGCTATCAGTCTTATCAGATAAGATAACCTTTTCTGAACTATTTCCCCCTTCCCCTAAACCTCTTCCTCCATTTTAATTTTCTCTCCTCATTTGACAGAAGTCCCTTTTGCTTTCTATTTTTGTTCTAGCCTCTTCATATGAGATAAAACATGGCCCTTGACTTTCTAAGACTGACTGATCTCACTTAGCATAGTATTTTCTAGTTCCATCCATTTTTTTTTCTGCAAATGACATAATATTGTTCTTTTTGACTGAGTAAAATTTTATTGCATGAATATACCACAGTTTTGTCCATTCGTCTGTTGATGGACAGCTATGTTTATTCCATAAGGAATTGTGGTGCTATAAACATGAGATATGCACGCATCACTATAGTATTCTAACTGCAATTGCTTTGAAAAGATAGGAAGAGTGATATGGCTGGGTCCTATGGTGGTTTCATTCCTAGTCCTTTTTAAGGCACAAATAACAAATATATTACTTAATAAACTTTTTATTAAACGAATATCCAAATTAATATATATATAATTGCTCACAAAGAGAAAGAAATCTATTTTAAATATTGCTGAATTAATGGAAGCTTTAAGCCATCATGTGTGGTCTCTATAGATATGCAAAGAAAATGACACCACATAAAACGTTAAAGAAATGTATCAACATCTGACAATATCATAGGTGTTCATACCATACTTGAAAGAACTAGAAGCATTGGCATAGATCATCATTTATAAAATTGAAGTGATTCTGGCTTCGATTAAAAGAATTATTCCTTTTTGCAAAGAAGTTTTTTACATAGCATTTATAAATATTTATAATATACACCCACACATATATGTATATAGACAGATTCCCAAATATTTGACATGCTAGTAGAAATTACATTGCTTAAAATAAAATTTAAACAGAAGTCCAAATGAGAGTAAACAATGAAAATAATGTTACATATTGATATTTGTTTTCTCATTAGGAAGCTGTTTGGTTACATTCAGAAAAATCCACCTATCTACAGCTTAGTGCTTATAAGGCACATTGAAAACAAAGGTACATCGGACGCACTTTTTCTGCTGGATCATATTAGTTTTGTTAACAAGCTAAGGGATCCTAGTGTGAGTGAGGGGAAGAGACTTTTGCTAAATAATAGCAATATATTTATTACCAGAAAAGATAGCAGAAAAATTTATTGCTTTTATAAGAATGTAGGAAACTTCCATTACGACTAACTGCTTTTACTATGTAGGAAAGAATGTTCAAATTACTTTGTCATTTTTGAGAGTTTCCTTGATATCTTTAGTTTTGGCTGAGATGCTGGGAGCCCATTTTGGGGTAAGAGTGCATCAGTGATGGTACATGGGTGCTTAGTTACTAATTTTTTTAACACACATCTCCTATCTGAGGGAGGAATGGTTTGCTACACTACTTGGATTTTTTTCCTCTATGTAATAATTCTTTTTCTTGATGCTTAGATTGTTAATAAAATGGTTGGATTCCATATAACTCATCCATCCATTTATTCATTCATTCTCTCATTCATTCATCAAGAAACACTGGAGTATTTATCTAGTTATATCTGTGCAGCTGTCGATGATTAGAAAATGTTTCTTTACTGGTTTTGTTCACAAAGTTCTCTTTCTACTGTAAGGTAGAGCATATGCAGTGCCATCGAAAGTAGTCACCATCTATCTGGGAAAACTCAGTTTGTAAGACGTCTCCATCTGGTTCTAAGTACTTTACACAATAGCACAATAAGGGAAACCTTAAAACAAAACGAAATGCCAGATGATGCTACATTGTGAAAAGAGCAGCTGAAGAGAGGTCAAAGCAAACACACAGCTAGTTATGAAGATCTGAAAGCATTAGAGTTTTCAGGAAACATCACTCTGTTTTTTTGGACATTGGTGATTATTCAGTAGCCGGTAGCCGGATACACTCATCTCAGGCCATTTCTTCCCGTCTCCTTGCTTTATTATTGGATGCAATAGATACTTATTTACTATCCACTAGTGCATTAGGAATAAAACAATGTTGTGATCACAGTCCTGGTTCTTCAGGAGTGTAAGGTGCAATCTGGTAATCAGTCAGTCATAACCCTGCTGACATTTTGCATTGGATACTTCCTTCTTGGCTAGGGGCTTGGAGACTTTCGCAGCACTTAGCTCATCTCATGTTCCTTTCAAAGGGGTCACAAGGGTTTTGCTTTCTCTAAGTGTTGGCTGTAGGATTTGGACGCATGTTGGGTTAGTGGATGTTTTCTTCCAGCCTGAATTCGGTGTTTTCTTTTGTTGTTGTTGTTTTGTTTTTTTTGCGGGATTCAACCTCCGAGCTACACCCCCTGCCCTAATTTTTATTCTTTATTTTGAAACAGGGTCTCACTGAGTTGTGGAGGGCACTAAATAGCTGAGGCTGGCCAGGAACCACGATCCTTCCGGTCTTAGCCTCCTGAATGCTGGGATTACAAGTGTGTGCCACCATGCCCAGCTTTGTGTGTGTGTGTGTGTGTGTGTGTGTGTGTGTGTGTGTGTGTGTGTGTTTGGTAGCTCATTATAGTATGCTATTGAAAAAAGTCAATTTGTCTTCAAAAGAATCAATTTACATGGTGCCAATTATTGTCCTATTTGTAACCATCTCATTTTCTTCTAGATTTTAAGTTTTTCTTTGAGATTTTCTGGTTTAGAAGATTTTATCTGTATTTTTCTACTTCACCTTTGATAGAAAACCATGTCAAATCTCAGTTTGGTACCTTTCATCAGAGATCACCTAGAAGAGATGGTGGCTAGGTTTAGGGTGATATAAAGGGACAAAGTTCTATCCTGTTACGACAGTTTAGGATATAAATCATATATCAAAGATCTGGCCTGCAAAAGTACTGTCGAGAATTTTACTGTAAGAAACTCATAATAATTACTACAAAGTCTTGCATTAAATAATTTTGGGGTGGACATTTCCATTATCACTTTAGAATTCAATTTTGAATTCTCAACCCATAATATATAGGTTATATGACACACAATACAAGAGTTTGTTTTTTGTGAAACAATATAAAATGGTAAAATTTCCTCTGATTATAAAAATATAAAAATAAGATTATTTAAGAGGTGAATAAAGAAAACACAAAATAGCAGAGTATATCATCTTATAAAACAAGTATTTAAAGAAATAAATATGAAAGATATATGGAACATAGCCACTGATTTTTAGCTTTTAATAATCTTGAAAGTTAGATTAATCTTATCCTTAAATTAGGCTTACTCTTATCCTTGGCTGTCAATCAGCATGTCTGTTTATGAATGCACATGAAACATGCTTTGAATCATATTTTGGAAGTAATTGAGAGTTAGGAATCAAGTCCTTAGAGCAATTTAGCATCAAGCTTCCTTTAATCTGTTTTAGTGAGCAAATATAAGCAGTTTGTTTTCCTCCATGAACAATGTGAGTTATTTAAAATAATCGCATTTATTTGCATTTTTAAGTAATCTGACTTTAAGAAATATATACTGCTTTCTCAGTATTTTCTATATCTTTTCCTGTCCTAAGAGCTGAAGAAGTAAAAATGAGAATTGACTACTTGAAATTTCCAGTATCCTAAAAATATGATTAGTTATGACCAATTAAAGTGAATTAATTTCTATACTATTATCACTTATAATCTTGCTTATTAATAGTTTATCAAGTGAAATGTGCTGGCTGTTCTAAAATCATACAATAATAATTTCCTTCAGCAAGAAATATACCCAAACAATTTTGTGTGTGTGTGTGTGTATGTGTGTGTGTGTGTGTGTGTGTGTGTGTGTATGTGTGCACGCGCGCGCGTGGTCCTGGTGGTGGAATCTAGGGGTTTTCTACCTCCGGGCTATACTCCCAGACCTATTTTCTATTTTATTTGGAAACAGGGTCTCACTAAGTTGCTGAGAGCCTCACTAAGTAGCTGAGGCTGGCTTCGAACCTGTGCAATCCTCCTGTCTCAGCCTCCCACGCGTGGGGATTACAGGCATGTGCCACCAAGCCTGGCTCCAAACTATTTTTTATACACTGTTGCCTGATTGGTTAAATTGTCTCTTCTATACAAAAGGTAATACAGAGTAATATTTGAATCTTCTTAATCCAGACATAACAATTTTGTTGTATTATTTCATCAGAAAGAAAGTGAAGAGAGAGCAAGTTCAGAACATGGTAAGAATAGATCTAAGAATGGAGGAGATTCCTGTCCTTTAGGCGTTATATGTCTGAGGAGGAAGGCTGGAGAATATACACCATGGAGAATGAAACCAGAATTGGGGACCAAAGTTTCTGGAGTAAAGTGCACATCAAAGACAGTTTCACTTCATTTTCAGTCTTTCCAGTGTCTCTCCCCTGAATCATTTTATCAGACCATTTTCTATATAGTAACATATAGAAAAGATATTAAAAAAACCCACCAGTCTTTGTGATTTATTTAACAGGCTGTATTACTAAAAGCAATAATGGTAAACATTGCTTTCATTCATTCTGTGAAATTTCAATGGTGTGTCAGTCACTAAATTTTATTACGTAGCTACTTTATTAAATTCTTATAAAAGCCCCAGATATAGCTATTATTTTCACAGCATTAAAGATAAGACAACTGAGATTCAGAGAAGATAAATCTGTTCCAGAGAACAAGTAAGGGTCAGGCAGATCTGAGACCTGTGGCTAAGCGCATCTGATCCCAATCCCTTGCTTTTGACCTGGTGCTTCTCTCAGGCGTACATGCACGCTGCATGTTCTAGGTCCTGCTCACAGCTCCCTTGTGAGCCTTTCCTGGATGTACTTGCTGGAAAGAACAACAGAAACAACCCAAACCAAAAATGCTAAGTGAATCTTTCTAATAATTGATGTTTACCAAAGCAGTTTTTCTTTCGATCCCTTTTTAGACAGAGCTCAACTTTCATGTTTTAATTAAACAGATTTTGAGTTCAATTCCACTCTCTCTAAGATTAAAACCAATGAATAAATCAGGAAGCATAATGACTTTTGGAGAACATCCAGTAGTAATAAATCTGTCATGACCAAGTAAAGGATACATCACATTAAAGAATCAAACTTTGATGTTTGGCCAAGTATTAAAACGTGCAAATGTCTCTCGTGCTGCCTTATGCATGTTTAAGAAATGGTGATGACATGGGTTATTTTGAAGGCTCTGCAAATATCCTTTTTTGGAATTTGTTTCTGAAGCCAGCCTAAAATACTAGCGACTCATATGTCCATTTCAAAACACCTATGGGTATCATAGATTGGTTGCACTTTGAAATTTAAGTTGAGAAATAATTTATTCTGGTAAGATGAGAACTAGCTTAGAAGCCTGAATTTGTCACTTTTAACTTGTTTGATAGCCAACTAATCATCTAATTTCTCTGAGCTTTGGTGTGGCCATGTGTCTATTTATGAAAGCAGTAACTGCTCCATAAAATTGTGAGGATTCAATTAAGTCACAAAAACTGCTTTGCACATGGTAGGCAGTCTGTGATGTCTATTTTAAAGAACTGCTGTGCAAATCAAATGAGGTAATGATACTAAAGGGTTTTCACATTGTGACTACTCAACAAAGGTACATGACTCTCTTCCGCAGATACTCTTATATGAGAGTAGCTCATTGGTCTTAAAATTCTTATGTATAGACCCATGCGCTTACATAATTTACATCACGGTGATAGTCACCATTATTATAGCTATTCATTCATTTGTTTGTACATTCATACAAACATGTACTTATTAACTAACTACTGGGTTCTAGGTACTATGCTAGGCTTTGAGCATTGCTTGTATAGAAGGGAATCAGACATGATTATCACCATAAAGGTCTGTCAGAAGGCCATAATGGAGCTGAGCTGTGAAAGGTGAGCAAGGGCTCTCCAGGCTAAGAAGAGAGGAAGGGAATTTTAGAAAAATGGAGCCTCTTGATGAAAATATCAGATATAAAACCCCTTTAACCTAAGGAAACCCTCTACCTAAAAAACTCCAATCTTAGTATGGCTTAAATATAGAAGAGAAGTGGGGATTTCAGGGGAGTAATTTTGGGAAGGCATAGAGGATCCCAGACCAGCTATTGCAGGTTTCAACACCCATGCTAAGGCAATTGTAGTTTTCCTTGTAAATGTAGGAAGCATGTGAGCAGGAGTGATTAGCAAATTCATTTATCAGAAACTCTCATTCAAAGCCAATTAGACCATAGATAGGGTGTGTGTGTGTGTGTGTGTGAGAGAGAGAGAGAGAGAGAGAGAGAGAGAGAGAGAGAGAGAGAATTGGAGGTGGTTGTGATGCACAGAGAGAGCTATTAGGTTATAATGATCCTAGTCAAGTAGTAAGATGAAGTGACTTTTTGGCTTCATGTATTTGAAAAGAGGATGAATAGAAGTCGAATAGTTTATTTATGACTCCATTCAAGATGTGATCTCTGTTTGCAAGTCGAGGGAAATGAGAACAGGAATCTAGATGCTGTTCAGGCTTTTTGATACTACTCAGTAAGAGAGGAGCCTGGAATTTTTGAGAAAACTTTGAAGACTTCAGGTTTGCATTAGTTTAGTTTATGATGCCAGAAATGCTGACCAGCTAATACTGGAGGTGTGATTCCAGAGATTAGGTAAAAGTCTTAAATAAAGATGCATGCTGGGGAGATATCAGCAATTAATGGAAGCTGTAAGCCAGGGTTGGTACGAGGAATGTCAATACCAGACAACACAAAAAAGAAGACATGTGAGAGAAAGGAAGGGAGTGGCAAAGAATCAGCGATGCCAAAAAAGGGCAGAGATTCAAGGAGTGGTCCAGAGATTCAGAGTGTTGATAATTGAGAAGTTCATTGGATAAATTCTTGTTGTAACTCCTGATAGAAACTCATACTTATGCCGGGCGTGGTGGCGCACGCTTGTAATCCCCGCGCTTGGGAGGCAGAGACAGGAGGATCGCGCAGGTTCGAAGCCAGCTGCGCGCGCTGGCTTAGGAGACCCTGTTTCCAAATAAAAATGTAAAAATAGGTCTGGGAGTGTAGCCCGAAGGTAAAAGGGCTTCCAGGAACCCCAGTACCACACACACAAAAAATAAATAAATAAAATAAAGAAGCTCATACTTATTTCTAGAAAAAAAGACTCTCTAAAAGGGGAGAGGAGGTATGATTGGTTTGTCTATTCTCTGTTCTGAGGGGAATATCTGACAATGACTGGTGTCTCAAGGAGGCCCAACTGCTTGGATTGATAATGTGCTGACTGGCGGCTCTTTCTTGAGTCAAAATTCCTTTTGGGTTGTATTGAGTTGCCAATACTCGCATGATGTTCACAAGGTTCCTCTCACTTCGTTGGCTCATTTTTCTTACAACAACCTCATCTCCCTTCTACAAACAGGGAAATTCTCTTCAGTAGGTTAAATGAGGGGGCATGGGCCACCAGAATTAGGACAGAAGAGCTGGAACAGAACCATGGGTTAACATTTAATTTTAATTTTTATACTTTTATTGATACCTTATAGCCTCACATCAGAATGTAGTTCACAGCAGTAGTGACATACATGCACACAACACCTGATGGGATTCCCCCAGCTCCCTCCCCACTCCCCCTATCTCCATATAAAATACTGAGATTGGCATTGGTATTCTCAGGTATGTACGTAATGTCAGTGGAAGTGTTTCCTCTGTTAATTCTCCCCCACCCCAAGACCACCTCCCTCACTCAACTTGAGCTTTTCTTTTTTTCTTAAAGTTTTTCTTGTATCCTAATTACTCCTTAACTTCTGCATTTGAGAGAAAACATATGTTTCTTCCCTTTCTGAGACTGGCTAATCAATCTCACTTAATACAATGGCCTCCAGGTCCATCCATTTTTTCTTGCAAATGACCTAATATTATTGTTCTTTATTGCTGAGTAGAATTCTATTGTGTGTATATCTCATAGTTTTGTAATCCATTCATCTGTTGATGGACACCCAGGTTGGTTCTATAATTTGGCTATTAAAATTGTGCTGTTATAAACATGGATATGCATATATTACTGTAATATTCTCATTTTAGTCCCTTTGGAAAGATACCCAGGAGTGGTATAGCTGGATCATATGGTGGATCCATTCCCAATTTTCTGAGGAATCTCCATGCTGATCTCCACAGTGGCTGTACTAATCTGCATTCCCACCAACAATGTAGAAGAGTTTCTATTTCCCCATATCCTCACCAGAATTTATTGTTTGACTTCCCAGAGACGTAGAAGTTACTAGAGGAGTGCATAGATGCAACACTCCAAAATATAGGCACAGATAGAAGCTTCCTCAATATGACTCCCAAAGCTCAGGAAATTAAAAGATGAATTAATAAATGGGATGACATTAATATAAAGAGTTTCTGTTTATAAAAGGAAAGCATCAAGAGTCTAAAGAGAATCCACATAATGGAAGAAAATTTTTGCCAGATATTCCTCTGATAGAGGAATAATATCTAGAATATGAAAGTTTTTAAAAAGTATTTAACAATAAAAACCATAATAATCCAATAAAGAAATGGGAAATTGAACTAAATAGGGACTTCACAAAAGAAGAAATACAAATGGCCAATAAATATGTGAAAAAATGTTCAACATCATTAGAAATAAGTGAGATTTAAATTAAAATTTTAGAGAGTCCATCTAACACCAATTAGAATGGCAGTCATGGCTTACCATTTTTTTTTTTGGTGGTATTGGGATTCCTGGAAGCCCTTCTACCTCTGGGCTACACTCCCAGACCTATTTTATTTTTGGAAACAAGGTTTCTTCAGCCAGCGCAGCTGGCTTCGAACCTGCATGATCCTCCTGTCTCTGCCTCCCAAGCGTGGGGATTACAAGCGTGCACCACCACGCCTGGCTGGCTTACCATTTTTAAAAAAGCATTCAATAGAGCCTGCTGTGAGGCAAGGCCAGTTCTGGGGCCTCCGAGGCTGGGATCAGAGCCTGCTGAGGGGTTAGGTCAGTGCCGGGGCCAGCAGCCGGCATCGGAGCCTTCCATGAGGCAAGGCCGCTATTGAGGCCTCTGAGGCCGGGATTGGAGCCGGCCGACGGGTCAGGCCGGTGCCAGGGCCAGCATGACCAGGATCGGAGCCTGCCTTGAGGCAAGGCTGGTGCTGGGGCCTCCGAGGCCAGGATCAGAGCCTGCTGAGGGTTTAGGCGAGTGCTGGGGCCAGCGGCTGGCATCGGAGCCTTCCGTGAGGCAAGGCCGCTATTGAGGCCTCCGAGGCCAGGATCGGAGCCTGCCAAGGGGTTAGGCCGGTGCTGGGGCCAGCGAGGCCGGGATTGGAGCCTGCCGTGAGGCAAGGCCGGTGCTGGGGCCTCCAAGGCCGGGATCAGAGCCTGCTGAGGGGTTAGGCCGGTGCTGGGGCCAGCGGCCGGCATCAGAGCCTTCCGTGAAGCAAGGCCGCTATTGAGGCCTTCGAGGCCAAGATTGGAGCCTGCCAAGGGGTTAGGCCGGTGCTGGAGCTAACGAGGCCGGCATCGGAGCCTGCTGTGAGACAAGGCTGGTGCTGGAGCCTCTGAGGCCAGGATCGGAGCCTGCCGAGGGGTTAGGCCGGTGTAGGGACCAGCGGCCTGCATTGGAGCCTGCCGCGAGGCAAGGCCAGTGCCGGGACCTCCGAGGCTGGGATTGGAGTCTGCCAAGGGGTTAGTCCTGTGCCGGGACCAGCGGCTGGCATCGGAGCCTTCTGTGAGGCAAGGCCGTTATTGAGGCCTCTGAGGCCGGGATTGGAGCCTGCTGAGGGGTTAGGTCGGTGCTGGGGCCAGCAGCTGGCGTCGGAACCTTCTGTCAGGCAAGGCCGCTATTGAGGCCTCTGAGGTCAGGATCAGAGCCTGCCGAAGGATTAGGCCGGTGCTGGGGCCACAAGGCTGGGATTGGAGCCTGCTGTGAGGCAAGGCCAGTGCCGGGGTCTCAGAGGCCAGGATTGAAGCCTGCCGAGGGGTTAGGCTGATGCCGGGGCCATCGGCTAGCATCGGAGCCTGCCGTGAGGAAGGCCGGTGCTGGGGCCTGCGAGGCAGGGATCGGAGCCAGCTGAGGGGTTAGGCCAGTGTCGGGGCCAGTAAGACCAGAATCGGGGCCTCCCGTGAGGCAAGGCCACTGCTTGAGCCAGCGAGGTCTGGATCAGTCCACCGGGTAGCCAGGCTACAACTGGGGCCGTCAAGAGTGGGATCAGTATTTTCAACGTGGCATGCACAGAAATATCGCAGAAAATTAAAACCAGATTCTTCCCCTAATCAGCAATAACTAGGAGGAAAGGGGCAACAGGAAGTGGTCGAGCTATAGAAAGGGCCCTATAGTGAATCAATTAAGGTGACCAATCAGAGGGTATGGAATAGGGGAGGATGGAGCCTCTTTAAAACGCAGGAGGTACATAAACAAATGTATCAAAGTTAATCACCAAACAAGCATGGGATCGAGGGAGGGGGAGGGAATGGGATGGGGGCTGGATGAGGGCTAATTGGATGATGTGTGCTTGTATGTCCTCTCAAGACTTGTATTCCAATGTGATGTATGTTACAATGCACCAATAAAAATAAACTAAAAAAAAAGAGGATTCAAGATGTTAGGAATGGGGATCTAGCCATATTAGTATGGAGAACAGGGCACGGACAATTGTTTATACACTGAAATCCATTTGGCACATAATAAACGCTCAATCTCTATTTATTGAACTAGTGATCAAATAAAGCAAAGACTTTGTTTAGAATACCAACATAGTGTATTGGTAGACAGTGTCATTTTGAATAAAGAAACAGGGTAAATTAAGTATCATGTTGCAGTTTAATAAATATCAGTGAAGAGAGAGAAGAATGAAAGTCTTTGTTAATTTTGGCCTTGCATAAAGTACATGTATAATCTGTAATTTAAAAGAAAACTGCAGCTCACTTGTTATTAGAAGAGATAAAGCAGATATACCTAGATTTAGAGTACACTAAGTGTATAATAAAAGCATTAAAGAAAACTGTGTAGTTCAAAGAAAGAAATTTTCATATAGAATTGAATAGACTCATGAGGGAGAATGAAGTGGAGGCAGTAGTATTTCCAGACAGTGGAAGCTGCCTGAATAAATGAGCCAACACATATTTCAGTGAGCAGCAAGTTATCCACCTTACCTGGACCTTAGGAGATTAGCACTTGCAAGTTGGGCAGGCACCAGTCCCAGAAGTAAGGGTGAATTTTATGCAATGAATAGGCTGTGAGACTGAACTAAAAGAGCCAGTGATAAAATACTTTAGCCATAGCTACTTGGGGAAAAGAAATGAAAGAATTAATAGGTAGGTAAAATTTCCAAGCGCGAAGTGTTGGAGGTGATGTAGTTATTAAATGAATGCATGAACTTATTGGGGTTACTGTGACTATAGTACACTCTTTATCTCAAAAAGACATTGGATTACAAATAGAGGCATATGTGGTTTCATTGACTTTGTACATGTTTTTATGTTTTTATACACCTGATATTTGTTTGAAAACACATAGAAAAATTTTTGTTATTGTTAAAAAAACTCCTCTAAATAAAAAGCATAGCAAAACAAACAATAAAACCTAAAATCCTAGGAAAATGTTGGGGTAATAACTTGTCTTCTTTCTGACTATCCAAACAAATACATTTCTTTGCTTATTTTCAGGACAATGGTGTGGGATTCTGGTTCCAGGTCCAACATTTTATAAGGAACTTAGAAGTTATCATGCTAATCCTCATGACAAAAGAATAAGCCGAAAAATTGAAAAATAAACAACACTTTTGACCCATTAGAGAACTGAGATCACAGGGCAAACTGTCACAACAATATATGGAGAAAGGTAAAGCCAGAGAGTCATGGCTGACATCAGTCTATCTGGCTGCATAGGCTGGGATCCAGTAGAACAGAAGATGATAGCTGAGAGAGAGGAATGATGCTGATTCTCTGAGGAGTGGTGCTCAGGGAAGCTCCAGGTTAATATAGGAGGCAAAAGCCAAGGATACTGTGAAATTGAAAGCCTCTGGCATCTTCATCTATAGCAAATATAATACACAGCTCATCTCCTGAGCAGATTAATGTAAAATCTCACACCAAAGACCCACGTCCCTCAGTTCTTATTATCTGATAGAGAATTCCAACCAAATACTATAAGGCATGCTAAAAGCCAAGAAAAAAATTTAAGCCAGAGACCAAACTGAAATTGGAATTGGATTCAGATATGGCACAGGTATTGGGATTATCAGACCCAGACAGTCATTGCTTGAGATATCTACTGTGCCACAAGTCCTGACTCTTTGATGAAGAACTCATAATTATAAAACAAAATCACTGAAAAGCCAATATTTGAGCTATCATATACATACAGAAATATTACAGAAGTTTGGAAGTATTACAGAAAAATTGTACACTTGTTTCTGTATTGAACAGTTATTATCCAGAGAAAAGGTTAGCAGTCATAGAAAATGAAGGGTTGTACATTTCCCCTTATATGTGGAAGCCAGGGAGAAATTGGAATACAAGAGACACTTCAGATAAAGGAGGAGAAACCCCAGTGGAGGGTGATGGAGGGGAGGAAGACTTGAAGGAAACCCTTCCATGTACACGAGGTATATATATATTAAATCAACTCCAATCTCAATATCATGTATGGGGAAGGGGGGACAGTTGGATGGGACCCGGCGAGCAGCTCACCAAGTGCTGTGTGCACCTAAGTCCCTAGCACTCTGAACTTCCTTCTGATCTCTAATTACAATGCACCAATAAAAGTACATTTAGAAAAACAGAGAAAAGGCTAGAACTCTCCCAGGATAGGCCAGACAGAGGTTACTGAGTGAAATTGTAGAGTTTGCTGTCCTTAGCCCTTTTCTTAAATGTGGCAAGAGGGGTGGGGTGTAGGGAGAGGGAAGGAAATGATGCACTTGGTGTATTGTGAAGCTAGATATGTCATCAGAAACTCGAAACAAATCGAGTTATCAACACATAGGAAAGGGTTTAGAGTTAATATCGTTTCCTTTGGAAAGCTCTGGTTTTCTAGCTGAGGTTTGTCCTTCCGCTCGGTTGTTTTTGGTTCGCTCTGTTTTATTGCTGAGCTCATGAATCATTCTCCTCTCTTGCTCCAAGGGGAAAACAAATCTCTTTTCCCATTGATTTCAGGTCTGTGTCAGTGGCTGGATGTAACATACTTGGTGATAGCTTAAGCCATAGGCTGTAAGCTTGAGACCACAGAGACTGATGTACTGAGCACAATGACAGGAATTCGAGTGAGCGTGTCGTGGAGTTTTTTATTTCCCCAGAGATAGTTGTGTGGAAGACACGGGAAATACACTGACGTTGTTACTGATGTATTTATAACCGTTTGTACTCCCGCCCTCCGTCCCATTGTTGAACTGCCATTGTTATTTCTATAAAAATCACACGAGGCAGCTTCACGTTTATACAAAATGATTTATTTCCACACTTGCAAGGGTGAGAAATGGTTCTTGAAAGCAAGCACTTACTTGAGAAAAATTTCAGGCAAGTCCCAGGGGCGTACAGGGTGAAGAATGCAATCTAAGTCTATCCTGAAACGGCCACAGAATCATTAAGGTTTTTCTAAATAATAAGAAAGCTATTTTGTTAATGTTGACATTGGTCACAACTCTTGAGTGTAACAAATTAAAGAATGTTTATTTGAACTGTGGATTTGAGTTCCTTATTGTAAATGACCACATGTAACTTTAACAATAATTTTATTGACTTTATACTATCTACATTCATCTAAGAAGATGGGTTTTATGGGATTTCTTATTGGATGATTGCCTCAAAAATTTAAGGACAAATTAAGTTTATTTTTAACTAGCCACATATCAATAAAATATATCTTGTTAACTTAATCATCTTAATAACAATTAGGAAGAACTGGTTTTGATTGTGAGAGAATATTTCATTGCTTTTATTTAAAAATTATCTAAGCCATACCTACTACATTAGCTTGGTTACTATTAGTTATAACTAGACTACCAGTAGTTATAATTAATCTAGTTACTACTACCTATAACCAGACTGCCACATTCAAATGATTTTGCCTGCAAGGATCAACTGGTACAATTCTCCCAAAAGTCTCTGATGTGATTGACAAACCATCTTCTAAAAGGTAGAACAGAGATTTGCTTTGATTGAGATAGCTGTCTTTTGGGTACAATAGGAGTTTTTAAGCTAAAGTCAATAGTGTCATGGAGATCACATGCTTGTGTTTGGTAGTCAAAGAAACTTGGCCTCAAGTTCTGCTCTAAAAATAGGACCTGGCTTTGGACACCCACATAATCTCCTCTAGGTCCACGTCCTTATTTGAGCCTGGGGAGAACCACTCAGTGCAGTGCTTGGCATATCATAAACTGCTCAGCATCTGCTCCTTCTGCAGTTCTGTATGTCTTCATATAGTGCTTTCTCAGGGGATTTTCAAGTGGATCATAGATAATGAGGAGATCTGGAGTTCATACCTGACAGGTAGCATCAAGACTATCTTAACCTGTTGAGATGACAGGAAGGTTTATAACAGCTTGTGTGTCCCTGTCCCCATGAACTTGATACCTTTACTGTAAGAATTCTGAGATTTGGGTTTCTTTTGCTTAACCTTGGGACTTGTATTAGCCACTTCTGTTTCTTTATTGCTACCAAAGCCACAGGCAAATTGTTGGCGAGATGAAATTAATACAAGGAGAAATCAGAGTAGAAAATACGCTTTCTTTATGGTTTATGTTCTTACAAAGCTAAAACAATAATTTTGGGAGAGATTACTATGCTGGTTTTCATTCATTTGTTTAGCAAATGCTTATTGAGCATCTATCTGGGGATATGAAGAGAAGATGGTGTCTATACACATAAAAACATAACAAATATGTTTAAATTTATCACTTCAATCTTACCATCTTGCTTATTTTTAAGGCTCTTATGGTGGAAGAAAGAGGGATAACTAATAGGTGATATTACATGGTGTGCTGTCATAACAATGTGTCCTTGAGGATAAAACCTATGACTAGTAGTGGGTCCAGGTGACAGCCTCCAGCTGCAGAGATTCAGAATCTCTTACTGCCGTGGGGCTGATGCTACAGACAGCCTGTGACAAGGACTGAGCAAGGCAGGGACAGCAGGGCCTGGCTACCGCCCAGCACTGGGCTCTTCCGTGGTGATCTGGGAGGTAGTTCCCACTGTGAAGGTTGGGACTTTGCACTGCAGTTTGGGCATCTTCCTGGTCACTCCTCCTTCCTGCACTTTCTTCTCTTCCAGACCTGTAGGCCATTCTGTGTCTCCTTTTTGTCCTTCCTACTTCTCTGCCCTTTATCTTCCAGAGATCTGTCATAGAGTAAATCTCTTCCACTTTGGTCTTGATCTGACCCACTGGGTTCTATAACAACATGGAAAGCAAAGTATCTCACCCTGCTTGGGGAAGCCAGAAAAAATCCTATTGAAATGATACTTGAAGTCCTGAAGGCCAAGTATGTTGCTGCTGACAGACAAGAGATGGGTCCTCCAAGGAATTGGCTCAGCAAGTTATAGGGCCAGAAGCCTCTGCGGGTAACTGTAGGTACCTTGGGGTATCAGGAGATAAGAGTACCTTTGAAGAAGGAAGTTAAAAGTTCACCAGATTATTTGATTGAGCTATATTTAAAAAGCAGGAGCTAATTAGCCCAAGGGAAGCAGAAACTGGGGTTGAAGCCACACTGTGTGAGAACCCAGCCCAGCATGAGACAGAAGCCTTTTGGAGAAGACTTTTTAAAAATATGTAATCTTTGACTATTCCTAATGCTTGTTCTTTGCAGTTTTCCACCATTTGTAACACTGCTGTACAGAACAATTTTATGCATACTTTACATTATATTTTTGAAAGTAAAATATAATTTAGTTGTGAGAAGTGTGTATAATACAGAGAAGAATAAGAGAAAAATAAAAATAAACATGCTCATGTTTATCCATGCCCTTTAATTTTTTCTTCTGAGGTCATAGACTTTTCCTTATTAATTTTTTTTTCTCCTGAGGTCATAGATTTATGTATCATGAGTAGAATGAGATGATCTGTTTTATATATTCTTCTAGTTTGTCATTTGCCTTTTACTTTTGTTTTTGTTTACACGATCAGAAATCTAAACTATTACTCAATCCTTCAATCTTTCCTTTTTAAATGTAAACATTAATTTTATACTTTATTACCCCCTCCAGAAATATAGCTAGTAACTACCAAATGACTTCTTATTTTCTCCTGTTTTTAATTTTTTGTACATCTTTCTAATTGCATCTGAGATTGATTTTAGTAACTTTAAATAAGTGAAGATGTAACTTAATTTTCAGTCCTAAATATAGTCTTTTTTCCCTTCCTGAAAAACCCTTTATTAAATAATCTATTTCTAACTGAACCAAATTTTAAGGAAACATTAAGATTGAGTTAGAAGAAAATTGGTAAAAGAAAAACAAAAAAAAATCATCCTAGAAGTAAAGAGGTTCTCTTCACAGAAAAGAGATCAAGACATAAAAGTTCCAATGACTACAGAAAGGGGAAGAATGCAAGAGGGATACGGAAAGTCTGGAGTTTAGACCACAAAGCGCGCCGATCTCACAAATTTGGACATTACATGGAAAACTATAGAAAACCATTCTCAGAATAAACAAATATTTGGATCCATTTTTTTCCATGGTGTCTCTGAATGTTCTAAGTCTTGGCTGAAACCACTTTGGTAGTTCATTGCTTTCTTGGGTTAAAATAAATAAATCCTCCCTTTTGTGTAAGGCAAGTCAAGCTGAGTTTTCTTTCACTTGCATCTAAAATGCCTGATCACTACAGCCAAGTGATATTTGTAGGTTTCCGATAAATGAAAGAGAGGTAGGGCAGAAGGAATGTTTTTCTTACAGTGGGAAGGATTTGAACATGTTTATTCTGAGAAGGAAAAGCCATTTGAGAAACAGATCAAGATATAGTAGAAGAACATTCATGAGTGACTGGGAGGAGCCACTGAAGGCAAAAGAAGATGGAATCTAAAGTAACAAAGAAGTTATCTTGGACAAAAGGAGGGAACCCTCTCCGTGTAGACAGAAGAAATGAATGGTGAAGTGAGTCAGGAGTGAGAATAGATGCAAACAACATTTACAGATGGTGAGAAAAGTTGGTGGGGGTCTACCTATGGATCTTCATTTTCCCCAGAATGTAAGGGAGTATGTTTAAATGAGGAAAAGTTCAAGAGAAGCCAAACTTTGGCGTAGATGGGGAGAGGAAGATGAAAAGGAAGTGATGAGGGATGCAGGGACAAAATCCTCCATAATTGGCTTATTCATTCACCAAGCACTTGATGGATCTGAGATAGTAAGTGTCTAAAGGCACCAGAGACATGGCAGTGCTTTGCTGCATTGCTCTGGATTTGTTATTTTTACTTTTAAAAACATTTTAATTGATAGACTTGTATTTCTAGATTCAGAGCAAAGTGCAGGACATGCCCATATGCTTCCCTATTGCACTCCCCTCTGCGGCCTCCTTCACCATCAGCATCTGCAAGAGTGGAACGTTTGTTACACATTATCACCTACAGTGGTACTCATGATCACTCCTAATCCATAGTTTATCTTAGATTCATTCTTGGTATTGCTACACTCTCTCTAGATTGGAAAACTGCTTAATGACAGGCATCTGTAACAGGCTGGTATCATCTGTGATACCATCTCACTTTCTTACTGTTCTTCTGTCCACTCTTAAGATGTGACCTTCACCTTATATTCTAGCAATTTGGCCCTCAATATATGACTATGTTGTCACTAGGAGATTATCAATTCTAATCAGTATTAAATCATCAGACAGTCTGACTCCAGCTCCCAGGAAGGTTGTTTCTGTACATAGCCCCTAACATAGCCTCCTGGGGTTTTTGGAGATTTAGTCTAGCTCCTTCCTGGTTGCCAGCATCCCCAATAAATCCAACTTTCTGTTTTTAAAGCTTGTCTCTTGTAATGAGTTTCCATGTGGTGAGCTTTCGAGCCTGGGTTGGGTAACCTCTATCCATTTTACTGCCATATAGAGCAGTTGCCCAGCCCTAAAAATCCTCTACACTTGGCCCATTCATTTCTCCTTTCCTCTTAAACCCTAAAAACTATTCATCCTTTTATTATCTTGATAGTTTTGTCTTTTTCTGAAACTTTCATAGTACCCAGCCTTTACAGATTGGCTTCTTTCGGTTAGTACTATGCATTTAAGATTCCTTCCTGTCTTTTCATAGTTTGATGGCTCATTTCTTTTTATTATGGTAATGTATCCATTATACCACAGGTTTTTTTTTTAATCTATTCACCTATTGACGGAGATCTTCTAGTCATTAAAAATAAAGTTGCTCTACATACCATGAGTAGGCTTTTGTGTGGACTTAAGTTTTCAACTAATTTGAGTAAATACCAAAAATCAAGATTACTTAATCATATAGAAGGTGTATTCTTAGTTTCCTAAGCAACTGCCAACTGCGTTCCGGTGTAGCCACACGGTTTTGGATTCCCACTGGCAATAAACAAGAGTCTCTGTGGCTCTGCGTTAGTGTCAGCTACAGTTAGAATTTTGAGAAAGCAGTTGAGGTTGAGACAGTACCTTAGGGGTGCCTAGACAGAGTAGTGCAGGGAGTAAAATCAGGAGAAAGCTGGTTGGGAGATGACAGGGTGCTTGCTAGCTGAATAAGGTGGACAATTGAAAGGGAACAGTGAGAAGAAGCTTGCGGGGCAAATGTCAAAGGCTGAATTGTGGAAGAATCAGCATGAATGAGTTAACTGAGAAAGGAGTTGAGCCAAAGAGAAGGCGCAGGAGAACAAGTGTAGTGCCAAGGTCACTGGTGAACAGTTTACCCAAAAAAAAAGCAAACTGAGAGCTATCCATTGAATTTCTTATAAAAGTCACTGTAGGACTACATAAAGGTTTCCAAAGAACTCCAAAGTTACATCTTTGTCTATTTGGGTAACCAATCCTCAAGAACAGAAGAAAAAAAAAAAAAAAAGGAGGGGGTAAGTAGAGCTTCTGTGCATAATTTAACTCAAAAGTGAAAATATATAATTTAACTCAAAAGTGAAAATATATAATTTTCAGAGTTTTAGAATAAAAATAATAAGGGCAAGAAAAAAATTCAACAGGGATCATGGGGATAGCAAATCTCTATAAGATTATGTACCTGTGGTGTTTTTAAAGTCAAGATCCAGTTTTACCCTTAAGCTCATAGTGCCTGGCCCTAAGACATTGTTTATTCTTTCAAGGAGCCCTTGTATTGCTTGTGTAGACTGACAGTGTCCACCCTGCTGCATCGTGATTTTCACTGTGCAGGCCTTGGCCCCAGGCGATCTGCATTCCTCTGGGGTTAACACAAGCAGGGCTTTATGGAAAGCGCTGTACAAGGGGCAAGGGCCCCAGGAAGGACTTAGGAGTCAGCAGCCAGACAACTCCAAAAGTACAGGGTTCCAAACTATGAGAGAAAGAAGATACCCATTTTATATTTTTCAATATCTTTATCATTTGTTTACAGGAACTTTGAAACAATAAAAAAATTGAACTACTATTTCTAAACAACACCTCCAAATTTATCAAGTCTTGTTTATATTTAATGACAAAACCTAGTTTTGAGGAAGCCAAGAAATCTATTATTTAGGTCCTTTTGTTGAATTACTCAAATGGCCGATATCTGAGTAGGTGACATTATTTAAGTTGGCCCAATTAAGTAAATACCATAGGTCTTTCATTAAAATGAAAAATATGCATATTATCTTGTAGTTTCATTATATTCTTTTAAACACACAAATACAAGTATATTTTTTACTTTAAATACTTACATCATTGTATTTGTATGCTTAGAATATATACACACATATATTTTTTAATGTTTCTTTTATTTCAATATCCAAAAATAAAAGAATTAATTAGGAAGATAAATAATCTTAAATGACTAGTAGAAGCTGGATGTAATGGTGCATGCCTGTAATAACTGTAGTTGAGAGGCTGAGGCAGGAGGATCATAGGTTCGAGGCCAGCCTCAGAATCTTAACAAACCTTTCAGCAACTCAGGGAGATCTTGTTTCCAAAAGTGAAATAGGACTGGGAGTGTAGTTCAGAGGTAAAATGACCCAGGGTTGAATCCCCAGCACCACCACCACCACCACCACCACCAAAAATAAATAAATAAATAAAAATAAAAAAAGACTGGTAAAATATGAAGGCACCAAGAGGAGGACCGTTCATCTACAACAAGAATGAACATGACATTTTTTGTATGAGTGAGACTAAATACTGTAGCCAACTTGCAGTCAGGACAATTCTCCATGTCCCTCTCCCTCCATCCTCTAGTAATGACCATTCCATTGTCTGTGTCTATACCTTTGACTATTTTAGGTGCCTCATATAAGATGAATCCTGCAAGCTGGGCGTGGTAGCACACGCGTGTAATCCCCGCGCTTGGGAGGATCATGCAGGTTCGAAGCCAGCCGCGCTGGCTAAAGACACCCTGTTTCCAAATAAAATATAAAATATAGGTCTTGGAGTATAACCTGGAGGTAGAAGGGTTTCCATCCCCACTACCACCAAAAATAAGAGTAATCCTGCAATATTTGTCCTTCTGCAACTGAATTATTTCACTCATGTTGTCACGAATGGTAAAATTTCCTTCCTATTGAAGGCTTAATAACATTCTATTTTATGTGTGTACCATATTTTCTTTATTCTTTCATCTGTTGGGGGAAATTTGGGCTGTTTCTATCTTGGTCATTGTATAATAAATTGATAATAACCATGGTAACAGGCATGAAATGATATCTCATTGTTTATTTGTATTTTCATTAGAGACGTTGTGCATCTTTTCATACACCTGTTGGCCGTTTATATGTCTTTGTAGAATTTTGTTTTGAGGTACTGGGGATAAAACCCAGGGGCATTCTACCTCCAAGCTATACCCCCAGACTTATTCTTTAGTCTTTATTTTGAAACAGGGTTGCACTGAGTTGCAGAGGGCTTCACTAAGTATCTGAGGCTGTTTATGAACCGCGATCCTCCTATCTCAGCCTCCCAAATGCTGGGATTACAAGGGTGCGCTACCACACCTGGCTTGTAGAAATGTTGATTTGTGTCATTTGCCCTTTTTTTTTTTTTTTGGTGGTACTGGGGTTCCTGGAAGCCCTTCTTCCTCCGGGCTACACTCCCAGACCTCTTTTTATATTTTATATTTGGAAACAGGGTCTCCTAAGCCAGCGCGCGCGGCTGGCTTCGAACCTGCGCGATCCTCCTGTCTCTGCCTCCCAAGCGCGGGGATTACAAGCATGCGCCACCACGCCCGGCAGTCATTTGCCCTTTTTTAATAAAATTGGGTTATTTTCTTACTATTGAGTTTAGGGACTTTTTTCATATATTTTAGATATTAACTCCTTTATCAAATATAGGATATGCAAATATTTTCTCTCATTTTACAGGCTGCCTTTTAATTTTGTTAATTGTTTTCTCTCACCCTGCAAGAGCTTTTTAGTTTGCTATAATTCCATTTGTCTATTTTTGATTTTGCTGCCTGTGTACCTGGTGTCATATCTAAGAAATCATTATGAAGTCAACTACATACTGTTCAGGAAATTTCTCCCTATGTCTTCTTCTAAGACTTATAATTTCAGGTTTTACATTTTATTATTTAGTCCAATCTGAATTAATTTTTGTATATGGTGTGAGTTCAACTTAATTCTTTTGAATTATAAAATCCAATTTTTCTAAGATAATTGAGATTTTTCCCTATTTCAGGCCCTCCTTTGAAGATCAACTAAATGAATATATGTGGGCTTATTTGGGGACTCTCTTTTCCATTGGTCTAGATATGTGCAAGTGATTTAATTTTCTTAGTTTCCTTTTCAGATGGATAATGCTTGGTATATAAAAATTCAACTGATTTTTGTTGGCTGTATTCTGAAACTTCACTAAATTCATTTATTCATTCCTGCATGTATGTGTAATATTCTCATTTCTATTTTATCAACTCTGATCACTGTGAGTAGAATGTGATGTAGGGTAGGTATGTTTGTGAGAGGAGGGTATTGTGGAGGTGAGGAAGGAGTGTACAATACTCCCTGAATATCCTTACTTATTGAGGGATTATGAGAAATTCATAATAAAGCTCTTCCTATACTCAACTGTTAATTCTGTCAATCTTTACATACTTGAAAATCTTATAAACTTAGTTATACTCTTGTGCATGGTGATTTACTAACTTTTTGACTCCTGGACTTGTTCTCATAAGTAGTAGGAGACAATGCACTAAAATCAGAGAGAGAAAAATAAATAGGTATTGAAAGAGAAAGGAAATGTTTGGAGATAATTAAGTGCCCTTAATTAGATATCCATCACTACTTCTGATTAAATGATTCTTAACCTTTTCTCTCCTGTCTTAGAATTCTTTTAGAATCTGATAGGAGCCATTGATCTCTCTTCAGAAAAATGCACATGTCTACATGTATAAAAAGGCTTCCATACCATTTTTTAAAGTAATCTTCCTGGAGCCATCGTTAGACTAATCAGTATTATACAAACTCAAATAATTGCCTATGTCCTACAAAGGTCACTATTCTATTAGCTGTAGCTGGAGAGAGTATTGAGAATCAACAGTATTTTGATCTTACCTGTTGTGAAAGGTAAACATTTGGAATAAGTAGTAATACGAGGTTAAAAGACTCTTTTTTGCATCATTTAATTATTTCCTGAGACAATCAAGAAATACCTAAGAATTACATTATTTTGGTATAGATAGTGTGATCAAAGTTTAGAACAGGAGGACGGAAAAGTGAAATGTGGGGAGAACAAAGAGATGGGAATGATTAAAGAACTGGCTGTAAGCTTAGTAAACTCTGTTATTGTCTGAACTTGGAGACTCTCTGATCATTTTAATTTGTGTTAGAGTTTCTGGAAACCTAAGTAGCAACCAGAAGATCAAAGATGAATTAAAATGTCCTTACCCAAACATTTTCTGTTCCTTCAGATCCTCGTGTGAAAATGAAGAGCAATAAGGAATAGCCAGACTTTTTATTTGTGTGTGTGTTGAAAATATTATGTCTGGAATCATGACTCAAGTAAGGAAAACATGAGACGAAGGGGAATACGAAGATCTAAATATTGAGAACGGGTTCCTAAAATGTTAAGAAGAAAACGTGTGATGTAGAAAGTAATGGAATTCTTGATAATAATAATAATTATTATTGCTATTTTTTGGGTGGTACTGGGAATGGAATCCAGGAACATTCTACCTCCAAGCCCCATTGTTTCTTCTTTATTTTGAAACAGGGTCTCACTGAGTTGCAGAGGGCCTTACTAAGTAGCTGAGGCTATTCTTGACCCGCCTGTCTCAGCCTCCCAAATGCTGGGATTACAAGCCTGAGCAACTGCACTTGGCTAACATTTTTTTTTTTTTTGGTTCAGTAATTATCCACCCTCAGAACATAGGGATTGTCTATTTTCCCACTTTTCCCCGTTGGCTTGTTCAGTATGTCTTGCCCCTGGGACCCCCAAAGCATTTTGTCCTCTTATGTGTGTAGAAACCATACTATCCCAACATCAGATGCATGTTTTTCTCCCCTACTACATTGTAAACATCTTTGCGCTCACCACTACTCTATGTCTAGATTAGTATTTAATATATAGTAAATGCTCAGTAAATGTTTCTATTGAATTAGATTTTAATGGCAGAACAAGTCATCCTAACAAGCATTTCTCAAAATGCTATTATTCAGAGTGTGCATAATGACCAAACTCTCAAGCAACAGCATGCTATTTTTATTTACTTACCTACCTACCTACCTACCTACCTACCTACCTACCTACCTACTTACTTACTTACTTACTTACTTACTTACTTACTTACTTACTTACTTACTTACTTACTTATTTTTCGGGTCTGGGGATGGAATCCAGAGGCATTCGACCTCCGAGCTACACCCCTGCCCAATTTTTTATTCTTTATTTGAAACAGGGTCTCACTGAGTTGCGGAGGGCCTCACTAAGTAGCTGAGGCTGTCCAGGAACCACGACCCTCCGGTCTCAGTCTCCCAAATGCTGGGATTACAAGCGTGCGCCACCACGCCCGGCTCTCAGTATTATTTTTTAAATTATTTCCACTTCATGCACCACACTTGGTGAATCCTGAGGGATCCTAAGACAACACCTAGAGAATTATTCAAAGAAACTTTCATGGTGCAGATAAGCACAAAAATAGCAAGCAAGCCGGGCATGGTGGCACACCTTGCAATCCGGGTACTTAGGAGGCTGATACAGGAGGACCGCAGATTGGTGGTACTAGTGAAGCCCTCTGCAATTTAGTGAGGTCCTGTTTCAAAATAAATTAATAATAATAATAATAATAATAATAATAATAATAATAATAATAAAGGCTGGGAGTGGAACTCGGAGGTAGAATGCTTCTCAGCTCAATCTCCAGTCAAATCTCCCAAATGCTGGGATTACAAGCGTGCGTCACCACGCCTGGCAGATGCTAATTTTAAATAAAAATGTAGGAGAAATGTCCCATAGCTGTCCTCTTGGATGGATTTTCTCATAGTCTCCTAAAAATAAAATTTGGAACTTCTTTTACGCAATTGGTGTTTCAACATAGATAAGCATAGATCTGGCCAGGGCTGTTGTAACATTAAATTTATTTTTCCTATTTGCGCTTTCTTTTGAGAATGTCTAGATGAAATGGTGACATTTGTGCGGTTTACTAGCAGTCAACTACATATGTATTGAAATAGTGTTATGTAACCATAAATAGTTTGAATTCCCAAAGGGACAGCAAAGACTTTTGGGGACGACATGTCTTATTATTTAAGACTTTGTGGAAATCCTCTAAATAGTCCATCCACTAACAACAGTGTTTTAAAATTCCTAGTTTGTATTTTAATGATTTTCCCTTTCCAATAAAGTACTTAAAGTTTTAACATATAAAACACAAAGCAGGTTAAATGGAAATGATTCATGATAACATTTTCCAAAGGTCTTGTTGATTTAGATAAAGGTGAAATGATGTTAAAAAAAAGAAACAAAGTTGCTCTTTTGGAGGGTCTTTTAGTATAATTTTGGAGTCAGACACCTTAAAAATGTATACAATAGCTTGGATGTGGTGGAGTTTGCCTGTAATCTTAGCTGTAATCTAAGTACTTGGAAGGCAGGAGGATTTCAGGTTTGAGGACAGCTTTAGGAACTCAGTGAGACCCTGTTTCAAAACAAAAAAAAAAAAAAAAAAAAGAGTTGGTGGTATAACTCAGATGTCGAATGGCCCTAGGCTCATTTCCTAGTACTAAAAAAAAAAAAAAAATACAATAATGGAACTGGGCGTGGTGGCACATGCTTGTAATCCCAGCATTTGTGAGGCTGACACAGGAGATTGCGGTTCAAGGACAGCCTCAGCTACTACTTAGTGAGGCTCTCTGCAACTCAGTGAGATCCTGTTTCAAAATAATAAAAAATAGGATGGAAGTGTAGCTTAGAAGTAGAATGCCCCTGGGTTCCATTCATAGTACCTCCCCCCAAAAAAATAATGTTAAAAAAATGAATATAGGTTGATTGATCCAATTTTTTGTGCTCAACATATGTATATATATCCCTTTCATATCTCTTCTACAGAAGGTAAGTCAGTTTCCCCAGCCCCTTTTGCTGCTAGAAGTGCCACATGACTCATTGTCGGCCAATGAGTTGTAAACTCATTAAGTGACTGGAGAGCTTTCAGTTATGTAATTCTTCTGCCTTTACATCTTGAATTCTCTACAGGTGACACTTGCCTTATGATCATGAATGGAAGGCCAAGAGAATCCCTGATTGCAGCCTGGGTCTGTTGAGCTACTACATTGCTTTCTGCAGTAAAGTACCACTAGATTTTACAAAGAAATTTTTGTTGGTTCATTGTAGTCATACATCTTAATGGAGTACAAGATGGTGGAGGCATACATGCACACATCACCCAATTAGCCCTTACCCAATTCTAGTTCCACTAGACTTCTTGATACATAACGATTTCCTTATTGGTAAGATACTGCATCTCAGAAGCATAACCTAACTGCTGGGCATGGTGGCACATGCTTGTAATCTCAGTATTTGAGAGGCTGAGACAAGAGGATCACAGGGTCATGGCCAGCCTCACCTACTTAGTGAGTGACACTCTCCACAATTTAGTGAGACCCTGTTTCAAAATAAAAAATAAAAAAATATGGCTGGGGTTGTAGCTCAGAGGTAGAATACCCCTGGTTTCAATCTCTGGTATGGAAAAAAAAAAAAGCATAACCTACCTCAATGCAGAATTAGAGTTACAAAATAATGACATACATACATACATACATACATACATACATACATACATACATATATATATATATATTATATATTATATATTATATATATTTGTGGGTCTGGCGATGGAACCCAGGGGCATTCTACCTCCAAGATACACCCCCTCGCCCTATTTTTTATTCTTTACTTTGAAACAGGGTCTCACTAAGTTATGAAGGGCCTCAGTAAGTAGGTGAGGTTGTCTGCAAACTGTGATCCTCTGGTCTCAGCCTTCCGAATGCTGGGATACGAGCATGTACCACCACGCCCGGCTTCAATTTTTTTTTAATGTACATTTTAAATTCTCTTTTAAAAGGCTACTTTTAAAAAATAGCACTGTTGACCAGCCTTATTTTGTTGTCCTCACTTTGGTTTCCATTCTGCCTTGATGTTTACTCTCTTCAGAGCTATGTGGGTGCCTGTTTGATATTGCGATCTGAACCCTGTCATCCTTTACGTGAGCCGCCCCTACCTAAGGGCACCTCTCTTCTTTTTGTGACACCTCTGGTTCCTCCTCTAAGCCTTACTTGAGTGTTCTCCTTGTGTTTCTCTAGCAACAAAGGTATCCAAATACATTTGTCATATAACTGTGAAAAAAAAAAAAAAAACAGTGCGCCACAAACATTTCATTCTTTAAACTCATGAAGAATTGTGTCTGAGCTCAGACAAAAGAATGCTGTCTAAGTGGTGCTATACTATAGTAAATCAACTGTTATCCAAGGAAAATAAAGAATACAACATGTAATTTTCTCCCATATTTTTGCATACTATATTCAAACTGTTTTTTTTTCCAATGTGAAAATTAGTTCCTAAGTTAAAAGCCAATATTTGACAACTTTATTAGGTTATTCAATGTTGAGGATATTGGTCCCCTTTGTTGTAGAAGAATAGTTACTATTTTCTCTGGAATTAGGCTTTTAAATTGAATAAAAATAGCAAAAGCTCATTTTAATTCTATGTTAACTTTATAAAATATTTTAAACATATAACTGCAGTTGGTATTTTAATAAATCTTGTGAAGTAGAGAGATATCCTACAATTCATGGCTCAGGAAAATGAGTTCAAAAAGTCCTTCGTTCATTCCCTTATTCAACAGATATTTACAGAATTTTTATTTTGTATAAGCATGAGGTCCTGGGAAATAGAAAGTTGATGAAGACAAATTTTCAGTCATTACATAATTTATAATTTAATGGTAGAGATAGCAAGTAAATAAGAAAACAAATATAACTTTAGAAATAAATAAGAAAATAAAAATAACTTTTATTACGTTCTGTGAAGGAAATGAAGAGGATGCATGCTAGGAGATGAGGAGGGGCAGAGGATGTTCTTACAAAGGACAATCAGGTCACACAGTCACCTGGTCATTGGCGAGTCAGATCATACTTTGTCTTCAGCCTCCTGAGCTGGTGCTCTTGTCAATTATTTGACACTGATATTGGGGCAAAATTTTGGATACTGCTCCTTAAAAAGAAGATAGGCAATTTGGAAAATGACTGATTGCTTTTGACTCTGGACGAATGGAGAGGAGTTACAGGAGGCTGACTTCCATCACCCTTCCACAGTTTGGGAGAAACTTAGAGTTACTTCAGCTCTTGGTGTTGTGGAGAGACATCTCACTGGTCTCAGGAGTAGGAGGTTTGCTTTCCGGTCTGTGGCACTGGAGTCTCTGTTAGTTATATATATGCCTCACAGTTGGATTGTCTGTGTCATTATTGTACTTTTAAAATCTCATAAAGCATTTTTCTTATAACCATATTTTTAGGAATAGAAGAAAGTATTTCAAAATTCTGTAGCAAGATCTGTAATAGAATTGTAAAGTTAGAATCCAGATTTGCACACTCGGGACTGCTGTTTGCAAAGACGTATTTGTTCTTTCCCAATAGAGTAGGAAAAGCAGCTGAGCAAAATAGAATTCCAGTATTTCTAGAGGGTTGTTCTAACGACAGGAGTTGGGTACAATAATGTCTATTTACTCCTCCCGACACTTGGTTACCTCCCTCGTGACCCTGTGGAGCCTGAGGTAATGCATTCTGCATGGTAGCGTGGATCTGAGAAGGTTCTAAGAACTTGCTGACAATAATGCATTGTGGTACCCCATTCACACTGGGGTAACGTGAATCTCTCTGATGTCCACTGCAGGCTGATCTGAGGCCCCTGTTCACAAGGAAAGTCATGAGGAACCTTTATACTACTTTCAAAGTCTTCCTACCTTCTATTTTCATTTTATTCAGGAGGGAGAATATGCTTGTGACAGAAAACTACCATCTTGTTTTCTAGAGCTTGAATCTCTTTTAATCTAGGGCTTTTAATGTACAATAATGAATCTTATGTTATCACAGGTTTGGGATATTTTTTCAGGAAAAATTTATCTTCAATGTGTAATTGAACAGCCAGAACTGTTTCTGGGAGATCAGCTGCATTCCACAAACACCAGAAGCCTGCACATATCTGTTGTTGTAAATAAATGAGGAACATGATGTTTGAAAAAAATGTGTCTTGACCTGTGTTAAGACTGACTGGAATGTTTCTCCCATATTCCCATTTGCCTTTCCAAGTTGTGGAAAAATGCAAAATTCCAGGCCTTTTCCAGAACTGCTGTCTTCACTTTCTAGTATGTTTGTACATCTCAATAAGACTAGGAAAGAAAAATTATAATTAAATGTACACTTGTAGAGCCTGGGTAGTTTCAGTCATAGGGAGCTTAAATTCTAGACCCACTGTAAACAAGGAATGTAAAAATGTAAGAAATAAAGATTCTAGAATGTTCCAGTTCCCTGTGGTATTTTCTGAATAAAAGAGAAACTGCAGTATATGTTCTATTAAGTGGAGGTTATGGGTGGGTGTGTGGTTACGCCTTTTTAGCAGAGACTGGCTGAACAGTCCCCAGATGCAGCAGAAGGGTGACAGCCTTGGTCATCTTGCGGTTGAGTTTTAGATTTTTTTTGTTTTGTTTTGTTTTAGATACTAACCTCTTATCAGATAAGTGGTTTGTGAACATTTTCTCCCACTATGTAGGTTGCCTTTTCATTTTGCTGACAGTTTCCTTTGCTAAGCAGAAACTTTTTAGTATGACCCAATCCCACCACATTTCTGCTTTTACTGCCTGCACTTTTGGTGTCCTATCAACAAAATCGCCAAGGTCATTGTCAAGATTTTTCCTGTGTTTTCTTATAGGAGTTATGTGGGTTCAGATCTTATATTTGAATATTCATTTTGAGTTAGTGTTTGCAAATGGTGAAAGAGAAGGGTCCTTGCTCATTCTTTTGAGTGATAGTATCCAGTTTTCCCAACAGTATTTATGGAAGGGACCATCTTTTCCTTATTGTGCATCTTTGGCAACCTTGGGAAGATCAGTTGGCTTTCTATGTGTAGGTTTATTTCTGGGATCTTTATTCTGTTCTATTGGTTTATTGTTTTTATGCCAGTAGCATACTATTTTGACTATAGTGTCCTTGTAATATATATATATATATATATATATATATATTGAAATAAGAAAATACAATGTCCACACCTTTGTTCTTGCTCAAGGTTAGTCTATTTGGGGTTTCTTTTGGTTCCATATGAAGCTTATCACTTTTTTTTTACTTTTTAGAAAGTTTTACAGGGACTACATTTAATCTGTAGATTACTTTGGCTTAATCCTTTCGATTTTTTTTTTAACACAGGCTGTCTTTCTGTTTGTGTCTGTTTTAATTTCTTTCATCAGTGTTTTTATACCTTTTACTGTAGACATCTTTCATCTTCTTGCTTAGATTTATTCCTAAATCTAAGTGCTATTATTAATGAGATTTTTTCTGTATTTCCTTCCCAGAGAATTCATTGTTGGCAGTAAAGTTGCTTTCTGAAATTGTGTTATGTGTTTATTAGTGTGGCTCTGTCTTAACTGTTCTGTTCAAATCTGTAGCCTTAGCATCTTAAAAAAATTCCTAGTCAATGGTAGGTTCTTGATAAATATTTGGAGATTCAGTAAGGGAATAAGTATCTGTTGACAAGGAGAAGCATATGGTAAATTCATTCAGGATCATAAAAATGAATCATAAGAAATAAGGTAAGGAATGAGGTGATCAGCAAGGGTCATTTAAGAGGCTAAATTTTGGAATGGTGAGTTACAATATCTGTCAGATCGGGCTAGAAATAGGAGATTAATAGATTGTAGGACCTGATGATTATGAGTAGGAGGATCTCATCTAAGGCTTGAACAAAGCTCGGCTCAGCTGCAATTCAATTTTTTTTCTTGAAACATTGCAATGCTTTTACTTTTCCCACATGAAAATCTATTTGTTCCATGAGGCAAAAATAATAGGCATGTCTTTCATAATTTTAATAAAATTTGGAAAATATATTTTAGTCTTTTTAATTTCTTGAACAAATGCTTTCCCAAAAGTCTAGTGGAGGGGTGGGGAAGAGAGAGAGAAAGAGAAGGAGAAGAGAAAGAGAGATAGAGGGAGAGGGAGAGGGAAAGGGAGAGGGAGGGAGGAAGGGTGAGAGGGAGAGGGAGAGAGAGAGGGAGAGGGAGAGGGAAAGGGAGAGAGGGAGGGGAGAGAGAGAGAGAGAGCGAGAGAGAGAGAGAGATTTTTCACATATATTTTTGATCAGTAGGAACAAGGTGACTTCTAGTAGATTTTGGAGGGGAGGGGTAAGAACTTGGATGTGCAGAAGCTGAGAGAGGCTATGTGGAAATACATATCGTCCCTGAGAATGTGGCAGAGAATGAGTTTGACTCTGCCAACAAAAGCCTAGTAAAATGGTAGTGAAGAAGCAGACAAATTGAGAACAAATCCTGAGTTTTGAAATGATATAATAGTGATTTAATAGTAGATAAAAATGACAAATTTATATTGCTTTTTACTTACCAAGAGTTTTGATTAGTTTTATTAATTATATGTCCTTCAAAGTCAAATAAAATTATTACATGTATCACCTAATGATGCATAATTAGAATGCACCAATAAAAGTTAAAGAAACCAACTAGAACTGTGATTATAAATGAACATATATTAGACTTTGAATTAAACATGTTGGGGATTACTTATTTAAAATTTTAAGTTATGACATGAGGTCACTTCTTTTGTTTT